>NW_005366455.1:1698086-1704805 GCF_000412655.1 Myotis brandtii | reverse complement strand
GCCGAGCAACGCGGGCCAATCGCGGCGCGGGAAGCGACAGGGGCGGAGCGAATGCTAATCACGCCTTCTTGAGACGCGGGGCGGGAAACGCTAAGCTCGAAGTTCCAGGGAGTTGTCTGCAGCCGCCCACGGTGCGGGGCTCCCTTTCCTGCAACGTCCTAGCTGCAGAACCTTTGCTCCCAGGGCCCCTACCAGTGCTCCTCTCCGCAGCTAAGCATTCCTACTGAGTCCAGCGCTTGTTTAAAAGAACCGCTCAAAGAATCACTCTTAACCGTGCACCTGTCTCCCCTCCGTGCTGTCCTCATACCAGGTGAGCTCATGTCCAGAGAAGAGCGAATGCTTGCTGAGCCCCTACTGTGTGCCAGACCGCGCGTTAATCGTTTCCATCTGAATACAAGATCTCAGATCCTTGCAACAATTCTATGAGGCAGGTACTCCTTAGAGGTTAGGAAACTTAATTAAGGTATTCGAGCGAATGCTCGTTCCCCAAGAAAACCTCAGCCCCATCTTGTTCCCAGAGCTATTCCGAGCGCCTGGCACGTGATAGGCGCTCAAATGGCAAACCTGTATTCGAACCTAGGTAATTGGGCTGCGGCATCCACACTTTTAACCACTCCCCCTATGTACAATAGGCATCTCCAAGGTTTCAACCTTTACTGGCAATTCCTAACAAAATCATCTGGTTGTGACAAGAAAGTGATTTTTCCCCCCTGTTTTTGCAAGACGCGAGATGTTAATCCTTTATTAGAGGTTTAAAATCCCAGGCAGTTCCCCGCAGAGAGAAGCAACGCAGGCTCCGGGCTCTGTAATGGGCAGGGCGCTGGCCCCCTGGGGGCTGCAGGCTGCTTAGCTGCCCGCAGCAGCCGCCGAGGGCCGGGGGCGCACGGGGCAGCCGCTGCCCGAGGGAAGACCTGCTGGGCGCTCCCACTGCGGAGACACACAGCGGCGCTCTCCAGATGGGTCTTTATGCTGCCAGTTTTAAATGTCCTAAAAATGCCTCTTTTTCTACGTGTTCTAATTAGGTGGAAGACTGAGGTGTTTAGCATACTTGAAATTCATTCAGACGCTTACAAAGAGGGCCTGAATTGTTTCCCACTCCCCCACTTCTTCCTCTGGGAAGGTGGTGAAAAAAGGCTGGAGGGCCAGGGAACTTGAAGGACTCAGGACTGGACTGAAGGGGTGAGATAGGCCGCGGTTATTGTTCTTGTGTCCTGGATTCCATTTTGTGCAGATTGAGAGATTAAATGGCAGAATAACCCTCTCCCTCCCACTTATCAACAAGGCTTTGTGGGAAACCATGAGGAATATGTGTATTCATCCCAGCCTTAGAGTTAAAAGGAATAAATATCAATAGCTTTACAAACATCAAAACCATTAGTAAATATGTTTCCCGTGGACATTACATCTTTCTACAGGTGTTCCTATCTTATCTCTTTTGTTTTTTGGAAATACTTGGCACTCTGAGTGGACAAACTTGCCAGGGTTGAAAGTAGTGGGCGTTGAAAAGCCATGGAATAGCAGTCAAAAAGAAAGGGAACCCCTCAGTGGAAAGTATGTGCAGACGGTGGACATGCCAGGGGAGGGCTGTCTCATTCTGTGCCCTTTATGCAACGTGTGTCTTATTGGGGATGGACAAGTGTTGGCTAATAATAAAAATTATTTGAAGTTGGAGAATGTTAATCACTCCCACTGGAATTTAGCCAGGATACTTGTGTTATTTCACATGGTTCCGACTCAAATGGTGTTATCTACTGGTTTGTAAAGCTGTCTCTGCTTCATCAATAATAGTGAAATGTTATTTTTGCTTGGAGGTCTCTAATTATAGTAGTCACAACAGCAGAAAACTTTGCCAAAAGAGACTTATTTTGCATTGCATAGCTTTTTGTACATTTGAATTTTTGCTTTTTTAAATATACTGGTATATTGCCTCAATTTAAAGGCAGTTTAAAATATGCTGACTATTTAACATGTATTAGGCAGGGTAGTAAATAATTCGTTTATGTTAACTAATTTATTCCTTACAACAATCAGAAATAACTGGTCCCATAATGACTTGCCTGAAGTTACTTATTCAGTCATTGGAAAGCATAGAAATAAAAAATTTCTCCTGAGTCATAATTTATTATTCAACAAGCTAGATGACACTAAATTATTTTTAATATATTTTTATTGAGAAGGAGATATATTAAATTATTTTATTAAATATAGCTTATTGAGAAGGAGAGAGAGAGAGAGAGAGAAAGAGAGAGAGAGAGAGAGACAGCAATGTGAGAGAGATTCATTGATTGGCTGCCTCCTGGGGATACCCTGATCGGGAATCGAACCTTGACCTCCTGGTTCATAGGTCAACACTCAAACACTGAGCCACGCCAGCAGGGCAACACTAAATTATTTTTAAGATGCATTTTTAAGCACCCTGAATGTTGCTAAATATTCTAGTCCATTAATTTACTCAGATAGCCTTTCATCCATCCATTCATCCATCATCCAAAAAACACCAATTTCTGAGTTGAAGACACAACTGCTATCTTAAACATGTTTCTACAAAGCCTAGTTCATGAAATTCAACTTAAATTCTTGTCCACAGTGAGTTTAATAACTGATGAAAATACAGACAATGATGCTAACTAGCCATCCCATCTACAAAGTGTGTGACATTCCAAAAGTTTTGAAGTGCTGGTTTTGGATTCTGTCATCAGGAAATAGTTACAGCATTTTTAATCTTACTAGACTTGTATTGATTATACATGTGTTACTTTGTTGAGACAGTTGAGAGTTCAATGCTATAGGAATGAATAAGCAGTAGTCTGTGTATACTCTTCAATATCTCAATAATCAAGCCTGGAACAGTCTTGATGAGATGCCTTCAATAAGATTGTGAAACAAATGGATAAATGAATGACAACTGAGATTAACTTTAAAAATATATATATTTTTTATTGATTTCAGAGAGGAAGCGAGGGGGGAGAGAGAAACATCAATGATGAGGGAGAATCACTGATAGGCTGCCTCCTACACACCCCTTCCTGGAGATCCAGCCCACAACCCAGTCATGTGCCCTGACCAGGAATTGAACAGTGAACTCCTGCTTCATAGGTCGATGCTCAACCACTGATACATGTTGGCCGGGCTGAGATTAACGTTTTAAACTTTAGCAACTGGCATTGAGTCCTTGAACACAGCTTACCTATGAGAGCTGTATCTGCGGTTGACCATACCCTGTTCACTGCAGCATGAGTCCAAACCTTGGCTCTGCCTTTCATAGCTGTGCCACCTTGGGCAAGTCACCTAACAGCCCCAGGACCTCTCTCCTCATCTGTAAAATGGAAATACACGTAGTTATCTATCTCATAGTGTCGTATTGAGGGGTAAATGAATTTATATGGCAAAGGGCTTAGAGCCTTGTCTAGCACCTGGCAAGTCTATATAGGTCTTAGTTATTATTATTGTTGTTGTTGCTGTTGTTTTCTTCTCTGGTTTATTCTACCTTTCTGTTTTCCCAATCTTGTATATTTCCTTTTGTATATTATTTTATTTATTTATTTTTTAAAATATATTTTATTGATTTTTTTACAGAGAGGAAGGGAGAGAGATAGAGAGTTCGAAACATCGATGAGAGAGAAACATCGATCAGCTGCCTCCTGCACATCTCCCACTGGGGATGTGCCCGCAACCCAGGTACATGCCCTTGACCGGAATCGAACCTGGGACCTTTCAGTCCGCAAGCCGACGCTCTATCCACTGAGCCAAACCGGTTTCGGCTGTATATTATTTTAATAATGAAAACATAATTACATTTTTTAGATGTACTTTGTGTCTGAGCACACTCCCAGCTGTCACTAGTGTTTAGATACCAGCTAAATTTGATGCCAAAGCAGGGATCATTTCGCTTGCCCTGGATCAAAGTGCATGCACCTGACATCAGCAGCCAGCCCAAGAGCGTGCACAGCCCTGGCACAGGACAGACACCTGTGAGCCAACACCAGTCCCTCACAGGTATTTTCAGGCTCATTCCATACATATCCTGGAGCATTTCTGATGAGTCCTCATCAAATCAGACACCTCTAGACAAGAAACCAAGACACTAACCAGAGGATTAACATGATGAATCATTTGTCCAGGTTCATAGTGAGACTGTCTTGTTCACATTAGAAGTGGAATAATTCAACTATAATCCTTAGTCTTCTCCCCTCCCCCACGGTGGTGGCGATTATAGAAAGTCAATGCCTTTTTCTTTCCCCCCTCCCCCAGGGGGTGCGTAATGGAAGTACTAACTAATCTTTCCCATATTGGGCAGTGGCTCTCACCTTCACATTACAGTCGCCCTGGGAACTTTAAGAAACCCTGGTGCTTGGGACCTATTAAATCAGAATCTGTGGTTTAGGGCCCCAGACATTGTTTTTTGGTTTCGTTTGTTTGTTTTGGTGCGGTTTTGCTTTAACTCCCCAGGTGATTCTGACTGTCAGCTAGTGTAGAGAACCACTGACATAGATGGTTTTCTTATTTCCTCAGTACAGCCCCACACTTGGGCCTGGCTGCACCTTCTGCAAAAGGGGTTAATTACCTCAGCATGTAATATGGAATACCTCAGGAGAAGGTATTAGAAAAGTGCATTCTGATCTAATTGCATGGGCATCTGGGCTGGAAATTTATGTAGAAAAAATTATGTAGCAACAAAATTGTGGTCCAGTGATGGTAACATTAACAACAGTGACGACCATAATAACAGCAACTGATGGGGGTGGAGCATTTCCAATGTGCACATACTGTGCTAAGCATGTTAGACATATAATCTCTTTTACTTCCAAGAGTTCTGTAAGGTTGGTGTTATTATCACCACTTTATTTTATGTTTTTATTTTTTTGTTAATCTTCACTGGAGTATATTTTTTCATTGATTTTTAGAGAGAGCGGAAAGGAGAGGGAGAGACAGAGAGAGAGAAACATCAATGTGTGAGAGACACATTGATTGGTTGCCTCCCACGTGAGCCCCGACCAGACACCTCTAGACAAGAAATCCAGTCTGCAACAGAGGTACATGCCCTTGACCAGAATCGAATCCGGGACCCTTCAGTCCTCAGGCCGACACCCTATCCACTGAGCCAAACCAGCGAGGGCATTATCGCCATTTGATGGAAGAAACTGAGGTTCAGACGAGTTAAATAACTTGTTACCCACAGTCACACACCTTCCAACTTGGGTTTCCCTAACGCTGTCACCTGTGTTGTCATGGGGTGCAGGCCTCATTGCAGTCCCAGCAGTAGAGGGTCCTGAGAACCACCAGAGAGTAAATACTGAGATAAACAACGTCCCTCGTTCGTTAGCGTTCCCTTCCTGGGGACCAGGTTGACTCTTCAATTCTAGTGTTTGAGGGGCGCTAACGTGTGGAGCAGCTGCAGGCTCTGGGTCCACCTGGAATCCAGCATAAGTCTAGCGCCAGCTTGTTCTTTGGGCTTCGCCGATCAGGCGTGAGGTAGGACGCTCCTTAGACCGGATTTCAGAACCTGCCTGGTGTCTTGGCAGAGGAGGTTTCAGTTCAGTAAATACTGACGCGCTACATGCCGTGAGCCAAGCACTGGTGCCAGGGGTGGAAACACGAAGAGGCTCGGGCGGACCGGCAGGGCATGGTGGGAGGGCAGAGGGGCCCCTAGCCCAGCCTGTTGGATCAGGGGGACCCCGGCTGTGCTTGGGAGGCGGAATCTGAGTAGGTGACCTCTCAGTCAAGGTTTAGTGCAGGAAACAGAAGCCACTCTAGGTATGTTAAGCAGGTGCTTGCAAAATTGTTGGGACGGCCTGAGGCGCAGAAGTCCGGGAGCTCCCCCTGGGCTCTGGAGTTCAGGGGCCCCCTGCAGGGCTATGTTCCAGAAGCCAGGATGGTGCTGCTGCTGCAGCTGCTCTTCACACCTCTGCAACTGGCGGCTGACACTGAGGCAGGACTGTGGCTCCAACAGCATTAAATGCCTATTCACATTATTTCTCAACCCCGGCTTGCCAGCAGCAATAACGACAGGATGATGCCTTCTCCTGGCAAATCTTACAAGAGCGCACCTGGTTGACTGAACGTATTTCCAATGCGGACCATAGGTGCATGGGAGTCTGAGGCATGTAGGTTTCCAGTCTCTCCAACTGGTTACTAGAAGGAGAGCACTGAGGCCTGGAGAGGCAACCCTCAGAGTCCACTGCATGTGAACAAAAAGGAGGACTTCCAAGGCAGAGGAAGCAGCACAGAGAAAGGCCAGGAAAGAGCACAGTAAAAGTGACAGACAGCTGGGCATGACGAGGCTATCAGGGAGTAACAGAAGCACTGAATCAATGTTTTTACCTGAAAGAACAGTCTGTCTAAATAATGTATTTTACTTACTTACTTACTTACTTACTTTATTTATTTATTTATATTGATTTCAGAGAGGAAGAGAGAGAGCGAGAGAGAGAAACATCAGTGATGAGAGAGAATCTGATCGGCTGCCTCCCGCACGCCCCCTGCTGGGGATTGAGCCCACAACCTGGGCGTGTGCCCCATTATCTGTACTTCCTATGACCCAGTCCTTATATAAGAACATAACCACCCCTCGGTGCTGACACCGACACACTGGCCTCAGCCGCCGTGGGAGAATGTAATACAATTTCTCAGACTCTCACAACGTCTCTTGGCCTGGCTTCTGTTGGCGCAGACCTAACATTTTGGTGCCAAAACCCGGATTCACCGAGGGGCCTGAAGGG
>NW_005366455.1:1665234-1698054 GCF_000412655.1 Myotis brandtii | reverse complement strand
CCCCGCACCCCTCCACTTCTGGCTGCAGGCTTCTCCAGACCACATCGGCCACTCGAATTTCTGGCGACTAAGAGTTACTTCCCTTGACCCTCCGACTTGCTGGCTTTTGCCTCACCGAAGTCCTCGCTCACGGGGGCCAGAGGGCCCACTCTCCCGGAGCCAGGTCCCTGGCTACCCTGCATGAGTGGGACGCCCTGACATAGTGGCCAGCCTCCCTCTTCTCTCCAGTGCTTCGTTCGGACGGTTGGGACGCCTTCCCTTCGGACTTCTCACCTCTGGGATAGACTTCTTACTCACCTCTCCCCCTGTCCACCACGCCAAGCCATTGTGGGAACCAGCAACCTACTCCTCAGAGCCCTCCCCTTCAGGGTGCCTCCTCCTCACAGCCTTCAGGCTCATTTTCTACTGCAGCAGGGCCTGGCCCCCAAGTGACAACGAGTCCATCTGGCCTGGGAATGGCACTTGCGACCTCAGCACCTTCACTGACTTAGACAGCTATCGCCCCCACAGCAGAAATTCCCTACGTCCAGGCCTTCTTCCTTCTCCAGAGTCGCCCTTCCCTCTGTCAGGACTGCACTGCTTACCAAACTCTTCTTCATTCTGAACCTTCCTCAACGTCCTCACTTCTCTCTGACCCAGCTGTTCATTCAGCCCCAGTACCAGCTCGGGGACAGGGAATTCTGGCCTGTGAACAGACCTCTAAATGGTAACACTGTTCTCCTATGAAGTTGGTTTTGCTAATGCTTATAGCCCTTTAGCGGGCTAGGGATTTCAAAAAAACTTATACAGTGCGTTTTGCCACAATTACAAACGAATTCATGGAAACTTTCCTCACAGGCCCAGCAAACTGCCTGCCGCTCACAAAGCCAGAGCACAGCCTGCTTTCTCGACATCCGACATCCACCCCCCCCCCTCCACAGAGCAGTTGCCTGTTTAACCCTTTCTTTGTAACAAGACTGCAGGCACTTGTTTGCAAAACTCACCAATCCTGCCACTACCAGGAGCAGAGCTCATCATCACCCAAACCTTAGCACGCTATCTCTAAGAAAAGTAATAAATCGAACGTCTGTTAAAGGAATTGTTCAGGTTTGTTAAAGGCCGAGAACTTTTGGGGATACATTTCATCCAACAGACAGCCTTAGGCAATAGGAAAAAGTTACCAAAAACTAGCCTTAGGAGCCCAGACCCCCACGGAGCAACTGGTAGGAATACCTTTCAGTGTTTTAACAATGGAGACAGGGCAGAGAAAGCAAGAAAGCCCTCGCACAGAAACAGGCAAATCACTTTTAAGCTATATGTCACCTCAGGGGCCGTGTCCCCTCTGCCACAAGTTCGGCCACTGGAAGAGGGACTGTCCCGGGGGCTGGAGGGTCCCCGGGGCCAGAACCTAACCACACAATGTCTTTGAACTGACAGGGCCCAACGCGCCAGTCGGCCCCCACTAAGAGCATCACTATGGAAGGGATGGAGCCCAAGGTGACCCTGGACATGACAGGTAAGACAATTAAATTCTTAGACACAGGGGCTGCTTACTCTCTCCGCAAGGCCTCTTATATGCATCCTCAAAGCTACCCTTTCCTCTACCCCTTCAACTGTAGCCTCACTTTTAGTCATACCTTCAGAAGCTACCAGGAGGAATACAGCCCTTCCCCTTGTAAGGAAAGAATGTGGCGCTTTTAAATCCAAGTGGCTGGCAAGCCTGGGGCCTGCTCCCTCCTCCCCCCACCTTTTCGCCAGCCTCCTAAAAAGTTGTCAAGGTCATGTTATCCCTGTTACAAAATTTATCAAGAAAATAGCTTGGATAATAATTGGCTTTAAAATCTCATAGAGTTGTGCCTGCTGGCATGGCTCAGTGTTTGAGTGTCTACCTATGAACCAGGAGGTCACGGTTCATTCCCAGTCAGGGCACATGCCCGGGTTGTGGACTCAATCTCCAGTAGCGGACATGCAGGAGGCAGCTGATCAATGATTCTCTCTCATCATGGATGTTTCTATCTCTCTCTCCCTTTCCCTTCCTCTCTGAAATCAATAAAAAATCTATATATATAAAAAGCCAGCGACCGGAGCCATAGACTGGAACGACCAGTCGCTATGATGCCCACTGAGGCCAGCGAACCGGCCCGATCAGGGGTTGGGGTGGCCAGCCAACCTCCCAAGGCCCCTCCCCCTGGTTGGCCCCGCCCCTGATCACCCTCACCCCAATAGGGGGTAGGGCTGGACAGCCAACTTCCTGCAGCCCCTCCCCGCCAGCCAGCCCCACCCCCAATGGGCTCTCACCACCCCCCCAATAGGTCACGGCCCCTCCCCATAGCCATCTCCATCCCTGGTTGGTTCCCCACTCCCATCAGGGGCAGGGCCGGCCAGCCAACCACCCATGGCCTCTCCCCCAGGCTGCTGACCCCTAATCGGCCCCCACACCCCATTTAGGAGTGGGGCCGACCAGCCCACCACCCACAGTCCCTCCACACAACCAGCTCCACCCCCATTTACCCCCCCATACCAATCAGGGGTGGGGCTGGCCACCAAGCTCCCATGGCCCCTCCCCCAGCCACTGACCCCCATTCAGCCCCCCACACCCTAATTCGAGGTGGGGCCCGCTGGCCAATTGCCCGCAGCCCCTCCCCCCAGCCAGCCTGGCCCTGATCAAGCCCACATTGGTGCCAGGCAGGCTGGACCCCACCCATGCACGAATTCGTGCACTGGGCCTCTAGTATTTTAATAAAATCTCATACAGCTGTTAAGACAATAAATGTAATTGAAATGAAGGGTTTTGATAAAGCTTTTCAGTAATCATTATATCTGCATATACATAGTTTTCTGAAGTCTTTAGTAATTTAAAAACTTTGAAGCATTGCTGGGTTAAATGATAACAGTCATTGAACATCTAAATATTTTAGAATAACATGGAATTTTAAAACATCCATTGCTAGACAAGTCTTAAGTTTGCCTGCTCTTAGCTTTTTATTGGAAGAAGGTCTGTAAGTGGATTTGGAACTGTTGATGTAATGTCTTATGCTTTGTTGAAGGTGTGTTTTCTTGAAAGTGAGAGTATGTTTAAAGTGTGTTCATAAACATCAACCTAAGGAATACTGGTTGTGTACTTTCGGTTACCACTGAAAGTTAAGGTTTCTAAGAATTAAAAGTTCAAATTAAGAAAAAATTGTACAGTTGTAATGATAGAAGGCATAAAGTATAAGGACACATTTTACAGGACAAGGATTGAAGTTGAGTCATTCTAATGATAGTTATTTCTGAACAGATAAAAAGATTTATACAAATTGTAAAAAGGTGTATAAAAGGTTGTGAAGGTTACAAAAGTTGGGAAAAGTTTTAAGTTTGTAGAAAAACCAGTCAGGTCCTAGTCCCTTCCTCCACCTAATTTCTCCCTCGTGGACCCAGAGTCGCTTTCGTTACACTCTCTCTTGCTCTTTGTGGGTGTGGGGGACATCTACCTGTCCCGCTGCGGAGTAAGGCCTTTCTCAAAATGCGGCAATACTAAGAGGAAAGGCAAACCTGCCCTCTGGATACGAGTGGCGTCACCGCCCCCGGGCAGCACCCGGCAATGGGGTCCAGTGAACCAGGACTTGATCACCCCTGACTTTCGAAGGGACCCTCCACTCCTAGTATTTCTAACAACCCCACTCGTGTCCTGTCACATCCTAGGTCACCAGGGTTTCTAACTTTTTAGTGAGCCAAAGTGGCCCCACCCCGGCTCGCTCTCCTTGCTTAAGTCCTCAGATTGGAGCCTAGCCTTTCTTTCTTTCTTTTTAAATATTTTATTGATTTTTTACAGAGAGGAAGAGAGTTAGAAACACCAATCAGCTGCTTCCTGCACACCTCCTACTGGGGATGTGCCCACAACCAAGGTACATGCCCTTGACCGGAATCGAACCTGGGACCTTTCCGTTCACTGGTAGGGCGGAGCCTAGACTTTCTGTTTCCAACACTGATTCACAGCCCGTAACACTTTCATTGAACGTCTCAACAGGACTTCCTGCTTGGTATTTGGGAACTTCTCTCCCCTTTTATAGCCTTTTCTTAAAAGTCATCAAAAGCAAATGAAAAATCTTATGTCCTCTCTACAAAATTAGTAATTTGAATCATGTGTATAGTCTTTATGTATTTGTCTATATATTATATGTGGTGTATTTTCTACCTCCGATGGCACTACTAGGGTATAATAGCTTGTTGGCCTACAGAGAATTAAATAAGATCCTATGGTCTTGACAATGTATTTAATATTAAAGCCAGTTTAATTAAGATCTTTTAAAGTTATTACCATAAAACTGTACATTTGTTTTACCTAAATTTACAAAAGATGTATAATATAATCTTTTGGTTAAGTATATTTGACAACCCTCCCAAAGTTTAAATTTCAAAAGACTTTTTTAACAGAGAAATGACTTTGAGTTATTACAGTGGGCCCTGAAATACCTCAAGGATTTCTTTTCTCTCCTAAGTTTTCAAACTAATTAGGCCTATTTCATGTGCTTGAAAAATTACATGGGAAGCTTTGCCAAATAAAAATTAATAATAATAATAACTATGTTTAATTATATACATATATTTTTATTAAAATAGAGGTTCTGGAAATTTCAGTCTCTCTAGGAAGGAACTTGCAAAAATTCAGAGCCGAGTTCAGAGAGGAGATTCTCAGGAGGAACAGGTACCCTCTCCACGACACCAGAGGAGCTAGAGTAATAGTTCCCTGTGGAGGGCATCTGGCAGTAGTGCTCCAGGTGTCTGTGATCCATGCATTGGGGCATTTATGAATTGTTTCCAGTACAGTGGGGCCTTGACTTACGAGTTTAATTCGTTCCGTGACGGAGCTTGTAACTCAAATTACTCGTATGTCAAATCAAAAGTGAACGAGTGAGACACGTGATGCTGGGCTGATGTTGTGGTGTTCACTGTGACGTTCGCTGCACCAACTAGCGGTGGGGTATCTGAAGCTGGCTCGTAACCCGAATTTTAGCTCGCAACTCAAAGCAAAAAATTGGCTGAGAGATGGCTCGTATCTCGAAAAACTCATTAGTCGGGACACTCGTAAGTGAAGGCCCCACTGTACTCCATGAGCACTTCCAATAAGCTATGTGCAGCATTTGAAATCTTACAGATTGCTTGCTCTTTACATATTAAAACTCTACATTGAACCTAAGAATATAAACTTCATGTCATTTCATAACAATTATTATTTCCCAAGAAGTTGTTATCTTGGACTATTATACCTTACAGAAAAGCAAGGTTCTTTGTCAGTTGTTTTTTTAAAATATATTTTATTGATTTTTTTACAGAGAGGAAGGGAGAGGGATAGAGAGTTAGAAACATCAATGGGAGAGAAACATTGATCAGCTGCCTCCTGCACACCCCCTACTGGGGATGTGCCCGCAACCAAGGTACATGCCCTTGACCGGAATCGAACCTGGGACCTTTTGGTCCACAGGCCGACACTCTATCCACTGAGCCAAACCATTTAGGGCTGTCAATTGTTTTATGGTCAAGTCCATAAGCATGTCATTTTAAGTTTTCATTTCCTTCAGATATAAGAGAGCTTGTTCCTATTTCCCCAGGATGATTTGGTAAATTATATCTTCATAAGCAATATGGAAGCATTTATATTTTTCTTCCTACCTAATCCCTCCAGAAGTTAACAACTCTCAATGAATGAGTATCATTATTCTCATGTCAATGTGTTTGTTTGCATAAATCCAATAAGAATCTATTCTCTTGCCCTAGCTGGTTTGGCTCAGTGGATAGAGCGTTGGCCTGCGGACTGAAGGGTCCCAGATTCGATTCTGGTCAAGGGCACATGTCTGGGTTGTGGGCTTGATCCTCAGTGGGGGGCGTGCAGGAGGCAGCTGATCAATGATTCTCATCATTGATGTTTCTATCTCTCTCTCCCTCTCCTGTCCTCTCTAAAATCAATAATAAAAATGTATTTAAAAAAAAAGAGGGAGGAATGTTAGGGTGCACTACCCTTGGCCTCTCTTGTTTGGACATGTTTTCTGAAATATATTGCTGTAAGTTTTTTTTCATAGCTTGAAGCAAACAGCCTGCACCTGCAGAAGATAAGATACACTCCCCAGCGGACTCAGGCACTCCCCTCTGCCTGCCTGAGTTGTGTGCCCACCAGACATCCTGCTATCTTCCAAGGGTGTCCTGTGGTTCAGGCAGCTCCCCCAGCTGGCCGATGCAGCCCTGACCCAGACCCTATAACACCCCTCCGTGCTGACACCGACACACTGGCCTCCACCCGCTGTGAGAGAGTGTAATACAATTTCTCAGACTCTCACAACGTCTCTTGGCCTGGCTCCTGTTGGCGCAGACCTAACACACTCAACACATCACACTTTTTCATTGACACAGGACTGGATTTATTCAACTAGTAAATCTAATGCAGAAGGAGAAAGGAAATGAGCAAAAAACACAAAAGAGAACAGACAAAAATGCTGGGTGATATTCATCCACAAAGAAAACAGGACCTTCCCCTTCTCCAAGCTTAATGTTATGAATCCTGTGGATTACCCACCGAGTCATCTCCCCATTCTCCTTCCTATCAGAATACCTGTTCTTTGTCTTGTTTTGATTTGTTTGAGAATCTACTGTTTCCTGTACAGCCATGTGCTTCAGGAGGAGGCAGGAGCTCCGGTCTAAGTTCCAAGAAGTAACACATGATTGTTTCCCAATCATGTTGCTCCTCTTCTTAACAGTATTTAGGCTTCATGTGTGCATGGGACACAATTCTGGCTAGTAAGAGAATGGGCCACCATGAGGTAAGTGTTCAGGGGCTTATGGGAAAGATTTTACTCAAAAGAAAAACCAGGGGTCTTCCCTATTGGGTGTTGTTTTGTCTGCACATGGTGCCTACCACGTGACATCTTGCAACCACAAAAGACCTGAGCTGACACTGAGGAAGGATGGCACTGAGGCCGCCTCCAGACTTCTTGCTCCGTGACACGATACCCTGCTTATTTCTAAGCCAATTGGAGTCAGTGTTTTCTGTCACTTGCAACCAAAAACATCATAACTACTACATGCAGTCTATGTATTTAGGATGAGGATGTTTGAACTTAGTTAATGGAAGTCTCTGGAGGAGATTTAAGGACAAACATGTATTCCCCCCTTTTCACCCAAACTACTGTTTTTCATTCTTCAAAATCATTGAGGACCCAGTTAAATAGCCCTTCTGTCAAGCTGAGCAATTTATTTTTATTTATTTTGGGTGTTTTTTAAAATATCTTTTATTGATTTCAGAGAGGAAGGGAGAGGGCGAGAGAGATAGAAACATCAATGATGGGAGAGAATCATTGATTGGCTGCCTCCTGCACGCCCCACACTGGGGATCGAGCCAGCAACCCGGGCATGTGCCCTGACCGGGAATCGAACTGTGACCTCCTGGTTCATAGGTCAACACTCAACCACTGAGCCACGCCAGCCGGGCAAGCTGAGCTATTTGTTACTGCCTGTGGTCCCACAGCCTCTCTGCCACTCCTCGACCACAGCATTTTACTCAGCTGCTCTTTCAGCAAATATTTACTGGGTACCTGCTATGGGCTTGGTAAAATTTTAGACACGGGGAACTAGATACATGGAGATTCCACTCTAGTGGGAAGACAGAAAATAAATTTTAAAACTTAAATGTGACGACTCTTATTAAAGGGAAAAAATTCTTATGAAAGCATTGAAAAGAGGGGGAAATAACTACCTCAAATTTTATTTTGTTGGTATGTGATTTTCTGTTTGCATATCAGTTTTTCTCACTATACCGTGTGTTCATGCAGTCTTACACCCCCCACCTCACCCCTGGGAGATTGTATTTTCCGAAGATGGTTGCAAAAGCTTCTCACGTATCACGCATTCTGCACCGTGCCCTTGCCATACCCCAGGGCGGAGAGGAGGTAGGAGGTCCTAAGGCCCCTCCCCTTGAATCTCAGTGAGCTTGTGGTGGTTTTGGCCGATAAAATATGTTGGAAGTGATGCTATGGGACTTCCATGGAGAGGTCACAAAAGACAATGCAGCTCCCATCTGGTTCTCTTGCAACACGTGTTTTTTTGAACTGTTCCTCCTTGTGACGCTCCTTGGAACCTACTTATAGAGACTCCGGTTGATAGTCCCAGCTGCGTGAACCTTCAAGTCACCCCAGGCAGGCCAGGTGTCTGACTTATGAGTAAAACAGCTTCCGGATGATTCCAGTCCCCGGCCTCCGGTCACCCCCAGATACTCAAGTCCTCCCAGCTGAGGCCCCAGACACCAGGAGGCAGAGACAAGCCATCCCTGCTGTGCCCTCTCCAAATCGCTGACCCACAGCACCCACCAGCACAGTACAACGCCTGGTTTACGCCACTAGTTTGGAGTGGTTTGCTCCACGGTAGCGATGACTGAAATACCCCCCAATTTGCCTTCCTGTGAAGTCTTAGACGACTGAGTAGAACATTTTTTTTTCTCCTTTTTACCTGACCCAGTTGGTGATCAACTTATGCACTGAAGCTTGAGAACTTTCATCCATCCCACTTTCATCCTCTTGAGTCTCGCTGTTGATGATATGCATGGGAAATGTCTAATCTTTTAAAACACAAATCTTCACCATTGATCTGAATACCCTGCTGCCGTGAGTTCCCAGGTCAATTGTGTGTAGTGGGGAAAAAAGTACCTCCTTTTATCCATTTTAAACATGGCTCCTTTTCATCTCATCTTGTCCTCTTGTTCTTCCCCAAGTAAAACGATTTCCATTTTGTGTGGACCCAGACACAGAGAAGTGAGTTGAGGCAATAATCTCTCTTTGAGCTGGTCGCCCAGAAGGCCTCGGGCGCGCTGGGACACAGAGCAGTGGATTTCAGCTGGTGGCTTAAAGGTGATGGGGCCCACGATGCTAATTAGTCACAAGTTTAGTTCCAGGCTTGTAAAAAACGGTCTCTAAATTCTGCAAGAGGCAATGAGTTTCTTCTCGTGGTGCCGATAAATGGAGCGCAGATAGTGGGAGGAACACTGGCAAGTTCAAGGACAGTCTGGATTCAAGTCTCCTCTTGTGTGAGCCAGGTGTGTGCCCTTGGGCACAACTTCCTCTCAGGACTTCGTTTTCCTCAATTACAGAACGAGGAGATTCAAGCAGAGGGCCCTGTGGTACCCATTTGCCTTTGACATTTTATGACTTGTGTGTATTTGCCAGTTAATATGAAACATCTACTACATCAATTCATGGGAAGAAATCATTTGTACTGTAAAGAGCTCCCGTAGCTCTAAAGGGCGCCTGGAGAAAACACCCTCCCCCTTAGAAATATCCTCTAGTTTTTAGAAAACAAATATCTTTTTTCCAAAAACAGAACCCACATTAGCCTTTAGTTACCGAAAATACATTCCTGCTGTAACCGTTAAGTGACAGTTCTCGTAGCCTGAGTCCTTTTGGTTTGGGGGTGCATTCCTGAGGGTCCATTCGGTCTTGCTTCCTATCAGTTCTCAAAGCGGCCTTGCTGAACGCTGGTGCTGGGACAGTTTCATGCCAAGAGAGAATGAATGGGTGGGTGACAGCTTCTGCGGCAGGGCCACCTTGGGGAGGAAAAGAATGGCGTGCAGTGAGGAACGCAGCAGGGACTATTCAGGTGGATCTCCGTCGGAAATGCCTTCCCAACCCTTTGCTCTGTGCAGAAGGGAAAAGCAGCCACTGTTTGGGGCTAAGGGAAAGCATTCGGCCTCACTCAGCCTGCGCTCATTTCACTTTTCTAGTCTGCTAAATATTTCCCCAGCAGTTGTGATTCTTTTTTTAGATTTATCTTCATTGTTGAAAGTATTACAGATGTCCCCCCTCTGTTTTCCCCATTGACCCCCGCCCCCTACCACACCTCTACCCTTCAGGCCTTCACCACACTATTGTCTGTGTCCGTGGGCTATGCATATATGCATTAAGTTCTTTGGTTAATCTCTTCCCCGCCTACACACCCACCTTCCCTCTGAGATTCTTCAGTCTTAGAACTTGGTGGACTCAAACTAATTTCTTCAGCTCTGCATCCTGTTTTGCTGAATTTTCATTTTTCAATCCCAGGTGGGAGAAATGCCTCTAATGTCTGATTTTAAAATTCATCACAGAAGCACCACTGTTGAAAGGCTACCATGTATTGGGAGGATGGATTGCTTTTCACTGGTGGGTTGACAAATTCTATCCATAGCAACAAGTAGCATGACAAGGCCCTGTTCAACAGAACTTATTTGCAAGATTACAAAAACAAAAAACAAATAACCTTTAAGGTCCACATATTTCACGGAGGGTATACAATCTTAGACAAGCCTGGCTGGCGTGGCTCAGTGGTTGGGCATTGACCTATGAATCAGGAGGTCACGGTTCGATTCTGGTCAGGGCACATGCCCAGGTTGCCGGCTTGATCCCCAGTCGGGGGCATGCAGGAGGCAGCCGATCAATGATTCTCTCTCATCATTGATGTTTCTATCTCTCTCTCCCTCTCCCTTCCTCTCTGAAATCAATAAAAATATATTTTAAAAAATTAAAATAAAATCTTAGGCAAAATTTCAGACAAGTAGAACAACAGCAGTGAAATTAATAAAATAGTATATCTACTGCCCAGAAGAGCTTTTGAAAATATGTATTCTAAAGCAAACAACTCTCCCACCTTCCTTAATAATATATCTCATGTCATATATGATCACCCACATCTACTTCTTCCCTCTCTGAAATAATAAAAGCATAATATGCTAATTAGACCAGACGTCCTTCCAGACGTCCTTCCTTCCGGATAAAGCCACAGTGGGCGTGAGCCGTGGCCAAGGCCCTTGCATGAATTTTGTGCATCGGGCCTCTAGTCATAATATAAAAGAACATTCTGATGTCTTTGCTAAGACTTTCAAGGAAGCCTTGAAAACATCACAGCAACATTTGTAACAAATAATGTGCTCAGCTGTACCACTCATAGTTTCTTCTATTATTAACATTTCACATTGGTGTGGTACATTTGTTGTAATGGATGAACTGAAATAAATATGTTATAATGAACAAAAGTCCATAGTTTACATCAGGATTCACTCTTGGTATTGTACAGTTCTATAGGTTTTGACAAATTGTGTCATGTATCCGCTGTTACCATGTCATACAGAATAGCTTCGCTGCTCTAAAAATCTCCTGTGCTTCACTTAATCATCCTACCCCATCATCCCCAACCCCTGGCAATCGCTGATCTTTTTATTCCAAAACTGTGCCTTTTCCAGAATGCTATAAAGTTGGAATCATATAACTATGTGGCCTTTCAGATTGGCTTCTTTCACTTAGCAATATGCAATTAAGGTTCCTTCATGTCTTTTTGTGGCTTGGTACTACATTTTTTTTCTTTCTTTTTAATATAATTTTTATACAATTTTAGGTTTATAGCAAAAATAGAAAGGACAGAGTTCCCTTATGCTCCCCATTTACACAGCTTTCCCTATTACCAACACCCACTCCAGAATGGCACACTTGTTACATCCTTGACGGCATATGATGTATGGCATCTTTTCATACACTATTTGCCTCCTGTATATCTTTATTGGTGAGGAGTCTGTTTAGATCTTTTGACCATTTTTTAATTGAGCGGTTTGATTTTTTTATTGCTGAGTTATAAGAGTTCTTTGTATATTTGGACATGTCTTTTATCAAATATGTGTGTTACAAATATTTTCTCCAAGTCTTATTCTCTAACATTGTCTTTCACAGAGCAGACATTTTTATTTTATTTTCATGAAAAAACTTACCATTTTTTTTGTCCATGCATCATGCTTTTGGTGTTGTAGCTAAAAGGGTGTTTAAATATCTGGGAAGCAAGATTTTAAGAGATCATTGGACTCCAGAAGGAAGCTTGAAAATCCTAGGGAGATGTCATGAGTGGGACTTTTAGCATCTGAAGGTGGCTGCTGGCTCTGCATCAACCTAAACCATAAACACCAAATATCTGTAGACCTTCCCTGACTCTCCATCAGTGCACTTGGACTGACCATGTCATCGCTTCCATCTTCTCGCGTGGACTCCACCAGTTTGACCTTTGTGAGAAGGAAAGATTTAGATTTCGTTTTTGGATATATCATTGCTTCTTAATTCTTGATGATTTTCTAAGGCTAACAAAGTATTTAAGTCTTTCCAACAAAATTGTTCAGCCAATCCAGTCTTCCTAACACGGAAATAGAGATAAACAACTCTGGTTTATTTTTTAAAAATATTTAAAAAATGATGCTCAACCTCTGAGCCACACCGGTCGGGCTCTGATTTATTTCTTAAAGATGGTAAGTTATATATTGTTAAGAAAAGTTCTTTGCCCTACCAGTGGTTGGCAAACTGCGGCTCGCCAGCCACATGTGGCTCTTTGGCCCCTTGAGTGTGGCTCTTCCACAAAATACCACGTGCAGAAGCGCATGTACAGTGCGATTGAAACATCGTGGCCCATGCGCAGAAGTTGGTATTTTGTCAAAGAGCCACACTCAAGGGGCCAAAGAGCCGCATGTGGCTCACGAGCTGCAGTTTGCCGACCACTGTCCTAACCGGTTTGGCTCAGTGGATAGAGCGTCGGCCTGTGGACTAAAGGGTCCCAGGTTCGATTCCGGTCAAAGGCATGTACCTTGGTTGCGGGCACATCCCCAGTAGGGAGTGTGCAAGAGGCAACTGATCAATGTTTCTCTCTCATTGATGTTTCTAACTCTCTATCCCTCTCCCTTCCTTTCTGTTAAAAAAAAATCAATAAAAAATATTTAAAAAAAATTTCTTTGACTCTAACATAAGAAACTTCAAATTGGCAATGACATTTGTAAGAAAGAATTTTTAAAAAGCAAGTTACAACTGATGTGGACGTGTAGTGATCGCGATTTCCCAGGTACCCTTGTTTAACCATAGACCCCATTCTTTTATATCACGCAACTTTGGTGATTGTCACTTACAGCATTTACCTTCCTGACCTCATACTGCTGTGGCTGGCTTGTTTGTAACTATTTCACAGAATGTCTGACAGCCCATCTTGTACTAATGTTATTTTTCAATCTACCTCAAATGTGGGCTCCTTTGAGGCAGGAATCAATGCTTTTCACTACTCAGCCCAGAATTTTCCATGTAGCAAGCCTCAATAAGTGCTGTTGAGTTCATTTGTTAAATCTTTATCCAATAATACTTACAGAGTGCTCAAGAGAATTACATTTTTGAGGAGCCACACTTATGAAAAGAATATAGGGAAATGAAGGTTCAGGGAAACCATCCCAAATTCCCCAAATGCTGAAATATAAGATAAAGGAGGGGAAAAGAAAGAGCATGTTGGTGATGTTCAACTGTATGTAGGAATTATGTTGAGCAGGATTGTTCTTCATTTCCCCAAAGATTAAGGGAAGAAGGAAATGTAGGTAAAATAAAGATTCAGGAAGCATGGAAGGAAGAATCTTTGACTTTAGGAATCTTGGTGGTGGTAAGCAGAAGGCAGGGAAAAAAAGAAACTGGTTTTCTCTTAAAGGACACAAAGCTTTGTTAACTTAATTAAGTCCCAACAAAGGGAACACCCAAATGCTGAAGACTGGTCAGCCACATGGTAGCCAGGTTTCCATCCATGTGCCCTTGGGTGAAATTAATGTGCAATGAGCAAGTCCTTGATTGCAAGAGAAACTCAAATCAGTGCCTCTTCCTTCCTTATGGGTTCTATGCAAGACAGTGAGTGGTAGGAGCAATAGCCATGATTAATGTAAAAATACTGCCTAACCTCTCTTCTGGAAATCAGAGGCAAGGACAAAACACTCTTTTGAAGGGGTCTCTTGAAAATTTGCAACATTCTATATAATAAAAGGCTAATATGCAATAGACCGAACGGCGGAACAACCGAACAACTGGTCGTTATAACGTGTGCTGAAGACCAGGGTCATGTGCAGAACATGGTGGGTGTTGACCGCAGTGGGATGGTAGAGCAGGTGAGCGGGGGTGCCAGACCAAGCGGGGCACGGTTGCTGTCATTGGGATGAGCCTCTAATGGGTTACTGAAAATTCTTTGCTCCCATGTGCTGTGGTCCCGCCCAGTGCTCGCACCTGCTGCCGGTGCCCAGTGCTGGCCCTGATCACTCGGCACTGTCAGTGGGTGCGAGCAGTGACTGCCGGCCCCGATTGCCCCTCAGGGCTTCTCTACCTCCTGCTGTTCTTGAGGGGCGATTGGGGCAGCAGCTGCAGCTCACACCTGCTGCTGGTGCCGGCCCCAATCGCTCTGCGCCATCAGCGGGTGTGAGCGGGGCTGGTGCCATCAGGGTGTGGGAGTGGTGGTGGCGGGAGCAGGGCTGCCGGCAGACAGGGGACCGGAGGCCACAGAGAAAGGGGCTTGGGCAGGGGCATGGAGGATGGGCTGAGACCCGCCCCTGTGCCCACCGCAGCCTTGCGGCCTGCAGTTCCTTTCAAGGTGCACGAATTCATGCACTGGGCCCCTAGTCTTATAATCATAGCTCATGTATGGAGCCTTTGATATATGGGAAGGGATATAGGGGACCAAATGAGGTAAGGAGGAGCTAGTGTGAGCACCAGTTAGCAGTTGAGGATGTAGCAGTTCTGTGAGGTCACCTACATGGCTAGCCAAGTCTCTTAGCCAATGAGTGCGAGACCCAGGCACTGATCCCAGATTTCTATCCCGGTCCAGAGCTCTTGACCCCCACTATCTTGCCCAATGACCTTTGGATGTGAGACCTGCCTAAACAAGTCCTTGGTCAACCCCACTGGCTCCTGGTTTTCTACGATTGGCTTGAATGCCAGTTCCAAGGTCTGGGCCCACTGTGGCCAGAAGAACCTCTGCAGCTGCTCTCAACCTTGGCTGCACATTAAAACCACCTGGGAAATTTTTCAAAAATGTTGATGCCAGGGGTCCACCCCTAAAGATTTTGATTTAATTGATTTTCAGTGCAACGTCAGCATAGACATTTGTGTTTAACTTTTTATTGAAGTACATTATGCATGTAGAAACGTGCTCAGGCTGTCAGTATACATTGCAATGAATTTTTACAAACTGAAGGTACCTGTGTAACCACCACCCAGCTCAAGAATCAGAATGTCACAAGCACGCACCAGGCTCCCTTCTAGTCTCTCCTCCTCCCCGCCTCGCCCACTGTCCAACCACTATCCAAACTTCTAACAGCATAGATAGTTTGGGCCTAGAGGTTTTTTAAAAGAAGAATCTTCTAAAATGTATTTATATTGATTTCAGAGATGAAGGGAGAGGGAGAGAGAGATAGAAACATTAATGATGAGAGAGAATCATTGATTGGCTGCCTCCTACATGCCCCCCACCAGGGATCGAGCTCACAACCCAGGGCATGTGCACCGACTGGGAATTGAACTGTGACCTCCTGGTTCATAGGTTGATACTCAACCACTGAGCCACACCGGCTGGACTGGCCTAAGATTTTTAAAGCTCCCCAAATGATTCTAATGTGCAGCTACCACTGACTATTGTCTTACTGGTTGAAGGTAGGATGAACTAAATCAAATGCATAGATACAGGTAAACCAATATGAAAGCAAATAAGAACTCCAAGCTATACTTTCACATTAGCTAGCCAACAGGGATTTTTTTTTAAAGTGTTTTTTTTTTTAAACAATATCTTTTATTTATAAACAACTTTTCCCAGCACTCACCTCTTAGTGAAAGAAAACCTGCCACCTTCAGAATTGCCTAAATCACATTAGCAGATAATAATAAATCCATGTATGGAATGCTTTCTAAGTACCAAGTCCCTTCCTGAATGCTTTACTCGTTATCTTCTTCAATCCCCAGACACCCGATGATAACAGGCTCTCTTATTTCCCTACTTTACAGATGAGGAAACCTGGTCATAAACAGACAAGCAGCTTGCCCAAGGGCACACAGTTTGAGATCCTTCTTGCTGTACCGCCATTGTGCTTGGTATTTCAAAAATCTACGCCCGCCGACCTCTGCTACTAAATACCTGGACAAAGGTGAGTGCCACACTGATTCCCTTCACTCAGTGGAAGGAGCTGGGAAGGTATAGTTACCTGTGTGCGCTCGAGTGGGCCTTGATGACCAGGTAGCTTCACTTCCTTCTTTCATTCATAGCTAAGGAACCGAGCCAGGAAAGGAAGTTTTGGATGCCTTAACAAGCCGAAGGAAGGAAATTAAAGTCCAAGCCCCCGGGGAAGAAACGCTAGGGAAGGTCTTCACTTGACCTATGACCTCCAAGCCTCAGAGGCACCAGTTTGTGGCCTCTGTTAATACAACCTGTGGCCAGTGATGTTACTATTGACCTCCTGGTTCAAAATATATTTTATTGATTTTTACAGAGAGGAAGGGAGAGGGATAGAGAGTTAGAAACATCAATGAGAGAGAAACATTGACCAGCTGCCTCCTGCACACTCCCCACCGGGGATGTGCCTGCAACCAAGGTACATGCCCTTGACCAGAATCGAACCTGAGACCCTTGAGTCCACAGGCCGACGCTCTATCCGCTGAGCCAAACCGGTTAGGGCAATGTTACTATTTTTATTTAAGTTAACCTTCATAGCGTATTCACTTGTGAGTATTGTCGTTCGTGTAATTATAAAAGTCTCTTCAAGTGCAGTGAGCGTCTAATCTGAACCAGATCGAGCGCCGATGGTCACGGAGTTTTCTGGGTTGGAAACTGGGTCCTCTCCGGTTTCCTGAGTTTGCTCAGTTGTTTGGATTCTGTGTCATATGTGATCAGCCTCCTCGCATATTTATTCTGGCAGCGGAAGGGGTAGGGTGTGAGGAAATCTCTTGGAGAAGTTTTCATTGAAAACTCTAAGTCTTACTTCGTGAGCACTTTCAGAGAGCAAAACACAACTCAGAAAATGTCAGGCTTATTGCTTTTCCATTTTCCTCCCCTAAGAAAACAGAGTTTCTTGGGGTTGTTCATGTTCCCCCTGTTTTTAGGTCTCCCCCCCACCTCTCCTCTTCCAGGCCCCCACAGCCTTTTACTCACTACGTTCAGTTTCCCTGGTCCTTTGCTATGCAACTCCCCTTGAGCCAGAGTGTTGGGTCTGTTGCTCTCTAATTTTTTTTTTCAGAGCAATTTTCCCAATATAAATTACACCCTCCATTACTTTTCTCTCCCTAGAGCAGTGAATCACATGCTAAGAAGCCATTAGGGTGGGGGCAGCTGGATACAGAGCCCGGAGGTTTGAGCCAGTGCCGGCTTGTCACCCTCGTTCTCTGTTTACCCTGCTGCTGCGGCAGCCAAAGTGCAGCCTGGTGCTGAAGTCACCAGCCAGGGAGGGCCTCTCGTGCCCCGTCTCACTTCACCATGTGCTCTGGGTACCTCTGCTTTAGAGCCCTGGCCTGTGCTTGGAGGCAAGAAGAAAAATTAGCTTAACCTAAGATGGCTTGACACTTGAACACGGGGCAGATTGTGTAAGTGCCCCAGGTCTGCATTCCTGTCTGCGTCACTACCCTCTGCCACGGGACTTCCAAGTTCTAGGACCATATTAATTTTCTGACATACTCTCAAGAGATGATCCACTGATTCGACTGTACCCTGCTGCGGCGGCAGCCAAAGTGCAGCCTGGTGCTGAAGTCACCAGCCAGGGAGGGCCTCTCGTGCCCCGTCTCACTTCACCATGTGCTCTGGGTACCTCTGCTTTAGAGCCCTGGCCTGTGCTTGGAGGCAAGAAGAAAAATTAGCTTAACCTAAGATGGCTTGACACTTGAACACGGGGCAGATTGCGTAAGTGCCCCAGGTCTGCATTCCTGTCTGCATCACTACCCTCTGCCACGGGACTTCGAAGTTCTTTCTATCAAGAGATGATCCACTGATTCGACTTGGGCATCTGCTCTGGATGTTGGTAGATGGGATGCCAGCAGGGGCTTGGAAGCGTGCTTGCATCACTGGACTTCTTCTCTTGCCCCTTTACTGTTTCCATGAGAAGAGCACGCCTGGGCTGGCCCAGGGCCCTAGGATGGGAATAAGAGATACGTGAGGCAGAGCTGCCCCCAGGAAGCTGCCCAGCCCAGCTCAGCCCAGCTGACAACAGAACCATCCAGCTGACCCAGAGATGCATGAACAAACCCAGCCACGATCGATCGGCAGGTCTGCCTAGCCAACCTTCACCCGAACTGCCGGTGCAGGAGCTGGAGTAGGAAGTGATTACTGTGTTAAGCCTCTGAATTTTGAGGTGGTTTGCTCCCCAGCAATTGCGTTGAGGTCATGGCCTCTGAGACTAATATGATGACGATATGAGCAACGAGAAACAAAAGCACTTTGCAAATGTCAAATTGTGAGGAGAGGGAATAGACTGTTGAACACATTCTGGACCTGGAACCTGAAGACCTGAGTTCAAAGCCACTCATGCCCCCAATTACTCTACACACTTGGGCAGATAATTTAAAATTTCTGGGTCTTACCATAAACTTACAGAGCTGGCTTGCAAACTCAAAGCCATGAGAGCTTCGAGAGTATGTCAGAAAATTAATATGGTCCTAGAACTTCATTGGTAGAGAGTTAAGAAAAAGACAGGGAAGGTGGGAGAGAGGTCAGAGAATAATTTATTTTGGTATAAATGAAATGTGATACCCCAAAAAGGGACAGATGTATGGAGTGGGGAATTGGATGATTTTGAAGAATATGTTTGATCAAAGGCTGAGAGGTAGACTTGGAGGCCAGATATAAAGTCCCATTTCTTCAGAGACCTGGAAGTGTGGGATTCATGAATGAATAGGAAGGAGAAAACCTTGAAAATGGCTTACAGAAGACACCTTCCCGACATCTCTTCACTTGGAGTACAGCAAAGCTGGAGGCCATTATGAAGTCTTTGGTCAGGTGGAGAGATAATAGTCCAGACTGGCAGTTCCATACACCTGTCTGGCTCTCTCTGAGCTACCTTTGATTTTTCTTGATTGTGTATTACCTGGCCTTGGACAAGCCGCCTATCCTGTGGACAAGTGGATGAAACACGGTTCATCTATTCATTATGTATCGGTTACATGCCACATTCCAGGAACTATCTGGACCCTGGGGATGAAACTGTCTTCAGACCTGGTTCCCGAGTTGGCTACCAACTCAGGTAGATGGATTTTTCATACATTGTCATTCATGTCAAAGCATATACCACTAGATTCTTTTTCCGAGGGGACAATTATAGCTCAGGGAGGTGAAGTGGCTTGTCCAAAGTCACAGAGCTTATAAGAGAAAGATGAAAATTTATGCCTTTTGACCCTGAAATCTGTCTTGTTTCTACTGAACTATGCTGCATCTTTTTGTTGGCTGTTTGTTTTTATTTATAAAAATGTTACTTTCACACTTTTTTTGGTGCACATTCCTGTACATAAAGTAGTAGAGTTCGGTGCTTGAGTTTCTTTTGTTCCCCGGAGAAGCTGTGTGATTTACAGTCAAAGGATTAAGGTCTCAGTTTCCAGGGCTTTGGAAGCTGGTTTCTCTATTGAATAAGGACTGAGCTTAAATGTACAAAAATAAGGGAATGTTTTAATCAAGTATGGTTCCTCGGCTCAGTGGGATACTTTGAAAACATTAAATATAATGACTATCAAACTTTACAGGTGAGTGTAGATTGTTATAGCTCCTCAAGGATATATGGGAAGAGATATAGGGGACCCAATGCTATCCTGGTCTAGAGCTCTTGATCCCCCACTATCTTGCCAGGGTATCCCCCAAAATGTATACACACTTTAACAGCTGATTCTATTACATTTTGAAAATGAAATGTATTTTAATAAACACTGCCTTTATAATTATTCAAAGTGTGTATACATTTGGGGGGGGGGCACTCTGGATATTTCAGAACTACAAATGAACAGGTCCTTTGTTCTAACAATTTTAGCTTGAGGAACTTATTCTACAGAAATATTCACAGACGTACAAAATTATTCAGAGCAAAATTATTTTTTTTTCTGGCAGGATATTGGAAATAACCTAAATGACCATCACTAGGGAACAGTTAAATAAATTATGGTGCCTCCTTAGGATGAATTAGCATGCAACTATGAAGAAGAAAGGAAAGAAGGAAGAGAAGAAGAGGAAGAGGCTCCTTATGCATTCACATGGAGCGTTTCCAAGGTGTCCTGTTCAATGAAGATGGTAGGATAATGCCCAGGGGAGAAAGGGAGTCCCTGGGATTCCAGGAGGAGGTCACTATGACTTACTGGATCAGAGGCAGTAAGTTTCTGCTTACTCTGTGCCAACACTTATTGACTACGTATTATATGGAAGGTGCTCGGGTATGTTTTATAGAATGTCTAAAATGATATGAGAGAAGTCCCTCTACCTACTACAGTCTAGTTGGGGTTGTACATACTCTTTATATATAAAGATTAAAACCATCACATGATCAGTGAATGAATGTGGAATCAGCTTGAGGTTGGGATGAGGACAAAGTTTGAGCTTCAGGGAATCGGGAACCTTCAGAAGATTTTCACTTGAGTTAGAGAAGGGTTTAAACAGAAGGATTGTGGGAGCCAGGCAGGGCCTGCCAGGCGGGCCTCTCTTCGCAGAAACTGAATTTAGAACAAGCAAGGTGAAGTTTGGGGAAAATAGGACCACTTTGGCTGGAGACGGGGAGACGAGCTTAGAGAGCAACTCAGCGATAAGAGCAGAATGGTAGGTTGGAGCAATACTGAGGAGGACCTGGGACGCCAAGATAAAGATCTGGAATTTTGTGCAGGCATGTGAACCAGGAGCAACATGCACAAAACAATGATTTGGAAGTGTAATCTGGCCACCCTGTGCCAAGTGGTTAGCAGCGGAGGAGGTCTGAGGTTAGGAGACGCCTGAACACCTCACCAGCAGTCCAGGGACGAGGTGCAGAGGCCTAAACTAGGTCGGTGGCTGGGAAAGTGGAAAAAGAGAGAGAGACGCTAAGGCTTTATTTCTCAGCCGACCCTGCCTGGACATGACTGTGCATTCTCCGGACAAGTCATAATTATCTTGGGTTTTATTATCTTGGGTTTTACAGGTGTATGACATTGCTGTTGTGCAAGTACATGGGGGCCGAAGAGCCTCGTCCAGTTGTGTCTCTGGCTGTTTGTCTGCAGACGGTTCCAGACTGAAAACTGGTGTGAAATATGCTTCCCACACATTCAGAGCTGCACCCAGCCTGCCTCTGTGCCCACGGAGAAATCACAAATGGAAGTCCTCTTTCTGAAAGCAAATGCTAAAGGGTACAAGTGGTTCTTAAAAGTAATTTTTCTAGTATCGATCAGAACTTCAGTTGATGTTTTCATTTTAAAAAGGGGGTTACTAAAATAATAACAGGGTGGCTATTTTCAGGTCTTTAAAAGTATTAAATAGATTGTGGGTGCTATCATGTGAAGAGGTCTGTGCTCTATTGCTAATTGGTAAGAGCAAGTCTCCTGGCAGCAGCATTACTGCTTCGGCTGGAAGCATCACATATAGTTTAGGCATGGAGTCGGGGAGGCCACCCTCCAGCTGGGGTACAGGACACGTGGGAAGGAGGGTGCAGAATGGGAATGTCACTTTTTGCTTTTGAATTGTTGTGGTATTTGACGAGCAGGTTAATGCTTATAAAGAAGAAATTCTTAAGGCATTTAGTGTATTCCAGAAAAGAACAGCCCCACAGTGCCTTCCTCAGGCTCAAGCCCATGATAAGAAAATAAGACGAAAATGCTAGTTAGGGAAGCAGAGGCAGGGAGGCGATAGTAAAAGTCTTCCTTGATTCCACAAACTGCTTCTCCAGGCTAACTCTCCAGCAGAATCTAGTCTGGTTAAGAGCTTGGATTTGTCTCGTTGGGCAAGTTACTTATGTCTCTAGGCCTCAGTTTCCTCAGCTGTAACATGAGGCAGCTGTGGTAAAATGAACTAAGGTATAGAAAGCACCACTTTGCAGATGGTGGCCACCACCTCGGAGGCCTTCAGTAATTACTGGCTATTATTACCATTGTCTACCTGACATTTCCAAACACTTAGCATTGCCCTTGTACTTTTCCTTGACCTTTTAATTATTTATTGGCTTGACCCCCTACTAGAATGTGCAACCCTTAGAAGCAGGTTTGTAAGTTCTTTTAATTGTTTTTCTTCTTTGCTGACAAAAATAATACATTCTTTTTTAAATATATATATATATTTTATTGATTTTTTACAGAGAGGAAGGGAGAGGGATAGAGAGCTGGAAACATCGATCAGCTGCCTCCTGCACACCCCCTACTAGGGATGTGCCCACAACCAAGGTACATGCCTTTGACCGGAATCGAACCTGGGACCCTTCAGTCCGCAGGCCGACACTCTATCCACTAAGCCAAACCGGTTAGGGCAAAATAATACATTTTTATTCCCCCCAAAGGAAAGTAAAAAAATCTGCCTTCGTCTCAAGCCCTAAAGATAATCTTTTTTGGTTGTGGTTTCTACAGGGTAGGAATTGGGGCTACTCCATGGCCCCTTGTTGGTAAAGGGCAAGGTAGTAAATATTTTTGGCTTAGCAGCCACATGGTGTCTGCTGTAGCTACTGAACTTTGTCCTTATATCCGTACACAATACCTAAACAAATGGTGTGGCTGTGGTCCAATAACACTTTATTTCCAAAAGCAGGCTTTAGCCCATTTTGGCTGATTCCTGTTCCAGAATAGTACTTGCTGTTTAATAGGAATATAATGTGAACCACATATGTAACGTTATATTTTCTTGTAGCCATACTGAAAAAAAGTTTTTTTAAAAAGTGGAATTAGGTCTCTCTCTCTCTCTCTCTTTTTCCCTCTCTCTCTCTCTCTCAATTAAAAATAAAAATAAAAATAATAAAAATTGAAAAGTGGAATCAATTTCAATAACATGTTTTATTTAATCCGATGTATCCAAAATATTTCTTCAACGTGTAATCAAAAGAAATAATTATTGAAACATTTTACATTCTTGTTTTTGTATTAAGTGTTTGAAATTTGCTGTTACATCTCAAGTTGGACTAGCCCCATTTCAAGGGCCCAGTCGCCACCCGGGCTAGCAGCTTCCATCCTGGACAGCTTATCTGATAGCCTGATAGCCTTTGTATGCATATAATTGCACACATTCTTAAAAACAAAAGTAACATAATATGCATGCTTTTTTTCACTGCCTAATCTTTCTTGGAGATCTTTCCCTACCTTCCCATAAAGATCAACCGTTTTCTGGACAGTGATAGTATTCTACTGTTTAGATGTAGCATAATCTATTTGATCAGTTTCCTATTGGTGGGCATTTGTATTGTTTCTAATTTTGAATTGTTATTTAAAATAGTTCAGGGATTGTCCTTCTACGCAGAAGTCCTGGCACCTGTGGGAGTATATATTTAGAATAAATTCTTGGGAGTTGAATTGCTGAGTCAAAGGCTGCGTTGACATTGAACTTTGTAATGACTATGGCCAAGCTGGAGAGCTGGAATTCTATCTTGTTTTTCTCTGTATCTCCAGCATGTTTGCTCTCAGTGGATAATTGTTAAATGAGTGGATAGATAAAAATCTATCCATTGAGAGAGGGAGGGAGGGAGGGAGGGAGGGAGAACTAATATGGAATAAAGTGGGGACAGTTAACTGCATATTGAAGAGAGACAAACCGAAACACCCTGGGGTGGTAGAGGGAAAGCTGTTTAATATTCAGTTAAACTCCTGTGCGCTCAACCCAGTTCCAAGCCCTAACCCTCTCAGGAGGTCTCGGGCCTTGGGTCTCGGGCTGTGGCCTGTTGTGTTGCACTAGGAAATATTCTCTGCGTCTGAAGGCCCAGACTCCCCGGCGGCGTGCAGGACAGGGTTTCTAGTTAAGGGTGTGGGTAGGTGTTGGAGGTGGTGAAAGGATTGCCTCCCCCGGAGCCTGGGGAAAACCCTGTTCCTCGCTTGGGGATCAGACAGGCTCCGGGATTCCGGAGTCCCACCTGCCTCTGATGCGAAACCTGCCACCCTCTCGGGGAATGAGAGGACCCGTCCTCCCAGGCCCCGCGACCTGTCACCACCGTGGCAGAGAAGTTTCCACTCTCTAGTGGCCAAGCACACAGACAGGAAATCTGACTGTAAAAGCCTGAATGTACCTTGCGATCTTCCCTGTCCCCCTTCCTGCTGAGAGTTATCCCCTGGCCTGTCTCTCGAACCGGGAGCTCTGGCCACACTCACAGCCCTGCCTGCCCCTCCTGCCCACCGGCCTCCCTCACACACTGTTCTCCAGCGCATCCCGCCCTCCTGCCAACTCAACCCTGAGAGCCGGCTGTTCTGTAGCCTCTGGAAGGCAAGGCCTGGCTTCTTCATCCCCAGAAGCTGCCGTCGTTGGCACATAGTTGGCACTTAACAGATGTTAGCTGAGTAATGGGAGAAAATAATCACCAGACTTCAGCTTGCCCTCTAACTTCTATGTGAATAACTCACCGGACAAGCATTGACTGAGTGCCAGTTATATGCCAGGCACCGGGTCAGGTAAATGAGACAGACAGACAGGGTCCCTAAGGTCATGATCTCAGGTTCTTTTCTGACAATACCTAACACTTCACAGCTCCCCAAACACCCATGGATCATTCTGTACCTTTATTCACTCAAATATTTATGTGGGCACCTATTATCTGCTAGCATTAGCTAGACACATACTCTCTCCCCTCCCTACCCCCAATATATTTTTATTGATTCCAGAGAGGAAGGGGGAGGGGGGGAGAGAGAGAAACATCAATGATGAGAGAGAATCATTGATTGGCTGCCTCCTGCACACCCCCTACTGGGGATCAAGCCAGCAACCTGGGCATGTGCCCTTGGCTGGAATCGAACCCAGGACCCTTCAGAACGCGGGCCTATGCTCTAGCCACTGAGTTAGACCAACCAGGGCTAGACACATACTCTCTTAATCCTCACAGGAGTCCTCCAACGCAGATAATACCAGCCCCACTTTACACATGGGGCTGTGGGATTAAGTAACTCACCAAATCTACATATGCCAGGAGTGTGGGGCCAGGATGCCAGCTGAGGGTTCCTTGAATTGCTTTTCTCTATATCCCTACACCGCAGTCCTCAGTACCTCTCATTGTAACTTCTAAATATCTCTCTGCTTTACATGTTTCGGAATGGGAGCTCCCTGCGGTGCCAGAGTGGCTTGTCCAAGTTACTGTGGCTCGTGGTCGGCCAGGACTAGACTCTAAAGAGCACAGGCTTACTTGCCAGGTTACATGGCTCTTTATATCTTGAAATAAAATAAAAGTGGATGGTGTTACTGCTCCTTGGGTGCTGGGATCCGAGGGGCTTGTACAGCAGCGGCGACGGCGTCACTGTTCAGGCCTTTGCCTTAAATTCAGGTCCAGAGCCTCCACTTCCTCCTGCTCCCACGCTTCTCCCAGCTGCCAAACCGTCTCCCTCCCAAGGCCATGCTTTCGGGAGCAAGGAAAGAAAAACAAGAGTAAGTCGTTTTGATTAAATAAGAACTAATGGATCCAGGCAAAATGATTGTAATCAGACCCACAGACACTCTCCTGGCCAGGAGGGGGAGATTCTGTGAAATAATAATGCTCACATTCTCCTCTTTTTTTCCCTTCCCGCTCTGAGCGGTGGACTTTTCTGCCCTGACGCTGTTTAAAATCTTGCCAGAGGCAGGAACACACAGGGAAAATATCCTGCCTATAAACAAGGAAAAGCTTCATGGAAGGGACTTGGCGTTTGGAGACTTCTATTGGGATTGGCAGCAGGAAAATCTAACGCTCTGGAAATAATGACCCAGCATTAGGTCACTTGGGCAGCGCAGCCACCCTGCACAGACTGAAAACGGTTGCCTCAGCCTCTTTTCTCCCCAGCTCGCAGCCACAAGCAGGATGGTTCATGCATTTATTCAATATTCAATGATCTTTGCTATTTACAGGGAATTTGAAGAGATCCAAAGTGAAAACACAGGCTCTTCTAGATTACAGTGCGGCGGGAGTAACCCCCGCGCAGGAGAGCTGTGGGGCCACGTGGGTGGTGATCGGTGACTCCCAGGGATCCTCCCGCAGCCGCGGCCTGGCTGCTCTCTGCCCAGCGTCCAGGCTGAAGTCTCACGGCCAAGTTCCCCTCTACAAACTCTAAAAGGCCTCCTGTGCCTCCCACCATCTCTCACAGTGCTCGTTCCATTCCCACCAGCACCCTAGCTCACCCCACCAGAGAATTGTTTAATTTTTTTCTTTTTTAAATTATATATATATATAATTTTTTAAAAATTGATTTCAGAGAGGAAGGGAGAGGGAGAGAGAGCTAGAAACATCAATGATGAGAGAGAATCATTGATTGGCTGCCTCCTGCACGCCCCACACTGGGGATCAAGCCCGCAACCCAGGCATGTGCCCTGACTGGGAATCGAACCGTGACCTCCTGGTTCGTAGGTCGATGCTCAACCGCTGAGCCACACCAGTTGGGCTAAATTTTATTTTTCAATCACAGTTCACATTCAGTATTATTTTGTATTAGTCCTGGTGTACAGCACAGTGGTTAGACAATCATGTTCTTGACAGAGTGATATTTCAAGTCCCCGCCTGACCCCACGCACAGTTATTATGGTGTTATTGCCTGTAATCCCTGTGCTGTCCTCTACATCCCGGGGCCACTGGAGAACTTCGTATCATCACGTGACAGCTGGGCCTGGATCCTCTGCCCTGTCGGATTGTTGAGGAATGAAGAATAGGTGCAGAAGGTGGGAAATTGGCCCCAGGAAACTGTGAGCTGGAGACGACACTGGGGGAACTTTCTGGATCTAGACCAATCAGTCACTTACTCATTCTTCCCTAGCCACATCCAGAAAGTCACGGTGAGCATCGTCTTTTCCTTACTTATGCTCCAGGATGGGGATGCTGGCCAGGCTTTCCCACCTCAACTTCAGGGCAAGAGGTCTGACAATGAGCCATCCATGTTCTCGGCGTGTCTACCTGAAAGCATCCACCCCTACATCCTGTCTGTCATCACGGCATACCTCGGAGGTCGTGCGGGTTCGGTGTGGGGCCACCACAGGAAAGCCAATGACCACAATAGAGTGAGTCACACAAATTTTTTGGTTTCCTAGTGCATAAAAAAGTTATGTTTCTACTATACTGGTCTATTAAGTGTACAATAGCATCATGCCTAACAACAATGGACATACTTAATTGAAAAATACTTGATCTAGCTAAAACATGCCAACCATCAGCCGAGCCTGTTGGGAAAATGGCATCAATAGACTTGCTTGACGCAGGGTTGCCACAAACCTTCAACTTGTACAAAACACAGTATCTGTGAAACACAATAAAGCGAGGTGTGCCCGTATGGCTCCTCTTTCCCGGATGAGGAAGCTGGGGTCCTGAGGGGTTGATTTACCCAAAGACAAAGAGTGAGGACTGCTTCTTAAGGTCCAAACACCCCAAAGACACTCCTTATGACACTTGTAATATCTATGGGTGAGAAAATACATGGAAGGGAAAAGCTATTATTAATGAAATGTAATCTCTTTAGCTAGATTGGCATTCTTTGAACTATGATAGTATTTACAGCTTTAAAGTATTATGACAATATTAATGGCAACTACTATTATCATGTACTTATTATGTGCCAAGTATTTTGCTAAGTGCTCTACATGTATTGTCCATAATTCACCCACCACCCTACAGTGTGGATGGAGACCTTTATTATCCCCATTGTATAGATGAGGAAACCGAGGCTCAAAGAGATTAACTAACTTGCCCAAGCTCCCATTGGTGGGAAGTGGTGGCCTGAGAATTCAGTCTGACAGGCATGAAGGATTTAATGCCACTTGATCCCGCCTCTTTTATTTATTTATTTTGTGGACAATGTTTGTCATGCCTCCGAATTCTCCAGTCCCTGACTGAACCTCAGGGCCTCCTAGGAATTGGAGACCACCAGTAAGGAGTCACTGGTTATTTGGGTAATAATGTCAAGCATGTCAAACTCAAAGGCTAACACGGGCCAAACAAATGAGGCATGTGGGCCGCGAGTTTGACATGCTTGATGTAGGTGCTCAGCACTCAGCCTAGAGTTGAGCTTCAGCTTGCTCACTGGCACAGGACCCTCCTAAACCCACCTCATGCTTGTAGCATCTCTCAGACCCCCGAGCTCCCAATGCTTGTGTTTGCCTCTGTCTAGTCGGGCTTGCCCACGTGTCTCCAGAGACCAGAGGGATGAACAGTTGAGAACCTGTTTGCAGACCATTAGAAACAATAATCACCTTGCCCAGTAACCTGATCTACCTCAAACGAAGGGTCTTGATTTTAGCAAACAGTTGAAGTGGCCTCTGTGTAAAGTGGAGGGGCGGAGCAGGGCTGAGTCCGCTCGCTGAAATGGCCTTTCTTCTGGGAAGCTGGGGTCCATGTGGCAATCAAGCCAGGCCCACCTCCTGGGCTGAGGGGTGCTGAGCCCACACCCTTCGGGCTGTTTCTGCCCCTGGAATTCTGAAACCGGCTTCCTCTGTATGTGGATCTGACCCAGACTCCCTCATCGCTTTCCCTGCCCAGCCAGGGGAGCGAGTAACTCTCCATTTGCTGCCCACTGGACCGAGGGCAGCCACGGAATCTTTACACGCAGTCTTTCTCCATCCTCACCACGAAGTTACAGCTACTATACCTCCCATGTCACAGGTGAGGGAGGCGAGACTTAGACACGGCGGTGTTCAGCTTCTAGGAATGTGGCCACCTAGGGTCAAACACGACCATTCTTAGAAATTAAGTGGTATAAACTTATAACTAAATAAATTATATTAAAAACAGAAAATAAATACCCAAAATCCATCACTTCCTAATGACTTCGCTGCATGTCCCTGGCGTCTGCTTCCGTTGTCTGTCTGGTGGACGTGTGTTAGCCTGTGCCGCGTGCTTGTCTTCGTGGCCACCGCTCCCCTCTGGCAGTTCGCAGTCCGCCATGGTGGGAGTTTTTGCGCCACAGAAATCGACAAATGGACAAACCAGGGCTTGTTCCACCCCCTCCCTGCCCAGAACTGGTTGTTAAACATTCACCAGTCCCCCTGTGCTGAGAGAGGTTAACTCACTTAGCAAGGTCACAGGGCGGGTGGAGGAGCTGAGCCGGCGGCCGGACTCTGAGAGCTTGCCACAGGCTAGGCTGCCTCTGAAAAATAGTAAAGGCTCTTCAGCGAGTTCATGGCAAGGAAACAAAAGTGTTGGAGGAGGTTCAGGATGAAAAGAGACAAAGATATTATGTGATCACAATACGTACACCTTATTTGGATTCTGATGAAAATAAACTGTAAAAAAGGATGACTCTTATGAGGCACGTGGAAATGTGAGACTTACTCGATAATTTGATGATATTACTGAATTGTTAGTTTTTAGGTGTAATAATGGTATTTTATTTCAGATGATATGATGGCCGAGATCAGATCTGATGATACCACCCGAAGGCACACCCGTGGGTGTGAAGACCACTGGTTCTCACAGTGGGGGTGCCGGCCCAGCAGCATCCACAGCCCCTGGGAACTCGGAAAAGCAAAGCTCAGGTCCTCTCAGACCTGCTGGGTCAGAAACGCTGAGGAGAGGCCGCTCACCTGTGTGTGCCCCTCCCCCTCCCTCACAGGTGATTCGATGCACGCTCGAGTTTGAGAACCACGAGGCTTAGATGAAGCAAGATGCACCAGGAGTGGATTGTTGAGGCTGAGTAATAAGTACTTGGGGTGAAGGGGTTCGTAAGTATGTTTGAAATTTCCTGTAACAGTTAAAAGAATAGCCCTAACCAGTTTGGCTCAGTGGCTAGAGTGTCGGCCTGCGGATTGAAAGGTCCCGGGTTCGATTCCGGTCAAGGGCATGTACCTTGGTTGCGGGCACACCCCCAGTAGGGGGTGTGCAGGAGGCAGCTGATCGATGTTTCTCTCTCATGGATGTTTCTAACTCTCTGTCCCTCTCCCTTCCTCTCTGTAAAAAATCAATAAAATGTATTTTTAAAAAAAGAATAATTAAGCCCATTGGCAAGGGGGCGTGGAGGAGGGGTCACAGCTGGATGGCCCCTGGATCTAGGGGTGGACAAATGGATTCTCTTGAATGTCCTTCACAAGCATTGTATTGGTGCCAGTGTCTTTTTAAAATATATATATATTTTTTGGTAGCATTCACCCCTCTTTACCCTCCTCCTCCCAGAACCTACCCAACCCCCAGGTCTTCACTACCCTATTGCCCGTGTCCGTGGGCTATGCATATAGGTATGTAAGTTCTAGGTGCTCATGTCTTTTGAATTAAAAGTCCACGCTAATGGTTGCATTAGCAGCAGACTCCAACAGGCAGCTCGAACCCCTCCAGGCCAACTCCAACTCGAGTTTCTCTGATCAACTTCGCCGCTTCCTTTGAGGCCCTCGTTTTAATAAAGTTCAATCCTGGAACCTCAGATCTCTTGGAGAAGCAACTGTTTTAATTTTCAACTCCCAACTAAAGCTGTGAGACTTGAAAACAGCCACCCACGAGACCTGCTTTATCAGCTACAGACGTGACGCAATTAATTAACCGCGCACAGCCTCTCACCACACAAGCCGCTTAGCTTCTAGCGCATGGTGGTTCTGGTTTACTGAGCAGATACGGCCCCAGAGCCCGTAGCTGTTTACCTCCCGCAGGAGGGGCTGTCCTGGGCGGCGGAGTCATTAGTTGGTGTTTGCAGAGAGGCAGGGATCCAAAGAAAGCATTAGGTAAGTTTGTATTTTTATTTATTTATTTATTTTGTGTCAAAGGTACTGAAAAAGGGACCCTTTGTCTGGGCCTGGACTCACATCCAAGTTATGTCGTTAGGTCCGTGGTTGTCCGTTTGCCTCCCTCTACGTTCCCCACCCTCCTTTTCTCCAGCCCATTTTTTTTCCCTCTCTCATTTCCGCTATTTCTCCCAACTGGAAAACTCTTTGGATTTCGTCCTAGAGGATGGGAAAGGTCTGTTTGCCCATCACGTGGGACTCTTCAGGGATTTCAGTCTTTTTGGTGTAAATGCCAAACGCTTCGAAGTCCTCTGTCTCCCTAGTACCCTTCCACCCTCTCCAAGCAGCCGTCTTTCCTTTTTTCCTTCTCTCCCCTCCCCCGCCCCTTCTCTCTTCAAAACTGTCCTATTGAGACTTTGTCCAGAAGTAGCAAGGGCATCCTTTCTAGAAACTTACTTCCCAAGACTCTGGAGGAAGGAGAAGGAAAGGACTGGTTGGTCATTTTCTTGTAGAGAAGGAAGCGAAAGCAGAGCAGGAGAAGGGACATTTTTTTGGAGGAGGGAGGACATTTGAACTCGGCCTACTCCTAGAAGAGCGTTTCTTACCAGCACTCTGTACGGAGCGGGAGGCAACATGCAGATTTGGGGCCACATTCCAACCCAACGGAATCACAGTTTCCAGGGACGGACTCTGGGAATCTGTATTTGTAATAAGCTCCTCAGATGGTTTGGATGCCCATGGATTCAGTGGGTGAGGCCCAGGGTCAATGTGTGCCTCCTAAATGCCAGGTACTGTGCGAGGGCGGGAAGAGCTTTGGCTTTGGTTTAACCTCCAGGCACCCTTGTAAGGAAATGAGACTTTATTTTATATTAGTGGTATTTGTTGTGCGTCCTCACACCTCCCCACAACCACCCAAAGTTGTAGTCTTGTTATACCCATTTTACAGATGAAGGAAACCGAGGCTTGGAGAGGCTAGACAGTTTGTCTACATCGTACCAATAAAATGTGGTGTCATGGTATTTATACTTGTATATTCTGGCTCAAGTCTTTCAGAGGAGGACTGTACTGGCCAAAAACTGAAACTCGTGACCTCACAATATGGTTTTATTTTGACAGACAATGGTTTATAATATTTGCACTCTGAATGGTCCCCTTATACCCTGGGCCTGTATTAGCTTGTTTTTCACTTTTAGGATGTTTTGAAACTCAGATATGGCAGTCTTAGGCCTCGTTTGCCAAACCCACTGGGCTGGAGGCCCCAGGCTTCCTCCCCTGGTATTGGGGATTTATGGATCTATTTTTAAATTATTCAACAATAATGATAAATCAGGCCCTGGCCAGTGTGGCTCAGTTGGTTGGAGCATTGTCCCATAAACCAAAGTGTTTTGGGTTCGATTCCCAGTCAGGGCACATACCTAAGTTTTGGGTTCAGTCCTTGGTTGGAGCATGTAAGAGAGGCAGCCAATCCATGTCTGTCTGTCTGTCTGTCTCTCTCTCTCTCCCTCCCTCCCTCCCTTTCCCTCTCCCTTCCTCTCGTTCTAAAAAACACAAACCGCAAGAAACTGCCTCCCTCCCCGCCCCCCCTGCATAAATCAGAAGTTCCCATTTACCCCTCATTCTTATTCTCAGAGGCAACTTTTGTGACCAGTCTATGCTTTTACATACACGATGTGTGTTTTTTTCTGAACATAAATGGGAAACTACTGTATGAATCAGCCTTTTCACATAATGATTTCTCTTAGACCTCTTTCTGTGTCTACCTTGTTCTCCCCGCAACCCTTGCATTTTTTTTTTTTAACAATAAAGGCTCACTGAAAAACTTCAGTGATAAGAGGGGAAGGAAGAAAATTCCCTAAGCATAATTAAAAGTAAAAAAAAGAATGATAGTTTGATAGTTATTCCAAGTTTGGAAATAAATTATTTTATTGTGAAATATGCATACCATAAAATGGACCATTTTAAACCATTTTTAAGTATATAGTTCAATGACATTAGCTACATTAACATTGTTACAAACCATTCTCCCCAACTGAACTCTGCACCATTGAAACACCAACTCCCTATTCCTCCCTCCCCTAGCCTCTGGCAACCCAGTTCTACTTTCTGTCTCTGTGAATTTCATTACTCTAGCTACCGCACATACATGGAATGACACAGTATTTGTCCTCTTCTGTCTGGGTTATTGCACTTAGCATAATGTCTACAGGGTTCACCCATGTTGTAGCATGTGGTAGAATTTCTTTCCTTTTTAAGGTTGCATAATAGTTCATGGTG
>NW_005366455.1:1649750-1664800 GCF_000412655.1 Myotis brandtii | reverse complement strand
ACCTTTGATTATTTAAGGAATATTCCTTGGTGAGAATTTTTATTATGAAAGGAGAGCGCACAGGCAGGCAGCCGTCTGCATGTAGCTCAGGACCTGCCCATAGTAGGTGCTTCATACATGTTGACTGAGTGACGAAGCTACTTTTGGGCAGCACATGTTTCATTAGTTTTCCTTTTTAGGATTTACTGGGATGGGTCACATCCAGACACTAATTAAATTTTCCCTAAATTTAACCTGTTCTACCAGGCCAGTAAAGAAAAAAAAATTAAGCCAAATGGCTATGAAAATAGTAGACAATCAAGGTTCTGCAATTTGAAAAGCACTGTAGTGAACCCGTACTGCAACGGGCTTTGTCAAAGCGAGAACATCAGTGGTTAAATAGCTCACAGATTTGGAAAGAGTGGAAGAGGGACAGATTCTTAACTCCGTCTTCCCACCTTTCTCCGGGAAAGATACCGTCCGTCTTTCTCAATAGAAAGATAATGTATAATAGCTACCATGTATTCTCCGCTTAGTATGTGTCAGGCAATTTGCTGAGTGCTGTACCGTTGTTACTTAATCTTCATAGTCATCCCGCAAGGGGCCATTGCCCCCATTTGACAGATGGGGAGGCCCAGGAAGGCTCGGGCACTTGCTGAAGGCCACGCAGCTCAGGGTGAGCAGTAGACCTGGAGTTTATCCCTGTCCCTGGTGGCAGTCACTGAAATCCCGACGATCGTCCTACTCTGTGTCCATGGACTGCACCTTGGATCAGGGTCACCAACAGGAACCCAGCCTGCTATGTGGTGGGAGGGGAGCAGGAGGGAAACTGGTGCTGCGCTGTGCCCCTGGTCTGGGCGTGGGGACCAGGCTGGACTCACTGTGTGTCCTCGATCCTCCGAGGTCCACAGCTCCACTGCCGAGGGCCTCCTCCTCCTCCTCCTCCTCCTCCTCCTCCTCGGGGACAGGGGAGCCTCTCAGGCCAGGGCGACGGCTCCAATCTGTCCTCCCTGGGAATGGCCCTGTCACCTCCTCAGGGACACGGCCTCCTGACTGTCGTCCCCGGAGACCTGTGCCTTCCCAACGCTGCCTGTGCAGGGAGTGGCACCTCACAACTGAGCAGACTTCTATTAGTTCTTTATTTTTTATTGTTTATAGATGTCTCCCCTCCCTCCCTCAGGTCTTCACCACCCTGGGCCTGTGTCCGTGGGCTATGCATAGAAGTATGTAAATTCTTTGGTTTATGTCTCCTTGTCCCCCGACCCCACATCGAGGCATGTCAGTCTGCTCCTCGCCTCCATGCTTTGGGTCTTATTTTGTTGGTCAGTTCATTTTGTTCATTGGATTTCCCAAGTAAGTGAGATCACGTGATAGTTGTCTTTCTCTGATTGGCTTATTTCACTGAGCCTGATAGTCTCCAGGTCTGGCCGTGCCGTCCCAAAGGGTACGGGATGATTAGCTCTTGCACTGCTCTCTAAACTTTGTTCCTGTCACACCAGACAAATAGCGACGCCTCTGGGGCCAAAGGCCTGGTTACATTTTTTTTTTTTTGGACACAACTCCTCTGAAAAACAGCACTGGACCCAAGTCCTGACTGATAAAGAGCATGTTTAGTGGACAACCATTTCAGGGCCTCCGTGCACGTAGCCAGCTGAGGGTCGTTAGCATGAACAGCTGTGCTCGGGAGAAGACCGCCTGGGAAGGACCCCGCAGATGGAATGTTATGGTTCTGGAGGGAGTGCCGTGTACCTGTCTTAAATGCATTCAGGACTTGAAGGGAAAACCCCCCACCGTTTCCATGATCCTCTCCCTCGTTCTCATCCTAACTTTCCAGTTCTTAGGTGGAGCTCATTTCCTGCTCGGTGGGCCTGGGAGAACAGGGGGTGCCCCTGGGAACATGGAGGCCCTGCTGGTGTGAGTGGTGGAGGCCAAGGGGAGGGGAAGGAAGGATCCCCATTTTACTTTTGATGATAATGATTGCAAATAGCATTTGAAATTATAATTCAAGTCCTGGCGGGGTGGGGGGGGGGGGTCTCTTTTCTGCAAGTTTGTGGATCATTTTAAATACAAAGGGCCCGAGGGGCTCATTCTTCCAGTCCTGATTCTCCGCATCTAGATCTGTTGTGATTTCTGCTCACCCAGCTGCTCTCATCTTTGAAATTGTCCCCAGGTGATCTACTGTTGCCTAGATCAGTCACAGAGGTCGCCACTGAAAGAAAGTGCACCTTGAAAATGGAATCCTCTCTCTCCCCCCTCCTCCTCCCCTCGCCTCCCTCTCTCAGTGATTTGAACAGCCCAGTGGCAGATGACTCTCCACTGGTGTCCAGCCCAGAACACGGTCCTGGCCCCCGGGCCCAGTGGCAGGGGAGCCAAGTGAGCCTTAGTAGGAACCCCACCCCTGGCCACAGCGGAGGAAAGGAATGCAGGCTGGCCTGTTGCCATTGGTAACCATTGTAGAAACACTTGACTCCAACAGGTATTCCCCTCCCAGGTGTAGAAGGCTTCTCCCCTCCCCCCCCCACCCCCCCATCGTTTCACAGAAAGACCAAGTGTGTCTACACCAGGGAGCCCCAAACAGTGGTTGTCAGCAGAGTGTGTGCCGAGAGGGGCTGCTGGCTTCAGTAAGGAAGAGAGAAGAGACCGTTTTCTCCTTAGGTGAAACCCTTTCTCCCTGGGAGGTGCTTGAAGGCGACTTGCACAGGAGTCTTTCTGCAGCAGGAGGTTTGTGAGCAGAGTTGCTCCCTGGCCCGGGAGAGGATCAGTGATGTCACGGGCGGCCGCGCTGTCCTGTGGATGCCTCTGGCCACGTGTAGCGATGTAAATTTAAATGAATGAAAATGAAATACAGTGAAACATTCTGTTTCTCGGTTGCATGAGCTACGTTTCGAGTGCTCAGTAGTGCACGTGGCTGGTGGCCTCTGTACTGGACGGTGCAGCCACATGGCGCCTCTGCCATCACGGACCGTCCCAACGGGCAGCATTGCTCTAAGGCTCACCACTCAGCAGAGGCCACTCCACTGGTCCCGACAGCAGCAGTACCCGCACCCTGGCCCCGAGGGACCCCGTGAGGCTCGAGTGAAGAGTTGCGGTAAATCCACACACACAGCATGGGTGTGGTCGTTGGGGTGAAAACTCAAGGACAATTTCAATCAGCCTTTATTTCTTAAATATAGCACTTGATTCAGTGTCACTCAGACAAGCATTTGAAATCCTGGTACTTGTCTAATTACCTTGCTGTACACCTAAAATTAGAGTGGGGCCTTGACTTACGAGTTTAATTCGTTCCGAGACTGAGCTCGTTAAGGAGCTCGTTAACTCAAATTACTCTATCAACTCAATGCAAAAAATCGGCAGAGAGACAGCTGGTATCTCAAAAAACTCGTTAGTCAGGACACTCGTAAGTCAAGGCCCCACTGTAATCCAAAATACTATTGAATGTAGACTGTAATTGAAAAACAATTTTTTTAATTTAATGTAAATATGAAAAAGAAATCCTGGTACTGTGCAAGACCCAATACTGCTGTGCTGGAGCTCATCACCTACACGTTAGGCAGGGATAAGTAACAGTGGGCTGAGGCTGAGTGGACATCTGCAAAGAGGTGATCCCTGATTTGGACAGGGGAATAGGGGACGATTCTCAGAGAAGGAGACCTGTAAGCAAAGTCGTGATGGGTGATGAGAAGCTCAGTAGATAGACGGGGAGAACGTTCAAATGAGAAGGAACTACAGAAAACCCGGGATAAGTGGGAGAAGATTGGCGTCAGAGGAATGTGAAGTGGCCGGAGGGAGAGAGGCAGGACCAGCCGCCACATCTGGACCCCATGCCCTCAAGGTGGGGGCCAGTGTGAATGCATGGGTCGCATGCCCAGGAGACCATCCCGGTGGCGGGCGAGGGAGTGAAATACCAGGTAGGGCCGTGTTATCGAGGCCTTTCCAGCCATGCTTTGCGCGTGGCCTGCGTCCTGAAGGTGACAAGAGAGGCAGGCGAGATTCCTAAGGCCGAGGCAAGAGCAGGCTTGCACTTGACAAAGACCAGGCTGGGGGCAGCACCGAAGGGCCTGGAAGGAAGGCTGGTTAAGAAGCGATTGCACGGCCTGGAGAGAGGACAAGGGCAGGGGAAGTGGCAGGGGACAGAGAGGACTGGACTCTGAAAGACAGGCAGGCGGTGAACTCGATGACCGGACACTGATTGGACAGCGAATGGGTGGGGGTGGGGCTTGTGGAGGTGAACTCCGGGACTCGCTATTTCAGGCTTGAAGCCTCACTTGCCGGCCCCCCTGGGACGGGTCTCCTGAGCCTCCCTCTTTGCAGTCAGCCCCGAGCACAGGCTGAGGGTGGAGGGGCGTGGGTGGTGCCGAGGTTGCACCTGCACCGGGCAGATGTTTCCCTAACCTAGATCTGGATCAGAATCACTCCCCCTCTCCTCGTCCTAGAAACTAGAAACACTACCGGGAGGAAGCCGGTCTCATTGTTTCGATGCCTCCCTCGATTTGCATTTCCTGACTTGGGTATTTGTGACATTCCACGGGCCCTTCTGAGGGTTTCACTTTTCATTTCCTGCCTGAACCAGACTGCCCTTCTTTGGGGGTGGTGTTGTGGGGAGGGAGCCAGTGTGTGACCAGGCATCTACTGAGAGCTCGGAACAGCCCACAGCACAGCGGGCAGGGAAAGAAAACCAACCGTGGAGGGCGCCTCCGGGAGCCCAACTGACAGCCTCCTGCAGGGAGAGAAGCCGTGGGCATTGGGTGCCAGCTCTGGGTGCGTGCGACAGGGCCCTCCGTTTTCACAGGACGTCTCTTGCGACCCTCATGACAATGCCCGAGGGCAAAACAGTGACCCCCCTCCCCTTTGCCAGGCGCTGGCGGGATTCGGATTAGAACTCGGGTCTTCACATTCCTGGATTCCCCACACACCCCCACCCCCGCCCCCTCCCCCAAAGTCCTGGAAACAGCCCCCAGTTTCCTTTGCTTCAACTTCACTGTGAGACAGTCCTGGCTAAATTCTGACTCTCCTGTTTCCAAAACGAGGGCGATTTTATTTAAACCGTGCAGGGCCTGGTGTCTCCATTTATTTGTTTAAACAAAATTAGTATCTGGTCTGACCCAGAGAGAGGGGACGGGATGGGGGGTGGGGGGGAGCACATTTAATGCGTTTGAAGGGAAATAAAAGATACCAGGAATGCAGTGAAGTGGGCACCGGTAATGAACTGGCTGCGTGGGGCCACACTGTCAAACAAACACAGGCCTCCTTGTTCGGTGGCCGTCTGACGGGGTGAGTCTGCACTTTCTAGAACTCGGAGGGTGTGGTGGGAGCCAGGTGGGAGGCAGCCTGGGTTCAGGACAGCTTCTGTGCCCAGAGTCCTTTCTGAGCTCAGAGCGCCAGCAAGCAGGGAACACATCCCGTCATGTTTCAGGGACCTGGGAGGCGGGAGGCAGGAGGGAAACACCGCCCAGGAGCTACCTGGCAGGTGCGCCGACCCCGCACCAGCTCAGGAGCCACGGCTGCCTTTGCGGGTCTGCGTGTGACGAAGCGGGAACATTACGTTCACGCGCAGAAGAAAGCTCTCCCGGACGTACACGTTTCGCTGACAGAGAAAACCCACAGCCCGTGGGCGCCGGTGAAAGGGCCTGGCTGCTGGGGGCATCGTCCGGGCTGCAAAAAGGGCTGCTCGAAAGGTACTTGACACGAATACAACAGTGACTCCAAAATGCACCCATATGTCACGTTCTGACGGAAAAACACGCTCTGTGATTAGTTACATGCTTTAGAGAATAAAATGCCATCAATCTACCTGTCCATAAAAAGGCGAATGCCCCCCACCCCCGACTGCTGGGGGAGGGGGTCAGCAGGCCCCTGCCTCCCCAGCCCCAACCTTCCTCCCCCACCCCCTTTATTTGTGAAGACGGGGGGGGGGGGGAAATAGAAAAACCCTCTGAAGACACACAGTGTCCCGGCACAATCAGGCCACTAATTGCTGTTAAGCCCGGGCCCTTTTTGTGTTCGGAGGGGACGTCAGTGGGCAGCGGCCACTTGGGCCCTTTCATGCGCTGGGCTAACTCCTGAATAGCAGGGTTTTTTTTCTCTTCTTTTCAACATTTGCCGCCGGCCTTTCTTTTCCTTCATCTTCATCTTCACCTTCTCCTTTTCTTCTTGTTCTTTCTTTCTGCTGTTCCACGGATAGCGTTTTCCTCCTGGCGCTGTGTGTTAAGTCTCTCAATGAAACTTGACTGCCCCCACGGCCGGCTGGAGAAGCACAAAGGCCCCCGTTCCACTGGCTACAGTAACGCCATTGTGCGGCTGACAATGCACTAATTGGCGGTGACAATTGTGGGGTTGGGGGGAGGAGGGGGCCGCTCTTTTCCAATCAGCCGGCCACTGAAATAAAAGCGGAGGAGGAGGAGGCCCAGAGGCCCAGGTTCCTGGCGGAGAGAGGGGCGCAGCACTGGGGTTTGCGTTGGGCTTTCTAAACAAATAATAAAAGTGAAGGAGAAAGTTACTGTTGTGGCAAAAAATATGGAGACTTTGCTGCAAGACAACCTCAGGGTCCCGGGTGGGATGGGTGGATGAGCCCCCCTCCAGGACGGCTCCGAGGGCAGGGAAATGTCCAATATTCCGTGGTTCTCTAAACCACGGGGAACGTGGGAGAGGCTGGTGAGAAAAGGCTCCGAGGAAAAGGATGGTTGAAGGCCGGCACTGGGATTCGCGAGTCCCCGTTTCAACCACATTTCCGAACGAGGGGGGAGGAACCCAGAGAGGGAGAAGGCTCGTCGTTTGTGGTGTGGGGTGCAGTAGACCTCCGGGTCTGGGAGCCGCAGAAGGTGATTCTGACCTTTACAGCGGCCTTACAGGGGGCGTGGGCAGGACGGTGGACAGACACCATGGCAGACAAATAATGTTGGCAGGAGGGGCTCTCGGGGCCACGAGGATGCCTGAGAAACCCCAGAATGTCACCTGGGACCTGCAGGGAGCTCAGAGCCACCTGGTCCAGCCTGAACTCTCCTTACATGGAATGACCCACCTGCCCAGACCAGCCCCACATGAGCCCTCTCACCTGGCCAGGTGGCCCAGTGGTTGAGTGTTGACCTATGAACCAGGAGGTCACGGTTTGATTCCCAGTGAAGGGCACATGCCTGAGTTGTGGGCTCGACCCCCAATGTGGGGCGAGCAGGAGGCAGCTGATCAGTAGTTCTAATCATTGATGTTTCTTTCTATCTCTCTCCCCCTCCCCCTTCTTCTCTGAAATCAATGAAAAAATATATATCTTAAGAAACATCAAAAAAACCAATGAGCCCTCTCCCAGAAGCCTTCCCTGGCCAGGTGAGCGTGCACGACCTCTTTCATCCTTCCCTCTGCACCCTTACAACAGCAGGACCTGACCCTCCTCCCTGGGGGCCGGGCCTGGTGCTGGTGTGGAGGGGGGGGTGGTCTTGTGCACATTACTCCAGTGAAATCTCCCAGCAGCTCCATGATGGACAACTAGCATCATCCCCACAGAGACAGCAAGGGGAGACTGAGGCCTCTTCACATCTGTAAGAGGTTAAGTAACTTGCCCAAGGACACCCAGCAGGAAGGGGAACCTGGGGGTCAGGGAAGGGAGCGAGACCTGGTGGCCGCAGCAGCGCTGCCCCGGCTCCCCTCCCTGTTCTCTTTCTGTGTTTCTGTAGGGCAGCGGTTCTCAACCTGTGGGTCGCGACCCCATTGGGGGTCAAACGACCCTTTCACAGGGGTCGCCTAAGACCATCAGAAAACACATATATAATTACATATTGTTTTTGTGATTAATCACTATGCTTTAATTATGTTCAATTTGTAACAATGAAATTGGGGGTCACCACAACATGAGGAACTGTATTAAAGGGTCGCGGCATTAGGAAGGTTGAGAACCACTGCTGTAGGGGCTGTGTCTTTGCTGTCGCTGCACCCCAGCACCTAGCGGAGTGCTTAGTGTACGGGAGGCCTCTTCCCCCAAATGCTTGCTGACTCAAGGGGGAGGCAGGGAGGGCTGAACTACAGGCAGTCCTCTTCTGTGCCCCGTAGGCCCCCCAACTTCAGCCTGCCCCTGAGTACCCGGGGTGGGGAGGGAGGAGGTGTTAGAACACAGACCCCTGGGCCCCTCCGGGGTCTAGGTGGGACCTGAGAGTGTGCCCTTCTAACACCTTCCCAACAGCTGCCACTGCTCCGGGGACCACAGTTTGAGAACCGCTATTCACAGTGCGGCAGGGAATTCCATTCCTTCCATGATCCTCTGTCTCTTCATGGCCAGAGACCAGAAGTTTTATTAAGGAGAAATTAAAGTTGAAAGTTTTGACCATGATGAGAGATAATCTTAGGCTCCTGCCTGCATTAAATTACAATCTTAATCAAACAGTCATTAATATCTGATTAAAAAAGGGTGATCAGCGGTGTGCCCAGCTAACCACACTGCACTCAATGGCATTTCCTAGACAATATCTCATCAGCCTTTTATTTGGGAGGACTCTTAGGGAAAGCCCTTCTATCTCACAGAATCTTGGGCTTTGAAATTTTATTTAAAGAATATCTTAGACTTTAAAGTGAAATAGTCCTCCCACAAAAGAACTGAATCAAGAATTCTAAAGTCTTGCCCGACTGGTGTGGCTCAGTGGTTAAGCATCGACCTGTGAACCAGGAGGTCACGGTTTGATTCCTGATCAGGGCACATGCCCAGGCTGCAGGCTCCATCCCCAGTGGGGGCATGCAGGAGGCAGCCAATCAGTGATTCTCTCTCATCATTGATGTTTCTATCTCTCTCTTCCTTTCTGAAATCAATTATCTATCTATCTATCTATCTATCATCTATCTATGTCTATATACAAAGAATTCTAAAGTCTTTGGTGAGGGCATCTTGGGGGATGGGTGAGGAATGGAGGGATCTGCCCGCAAGGATGAGGGTGCTGGCTCAGGAACTTGGACCCCCAGGAAGCAGATGGGACCTCAGTACCCTGGGGGGCAACTGCCGTGTCTGCAAATAAATGGTTCTCTCCACTCAGATCCGCAGGAACCAGTTGTTTCTGGAGCAGGTTGTCTCAGTAGTCAGGCATTCAGCACCCTTTGCTAGGTGGCGGTGGGGATGTGGCAAGCTCCTGCAGAAGTACCTCTCCCAGCGGTGGCACTGCTTTCTGAATACAGCGGCCAGAACGGGCCCAGCAGGGCTCGTGCGTGTATGCTCACGCGGCTCTCTGCTGGGGGCCTAGGTCAGGATGAGGTTGCAAATGCAGGGCGACCGGAGAAACTGCAGTGAGACGTTGCATGGGAAAGACATTGTGTCAGAAAGCAGCTCTTAACTGGAGAGGAGCCATTTGCTGCCTCCTTCATAGCATTTGAGCAATAAAAGAACAGGGCTCAGGGGAGTTTCCAGGGAGCAGGAACTAACGGACAACCCTTCAGACGCTGCAATCAATGTGTGTGCTTCCCTCAAGATTAAAATTCTTGCTGGCCCAGCTCCGGCTGTGGGTCCAAAAAGAAAGGGGACTTTGATTGACAGCCCACTAGGTCCCCCTGGAATGGGGGGCACTGTCCTCTGAAGGAAAAGTGGACACCTGTATACTAATGACGGGGGAGGGGAGAGCTGGAGAGGCACCAATTTATTTACAGTTTATCAAGGCGGGGCACACATATGCTTATATTTATTTTGTAAAAGTCTTACTGTGTGAACAGACATACAAAAAAGATCTTTTTAAGACAATGAGCATTTTAATTTGAACTGAGCATCAGATGATAACAAGGAATGACTGTAACTTTTGTGAGGTGTGTAATGGCATTGTGACTATGGACAAAAAATAAACATGTCTTTAGCTGCATACTGAAGCACGCGGGCATCAATGGCAGTATGTCTGGGATTTGCTTTGTGATATTTCTGCAAAGTAAGAAACTGGAAAACTAGAGGAGGTGAAACGAACCAGGCAAAATCTAGTCATCCTCATTGCAAACGCCCCGGGGTGGGCTGTATGAGCTGACTTTCGGGGTGCTGGGGGCAGGTCTGGGGCGATTTGGGCAGGGCCGATGTCGGACCACGTGTCCACACGTGTTCACTACACGCATTGGCACTTGGCAAGCTCTATCGGCCGGTGCCTGCCCTCCCTTCCCCTTGAACATGCAGGAGTGGGCGCTCCTTCCAGACATAGTCGTCAGGCTCTCCGCTGGGCACTGGGGCTGCGGGGGCTGTTTCTTCGGGTGCCTCCCTCCTGGGTGGCAGCGAGAAAACCCTTTGGGGAGGTTGACCCAGTTTAGAATTCCAATTCACTTCCCCGCCTGTGCAATTGGAATTTATTTCCTCTGCCAAAGGCTTGAATCTCAGAGCAAAATGCCTCTGCTGGGCTTGTGCGCGAGAGCGGCGGTCCTCACGGAGAGAGCTTCTGGTCTGTTTTCCCGACGGCGTGCACCTTGCGGCGTCCTCGCAACCTGACATTATTAAGAGGGTGTCATCACGATACAGCATGGGAGCGAAGGCAATTTGGATGTCCTCGGGCCCCAAATTAATATGTGCTTTGTATAGTCTTGTAATTTGGAAGGCAATTTTCCATAACACAGTGAGAGATGTTCCTTTATACGTCTGAGATAATTTAGCTCAATGTTCATTTGAAAAAATTACGGTGCTAATAGCAGCTTTTCAGCTGCAGAACAACAGACGGCCCTGGGAGCACATGGGCGTCCCTGAGAGTGGTTCTGGACCGGTCTGTCTGGGAGCGTGGGGACAAAAGCTGGAGGAATTTTCCCCGGCCCATGGCTGCCCGGGGGGTGTATGGCAGCATCTGAAACAGTGTATGAACCCGTGAACTCTAGCTGATTTGCTTAAAATCAAAAGCCCTTAATGGAGGGGTGAGAAAGAAAGGCGGAGGAGTCATGGATTTCCCTATTGTCCAGGTAAACTGGAAGTCAGTGCACATAAATCAGAATTTCTGTGTGCTCAGCCTGGGAACCGCGTGTTCTCCTGCTGGACTTCCCTGCCCCGGCTGTGAAGAAATGGGTGCAAACGGGAGAAGGAACGAGGTCTTGCTGCTGGGTGTGTTTGCCTGGGGCTTCCTGGGTGTGACGCACCCAGCCTTTCTTCTCCTGGGGGAGGAGTCGTCCCCAATGAGAATTCAATGTAATAATAAAAATATGTGGAAAACTATTTTCTTTTCCTAATCAGGAATGTAGTTTCTAATGATGCTGCTTTAGAACAAGTTCAGGTGAGACCCTGGTAGACCCAAGGTCACCTCTAGTGCCTTCCTGTCCCTTGGCACTGCCAGCTTCCTGCAGTGATCTTATTTATTTATTTATTTATTTATTCATTCATTCATTCATTCATTCATTCATTCAAAATAAATGCTTTGCTGCTGTGGGTGTTCACCATGTGGTGCGCATGGTGAGCATGTAGATCACATCATTTCTAAGACTCTGAACCCTTTGGAAAAGTGTCCCATCAGTGAGGAATATTGTCATCCTTATAGTATTGATGTCATTCCCCTGTAACCGGCAGTTGAGGTTGAAAATTATCAGTTCGGTAGGTGCCTTGGTTTGGAATGACTCTGGCTCACTGTAAAATCATTCTCCTATGGAACCAAGGTAAATCTGGACACAGCTCAAGATTTCCTGAAGTTTCCAGGCCTTTCTGGGCAAGAAGCACCTAGTGATTTTCCATTCCTCCAGAGGGATGAGGTTCACGTTCATCGGTTGGGACTCTCCTAGGCCTGCATTTGAGGACAATTGCAGCCTAACCAGGAAGCATGGGAAAATGAAAGGGAGAGCACAGACTCCCGCCGTAGGCCAGCTCAGTCACCTGTGGCCGTGACCTGGCCACGTCTGCTTACCAGGCTGTCTGGCGATGGGATATGCTGCCTAAATGGAAACTAACCACACCCTGGAAGAATATAAAAAGGATATAAAGGTGAGGTTTTATGGAAATGATTGCAGTCCGCGAGCAGCAAGTTCCAAAGTCCTGTTCTGCTAGGAGGACAGGAAGGGGACAACCAGGGCCACCCTCCCTCCACTCCTTGATGTCCTTCCCTCTGTGGGCCCCAGGGTGCCAAGCGGATGTCCATTTCCGGGCACCTGGCTGCATTTAGCCTGGTGGTCCTTAACTGTCAGAACACATGGCATCACTCAGGGAGTTTTAAGAAGTCCAAACACTCAGGCCCCATCCAGAGAGATGCGGACTCAGTGGTCTGGGATGGGTTCCTGACGTTGTGCTTTTTTTCTTGTGTTTCTAACGTGGGAACCACTGATTCAATCCACCACCTTGAGCCACTGTGGAAAGGACAGGTGGGGTGGGGCAGTGAAGGGAGATGGACATCCCATCTCCGGAGGGTGGGAGAGACCGGGGTGTTTCTTTCCACCCCAGGAAACGCCTTTGCATGTCTCCTCTGTGCGAATGCCCACACTTGCCTGAGTGACCCAGCCACTCCTTCCTGCAACTGGGGCGAAGCAAACTCGCCCTGCAAACCAAATGAGTCGGGGCTCTGACTACGTCGGGTGTCTAGCTCGGTTCAGTGAAACATTAACTCGCTTCTCTTTATCGTGGGTCGTGTCGGGTTTCCTGTGAGGATGAAGTCCAGGTGCTCCTTGGACAGCCTGGGTGTGAGCCCCAGTTGGTTTCCGGCGGGTGGAGGCGGGGCGGCCGGGCGGGAACCTGTCTAGGTGTGTCTCGGGGAGGGAGGCGCAGGCCTCACCTGTGGTGAATGGTTAACCAGCAGCACCTTTTCTAGTCTCGCCCATGTCTTTCTTTGAGAAAGCGAGTTTAAGTGGTGCTTTTGCAGGGTTCCTTGCAGCTCTTGCACCCATGGCCTTTCTGGTGGAGGGTGAGGGCCAGTCCAGGCAAGGTAGGGCGGAGCTTTCTAATCACTCCTCGCCTCCCGGAGGGCTGCTCTCGCACATACACACCTCCCCTTTACTTCTCACTCTTTGCTCCCCAAATCGGGTCTGCGGACTGCTCTTGCCGAGTGGCTCCTGCCCGGCACTTGTCTGACTTGGAGGGTGCAGAGGCGAGAGGAAACCAGGGCAAGAAAGTCTGGGCGCACGGAGCTCTGGCGGAAGGACACTTCATGCCTGAGCTCTGGCAGATTTGATTCGGAAAATAAGGCCAATAGCACAATACCTGCATTTAAAAAACGTTATGCTATGGCTTTCATAAACATAGGAAGGGCTGGTGAGAATGTTCCAGATGGACGAATTTAGAAAAGACCAGTCTCTCTGTAAGAGTAATATTAAGAGACATTTTAAAGTCCCAGTAGCTCACTCTCAATGAAGCTCAAATCTTTTTTTTTTTTTAACATATATTTTATTGATTTTTTACAGAGAGGAAGGGAGAGGGATAGAGAGTCAGAAACATCGATGGGAGAGAAACATTGATCAGCTGCCTCCTGCACACCCCCTACTGGGGATGTGCCCGCAACCAAGGTACATGCCCTTGATCGGAATCGAACCTGGGACCTTTCAGTCTGCAGGCCGACGCTCTATCCACTGAGCCAAACCGGTTACGGCTGAAGCTCAAATCTTGACTTTGAATGAATACCCAGGGCTTATCCTGGGCTTCCCCCCCCGCCAACCCCCACAGCTCCAACCTAAAACACTAATTTAATGAAGTTGTTATGAGACGAGAAAGTACTTTCTGCATTGTTTATTGAGGGTGAGATAACTTTATACATTGGGAACTGGTGCACTTAAATTATATAACAGATAGCCATGAAAACGAGTGGTTTGGTCAACAGTACAACTTCATTTCATATTATTACAGTTACGGATATTTAAAAAATGATGTAAACAAAAGTATGGTTAAGTGATGCCAAAACAAAAGGCCATGAAATCCAGAAAACAGAAACAACGCCTGCATTAGTTAGCACATCAGCTATTACACATCGCTCAACACAGAGTGATAGAATAGCCCAACCCCCAAATTGTCGTCAGTTCTGTGGTGCCGGAGCAGAACTGAGGGGCAATGACAGTTCTGACCCAGGAGCGAGAGAGCCAGCGTGCAGGCCCTCCCCCGCCGTGCTCAGCATCTTCCTCTGCAGCTCTGCGTGTCCCTTCTCACCCTCCCTGCAAGACAGGTTTCTTCTCGTACATTTTCTGCAGCAGGCCACTGGCTATCCACAATAGGATTCTGATAGATGACCAAAAGCAGAGCCTAGGCCTCCAGCAGGGAAAGCCCAATGTAACAATAGCTCAGTGGCCTGCCTGACCCACACAGATACATTTTTATCACCATTTCCCCGAGAGCCTTCCCACTTCTCACTGGAAAGCGGGTGGCAAAATAACCAACCTTTATATAAAGAAAGAAAAAAAATTCCTCATGTTTATGTAACTTCTCAACTTGAAAACGGCCAAGTTCACTGACTTCCCAGATTCAGATCTGGATAACTGGTTTGATTTCTCTTCCCATTGGCCTCAGTGACATCGTGACATTCCCCTGAGTTTCGTTAATGAGAGCAAGCAAACAGAGTGATTTAAGAAGCAGCATCAAATAACGTTAAAACATTATGTGGTTTGTATCTCCTGTGTTTCCTGGTCGAGTGGAGCTAAGAAGCCAACGTGTCTGCCATCCTGCTTTAACAGTGTGTTTCCGACAGGAATCCTTTTCATTCGGGAGCGTAAGGCACCAGGTTAACGAAGGTGAAAGGTCAGACGTGCAATGGCGGGTGCAGGCTCTGAGGGATCTGTGTGAAGAGCAGCCAGCAGGGCAGGAGCAACGGGATCCATGTGCAGGCAGAGGGCCCTGCCGGCTTCACGGGGTCAGATGGGCTAGCACTGGGCGTTTGGTTCTATAAGGCACTCCTACGGGGAAGGGATGGGGTGGCGGGGGTGGAGGAGCCACGGGCCCAGCTGGGCACTAGCTGGGGTACTAGCCACGAGGCCGAATCTAGGCTGGGGCTCAGGATTGGGGGTAGAAGGAGCAGGGCAGGGAGGGCGGCTGGTCTGCAGCTCTACGGCCGGTGGGAAGGCCGCTGCTCTGGCTGAGCTGCTGTGGGCACCTGACCTTCTACCTGCAACTACTGGCTTCCCTCCCGGTCTAACGAGACGCTTCCTTCCTTCCTTCCTTCCTTCCTTCCTTCCTCCCTCCCTCCCTCCCTCCCTCC
>NW_005366455.1:1647067-1649726 GCF_000412655.1 Myotis brandtii | reverse complement strand
AGAGAGAGAGAGAGAGAGAGAGAGAGAGAGAGAAACATCAATGATGAGAATCATTGATCAGCTGCCTCCTGCACGCCCCCTACTGGGGATCGAGCCTGCAACCCCAGAATGTGCCCTTGACCAAAATTGAACCCAGGACCCTTCAGTCCGCAGGCCGATGCTCTACCCACTGAGCCAAACCAGCCAGGGTGAGACAGCTCTTTCCAAAGGGAGGAACCAAAGCGAAACATCGGTTGTCGCCTCGGTTGAGCTTAGCAGGAGTTTAGCAATGCCCAGGCCACTTCATCGGGCAGGTGCCATGGATCGTGGTCTCTTGGGACCCATTTTAAATAAAAACCCTGACAGCAACTACAGGGGTGCTGAGGGGTGGGGTATTTCACACATTTCTTTTGACGTTTGCCTAGAGTTTAACAGTGACTTGGATTTTACCTGCCAAGGTAAAATCTCACTCACACACATGAAACCCCTCAAGTTAGAGATACTTGAATACAATGAAATTAGAATTACCGATAAGAAGGCTGCCCGGCGCTGGGTAACTGTCCATATACCATCCCACATGAGAGCAATCAACAGTTGTCTGTCTTGATGAACTGCGTTGGGCTTGTTCACCCATCACTGGGTTCAGTCCCGAGCAGTTAGTTCCGCTTGACTGGGGTGAGGGGCACCGTCCGAGGGGCACAGGGGAAGCTCCTAACGCCCGGCTTGAGCAAGTACCATGGGGAGGAGAAGAGTCCGTACTTCTCACGACGCCATCCACGCCATGGAGGGAGGTGTTCGCTTCTGTCAGCCTCGCCCCCAAACCTCTACTTTTTCACATTATCTTAGAGTAAGAAAAGTACTGAGACAGAAGACTCCAGAAAAAAAGAGGGAAACGGCATGCATCTCTCTTTACTGGGAGGAGGAAAAGTATAAAATAAAGGAGCCTTTGTGCTGACTCCAGGCAGTATTGGAGCAGGAGCAGAAGGGTTACTTCATCATCCGGCTACTCCCGTGAAGTGGGCAGCTCAGGGCCATGAGTCATTCGGCCCGACACCAACAGCAGCAGCAGCTTTCGCTAAATCAGGGCAGAATGTACCTGGGCTTCCTCGGGGAGCGCCCTTTGCAGAGAGGTCTGCGTGGCATCGCGCGGTTCCCACCCTGACAGTGAGCAGTTCACACGGGGCCTTTCCGGCCAGGGGGTCGAGAACAAACCCAGAGGTTTGGGAGCCAAGCCTTTTCCAGGAGGCCCGGGAAGACCCTCTCTGGTGACAGTGTTCAGCACGTACATACGGAGACAAGAACAGAGGCCGGTCCCCGTCCAGGGACTCCATCAGCTTAGCAAAGGCTGCTTGCAACAGCCAGTGATGCCAAGGCCTCGGTCCGCACGCAGCGGGAGGAGACCCGGGCGCACGCAGCCCCTCTGCCGGAGGCTGGCGGGCACCACCGAGCTGGTTGGGAGCCACAGATCCCCGGTGCCAGCACCATGCCTTTCCAGGGAGGCCTGGTCTAGAACAATCAAAGGGGGTTACCTCCTCAGCTAATCAAATAGGACAGCTCCCGGGAAGACTAGCCGTCAGCGCCGCAGACATGAAAAGGGCTGTGACACGGTCCCCCGAAAGGCAGCGAAGCGCGGGGAGACGCGTGTTTACGTGGTTTTCATACAAAGAGGCTTTGAAATGTGGGGAGAGGCAGCCCTGGAAAGAACACGCGTCGCATTCCAGTTGCCTGCTTCTTAAGTGCCGTGTGGCCGGCCTGCAGCCGTGCAGCGAGGGCTATTTTAGGAGCTGGCTCCTGTGCTGCAGGGGTAGGTGCCAGCGTTCACCAGGGTTGGACAGTCTCACACTTGGTTTCTGGCGCTGGGAGGAGGGAGTTCCTCAAGCCCTACGCAGGGATGGGCCTTTCCAGTGAAAAGAGGCTCCCGAGTGGGCCGCCAGCTCTGGGAGACTCACTGCCATCTTCTCGTGGGCTTGATGTGCGGGAGAGTTCACGGGGAAGAAAAGGCGGGCATCGGCGTGGCGTGCGAGGTGGGGGTCACAGCTCTGCTTTTGTTTTGACAGTTTCTAAGTGGTGGAACAATCCCTCGCCGTCCACCCAGCGACTGTGAGAGCTGGAAACAGTAGGGGCGTTCATGTGCATGAAGGCGTTCTGGGCCGAAAGCAGCAATTTTGAATTTTGGGGGCAGACCCAGCGCCCAAGCCGGCTCCGAGCTGGCCTGGCAGGTGTGGTGGTGGCTGCGAGCATCGAGCATCCTGCAGGCCCGCGTGGGCACCGACCAGGCTGTCAGAAACGCACCTCGAGGAGAGAAAACAGAAGCCCTGGGAGGCGGTGCCAGTTCTGGGTGGCGATAGCCCATCTATTTTTTTCCCTTTTGAAAATAAGCAGAAAACGATGTGAGCGGAAAGCTCCCCAGTTCACAGGGGCTGCGGACGTTGAGCAGGGCCCTCCGAGCCGGCCCTGCAGCAACAAAGGCCTTTAGAACAGGGACCCAGGGCTTTACCCCGACTGGCGCCTGGCGGCAGGTCTGACCCTGGGTGCCCGGAGGTGAGACAGGAAGTTCTGTGCGCGGGGCAAACACGCGAGGAGGGAGGAGAGGCCCTCGCTCAGGTCTGCAAGCGCAGTGTGTGTGTGTGTGGGGGGGTCGCCCCGCTGACAGCTGGAGTCGCAGATGCATTAATTACAG
>NW_005366455.1:1624144-1647013 GCF_000412655.1 Myotis brandtii | reverse complement strand
GGGTGAGGGAAAAGGCACTTTGCCATGGAGCACATCTGCATTGTAATAAGCAGGACCATAATTCTCTCTTGAAAGATCCTGGTCTGCTATCTTCTTTGAGCTAAAATATATAAACTCTATCTCACCAAGGGGAGGAGGAAAGAGGAGACCATTGGGTTTGTTTGCCTGTTTGCCAAGCGCTTGCTGAGATTCCCCACCCTTTCCCTCTCTCTGTAGCTGCAGTGGGGGGAGCCAACCTGCTTTCCAAGAGTAAAAGGCACCGCGAGGCGTCTGGTGAAGGGGGCCCCCGCCCCTTAACAAGTCTCAGGCCTTGGATACAGCTACTGTGTGATCAGAAAGCAAACGCTCGCGTGGCGCTGAGCTGTCAGGGGAAATGTGTGGTCCGGGCCGAGGGAGCTGGCATGGGTGGAGGCAGAATGCTGACAGCTGACAGTCTGCACCGAAGTCGGTGGGAAACATCGCGTTCTTCAATGGGCAGAGGGGTCCTGGGCTGGGGCCTGGGGGGAGCAAGGCGATGGGGTTAAATGTACCGTCGTTTCAATATGAGCGTGTTTTCCTGTCCTGGGAAGAGGTGAGGAGGACGGAAGGGAGCCACGATTCCCAGGGCCCTGGTGCCCACTGTTTCCGGCTCAGCGCTCCCTACGTGGGCACTGCAGTGCGAGGACTCTCCCTGCCAGGCGGCCAAGTGGTGTTATCTTCCTTCTTCCTATCGTTTTATTTTAGCACTTTTTGTTTTACTTTAAAATGGCAATTATATACGTGTATATGTATGTATTTAAATGATATTAGATTGAATTCGTTAATTATATTTCTAAGTTTGGTATTTTCTTAATAGTCTAAGGTTGGTATTTTGAAGTTCCAGGTTCCTGTGATTTTTTTTTTTAAGATTAAGAAAAGATGAAAGTAGAAGTGGTTAACTTGACAAAGGTCAAAACGAAAGTGCAGTGAAGAACAATGAGAAACAAAGCATTTACAACGAACAGGTGGGAGTTGCCTGCACAGGATTCTGTGGAAAGAAACTGCAGACCGTCTGTTGGAATGCATGCGCTTGATATCTACCAGTCTACACACCGATGTACTAACAACCCTCGGACATTTCCCCACGCCAGCTCCATTAACATGTCATACGTGTCACCCGAGCCCCGGAGAGATGCTCACGGGAGAGCCGCGGGGACAACCTGGGACTGTGGCGGCCGCTGCATCACTAGGCGAGGTGGGTTCGTACCAGCAAACAGAGCAACCACGGCAGTAATTGGCCGCCAAGGTCTCTTCTTTGTCAAGAAAAAAACTTTCTGACATGGACTTCAAAACCAGGATTAGCTCTCCCGATAACTTAGGGGTGCAGATTTTCTTTCAGGGGGATCTTGCACCCCTGATTTCCAAGCCTTTTGGCTCAGCATAGGGGACCCCCACCTCTGGGGAAGAGCCGAGGCAAGATGCCGGGTCCTGGAGGGATCCCAAGTCACTCCTGGGTTTAGGAGCCTTTCTTGGGAAAGAGGTGGTGATGGTGCCTGCCTCAGTTACCTCATCGGCTCTGAAGGCTAAAAATAAATAACACAAAAGTAGCCCAAGCCTGCTGTTCTGTGTAATAATACTTCCTTCCTGGCCCATGGCCCTGACAGCCAAAAGAACAAGCAAGACAAACAAAAAACAAAAAAAGAAAAGAAACAGTCCCGAGCGTAAAGCATGTGTGTAAACCACGTTTTGCATGGGAGCGAGCAGCTGAGGTTCATGGCTGAGTCTAAGTGGCTGTTGGTAGTTGGTGGAGCCACAGAGGCTCCATGGACCTTTCGGACATGGGTGTACACAGAACACCCATGGACCTTTCGGACATGGGTGTACAGGTGTGTGCGCATGTAGATGTGTAAATATGTATCTGTGTCCAGCTGAAGAGACGCACTCTTCTTCGAAAGGGGCCTGCCTGGCCACCAGGAAGCCTCGGGGCCAGTGGATCACTGAGAGGTCACCCTGACCTTGGGCCCCGCCCGGTCAGGTGTTCGGGTAGGACAGCTCGAACATGCTGCAAGCCTCCTCCAGGCTCTCGTCCACGTTCAGCCTCCGCCAGAACGACTTCTGCTTCTTCTGCAGCTCCCGGCGGACACACCTCGGGCAGGGCACAGACTTCTCTTTGCACTCGGAATGGAACACGGCGCCACAGCTGCCACACCTGCAAAAGCCAACCAGGGATACGATGAGCGAGGCAGCAATGAGCACGACACACACGCCGCCGGCGACCCCGGGGCCTGCGCGCCGCTTGGGACACAAGATTCGCTTCCAGACGGCCCTGCCGCTGGGAAGAGGAATGACTCATGGAAACGAGCGCCTCCGTTTTCCAAATGTTCCAGGTCGAATTGCACTTGAAAACATGTGTGTGCGTGCGTGCGTGTGCGTGTGCGTGTGTGTGTGTGTGTGTGTGTGATTAGAACTAGCTGGGAAGACGCCTGGGGCTTCCCTGGAATGGAGCCTGCAGGCAGCTGACTCTGTGACCCCCGGGACCACGCACTGAGCTCTGGAAGCTCCGTGCCAGTTTCCTCTCCACCCGGAGCGGAGGGTGTTAGTAACTCTCGGGCGGAGTGACAGAAAGCGACAGGGAAGGGCCTCCTCGAGGGAAAACACTCCCAGCACCGTGACAGCCCCAGTCACCGCTATGAAAGCACAGTCCCCTCCAGGCACCGTGAGCTGAGCGGTTCCCCACGAACCCCACCTTTATTTGATGGTCTCGGGAGGTAAAACTGAAAGGAGTTTTAGGGATAAAAGAGGCAGGTTTAGTGGGTTACCCCCTTGGAACCCCCTCCCTACGTGCGAGTCTGTATTTGCTTCCAATAAATTTCCACCCTTTTCATCTACTGCCTCTTGTTCGTGGCTTCATTCTTCCAATCTACCTGGACAAGGACCCGGGAAAGAAATCACCCTCGCATCCTGCTCAGGAAAACACGCTGACTCAAAATGACACATTTTCATTTTTGAATGCTGTCTTGTGGTCTGTTGTTGTTCTTAGTTTTTTTTTTTTTAAATTAGGGCCCCCCCCCCCCCATTTAAGTCTACCTTTATAAAGCAAGTGGGAACAGTAAGGCATGAGAGAGCGAGGAAGAGAACACTGTCTCGAGCAGCACACAGATACTCTGATTTGTGAGGAGACAGTCCAGGTGGATGGATGCCTGTCTGCTGCTTGGCTGGGTGCTGGAAGCCTGAGCAGGAGTCTACAGGCTGTTTTTACTGCAAAGTCTTAATAATGAGGAGCCGACGGGCACCGCGATGGCTGGCTCAGTGGGTGGCTTGCCCATGTACATTAATTTCTCACCCCCCCACACGAGCGACAGGCGACTATGACCTTGCCCCTGGAGCCCAGGAATTGGGCCACATGACTGTGTTCAACCAGCAACACCAGGGAGAGGCCTGCCTGGGCCTGGTACAAAGCCGCTGCGGCTACAAGGGAACCAGCCCTCAGGGCTCAGCCTTGGGCTTCTTTTGCTTTTCCCATAATAGCCTGAGTTTTGTTCTTGGGCTCTGAATGGTCTTTTTTTAAAAATTACTGATGAGAGAGAGGAAGGGAGACAGAGGAGGGGAAGAGAGAGAGAGAGAGAGAGAGGAGAGAGAGAGAGAGAGAGAGAGAGAAACATCAGTCGGACGCCTCCCACACATGCCCCCATCAGGGATGGAACCTGTGACCTTGGTTGGGGTTGATGCTCCAACCAACTGGACACATGGCCAGGACCAGATGGTCTTTCAAGCGCCTTCCCTCGCCTGCACCGACTTACCCCTGGCACCAATTAGGAGTCAGAACGTTTTGTCAAACGAGGACCTTCCTAGCATCGCCTGTACCCAGGAGGGAAGGCAGCAAGTTGGAAGGAGAGATACTGGGGAGGGTCAGCGTCAGCGATGGAGAGAAGCTCCATGGCCTGCGGTCTCTGCCCAGCCCCGCTCTCTGGCCCAGCGAGCCTCGTGGCCAGGAGAGCAAGCAGTGGGTGAGATGGCTGACCCCAATCCCACCATGAAAGCACTGAACTGTGCCGCCCCCAGCCCCCCAATTCCCATGTTGGAGCCCTAACCCTCAATGTCACTGTTAGGAGAGGGGGCCGTTGGGAAGTAATTAAGGTTAAACACATCGTAAGGGTGGGCCCTGCTCTGACAGGATTAGTGCCCTACAGGGAGGGACCAGAGGGCTGGGAGGAAAGGCCTGCAACCTGGCGGCCTCCACCAGCCAGGAAGAGGGCTCTACCGGACCCAGGCCCAGAACCGAGAGAAAGGAACACCGTGGGGCTGTGTCTGACAGCCTGGGCGGACGGAGACATGGCCTTGAGCAAGTTATTCATATCTCGGAGCTTCATCAGTTTCCTTATCTGCTAGGCAGCTAGGCAGCGTTCGCATGACCATAGGCCTCATAGAGGTGTTGGGGGGCTCAGGTGAGGTAATGAAGAAAGCATGTAGCACAGTCCCTGGCATGTGGTAAGGGCTTCCCGTGAGTGACCTGGGCCGGGGACTCACTTCCTTGGTGCTGGGCTTCCTCATTTGTAAAAGGCTGCTCCCCATGACCTCCTTCCTCCCCACCGGGGTCTGCGAGACCGAAATGGGTGACTGTGAGGAGGGACCTTGGGAGGGCAAGGGCTCTAGGAGCAGGCGAGCGTGACACCATCTCTCACGGGGACTCCAGGCTTCTCCACACGGTCCGCTGTCCTGACCCGGGCAGCTGACATCCGGGTCATGCTAGCATCTCTGCCCCAGCCCCTCCCTCCTTTCGGGGGGCGGGGGTGGGGGGAGGTCGGCCCAGATCTGCCTGGAGCCTCTCGTCTGGGCCGGCTCCTCCCAGTGGCAGTGGCTTTGTCCCCACTGGGTCAGGCCTCTGTGGAAGCCCCTGTCAGTGAAGTGACACTAATGGCAGCTTTATCAAATAAATTTCCTCCTTCCTGCCCCTTGCCCTGCGGGGTCAGCCAGCGACTTATACACAGAGGGATGTTGCCCAGGGCAGTGATTGATAAGGAGGGAACCGCTGGGTTCCTTCAGTGCCACCCCTTATCTCTGCTGACACCAGTCCCCCCACCCCACCCCACCCCACCCCGTGGTAGAGGCTGAGTCTTATCAAATGTTTGTGGTGCAGCAAACACCCACGGGTGACGGAGGGACGGGTGCACCTGCTCTTTCTAGCCAAAGGTCAGTAACTGAAAAAAAAAAAAGTGAGATAAAAAAATTAATGATTTCAAAATGGAACCAAGTCCTATTTTCTAACAATTTGTAACCCAGCAGGCGTCTTTTGAACTGTATAATGGCTAGACTGATCAATGACCTTCCTAAATTCTGAGACTCTATTGTTAATTCCCCCCTAATTTTTCCTTTAAAGGGAAAGAATAGGGGCAGGAACAGGAAGAAGGAAGAGAAACTGTTCCTCTTATATCATTTTTATGGAGCGCTGAGATAAAAATGTAATGCACAGGAAAAATAAAGTATTTGCATTAAAAATGCAATCTATAGGGATGCTCCTCTTTAAGACTAGGACTTTATTTAAAAGGACCTTTCACTTTAAAAAGTCACTGGCTCCTTAGTATTTACTGAATGTCCTTAAAATATGATTTAACCAACACAACTTTTCAGGAACATGTCTTTTATTTAAGACAAATCCACTAGTGTAATCATCTGTGCAGAAAATTGCCACGGATAATGAAAGGGAAACGTCCCTTTGGAGTCCTGAGGGGTAAATCAAAGGAGGGCCAGCCCCTTCGCGTCGGAGCCATCAGTCCTGCCATCGGCGGTTTCCTTGCTGTCACATATGCCTTACAGCCCAGAGAACAAAGACCCGTGGCCTCCCTCTCCGGTGCCACGGAGAATGCCACTGCAGGGACACGCGGCTGCACAGCCATCCAGCGGTTTTTCCTGAAAGCATCCATGGCTTCACTTCATCCAGGCATCTCCACCTCAGCACGTCTCACATTTTGGGCCGGATAGTTCTTTGTTGTGGGGAGGCTGTCCTGTGCATTGTGGGATGTTTAGCAGCATCGCCGGCTTCTACCCACTGGATGCTAGTACCACCCTTCCTCCATTCCCTCCTTTTGTGACAACCAACAACGTCTCCAGACACTGACAAATGTCCAAACGTCCCCTGGGGTGGAGGTCATCCCAGCTGAGAACCACTGACCTAATTTATCTGGGGAAGGCATCCCAGCAGAGGTACCAGGGGCTAAAACAGCCCCTTTCCCCCCCATTATACTCACACTAATCAATAAAGCCCACATCACTTCCATATATATTTAAATTTATTTTTAAATATGTTTTTATTGATTTCAGAGAGAAAGGTAGAGGGAGAGAGAGATAGAAAAATCATTGATGAGAGAGATTCATTGATGGGCTGCCTCCTGCATGTCCCCTACTGGGAATGGAGTGATGGGCTGCCTCCTGCACGCCCCCTACTGGGAATGGAGCCAGCAACCTGGAGATGTGCCCTGATCGGGAATCAAACCATGACCTCCTGGTTCATGGGTCAATGCTCAACCACTGAGCTACACTAGCTGGGCACAAATATATATTTTTAATACATCAACTGATTAAAATAGCTGAAACTCACTAGAATTAACCACCCCGTGGTTTCTAACCTCCTGCACGCCCCCTACTGGGAATGGAGCCAGCAACCTGGAGATGTGCCCTGATCGGGAATCAAACCATGACCTCCTGGTTCATGGGTCAATGCTCAACCACTGAGCTACACTAGCTGGGCACAAATATATATTTTTAATACATCAACTGATTAAAATAGCTGAAACTCACTAGAATTAACCACCCCGTGGTTTCTAAAAATAATTTAGAATATCTTTTAAGAAGTCGATACCCAGGACATATTCTCTGTGTTGCTCAGGAACCCTAACTTTCTCTCAGCTCACTCTGATTTTTAGTCCTCCCCAAGCCATCTTGGTGGCTGGCCCTGGGTCGCCCAGACCCTTTGGGCGGTTTCTCTGCGGCACCCTTTGTGTCTTCAGGCTTGTCTGGGCCATCTAGTGAGTCAAAACCAAAAAGCTTTGTATTTGCTTCATAAAATAAATTGCTTTTATGCACCCAAAGCAGCTAGGCTTCAGCAGCCACTGTAGAGAAGGGGAGGCCAGTAAATAGCAAGGCCACTGACTGCAGCGGGAGAGCCTGGCTGCAGTGAGGAGCCCAGAGTTCGTGGCCCAGGTTGGCCTAGCATCACTGCGGTCTTGGGTAACTGACTTGATCGCTGCACCTCGCTCTCCACAAAAACAAAGGAGAAGGTTGGATGAGAGAGTATCCAAGGTTCCTTCAACTTGTAGATTTTTGCAGGAGGGAGCAGGGCTACTCCAGGTTTTGTCCTCCTCTTTCCCAAGTGTCCTGGCCCCACCGCGCCTGTGGATGACAGAGGGGCATGGAGCCCCGCTGGCCGCTCCGGGGGAAAGCCCCAGCTGGCAAGCTGGGACTGGAGGCGACGAGCCTTCATGTGAAAAGCACTACTTTATTGTATTTATTTGCACTGACTAAGCAAAAGCTATGAAATAGTTTAGATGAATTAGTACATGCAGCTCTGACTATCAGGAAGTTGGCCCAAAGGAGCTGACGCTGCCCCTATCCCATGAGATTACAATGAAATATTAAGGGTTTCTCTCTAAGCCTCTCCCACCCTCATCACACCAGCTCTCTCGAAGGGGGGGAAAAAAAAAGAATTGGGGCTTTTGAGGGTGAGGGGTGGCAGCTGGCTAGAGGCGGCAATCACTTACCGCCGCCTGTGGAAGTAGTTTTGTGTCTGAACCGTTAGGACGGCCGTGTTGGAGCGAACCAGGTGCATGTCCACACTGGATTCACCATAGGATGTGGGACGAGAAAGGAGCAGGTTGAGTTCGGCTTTGGTGGAAGCTCTGGGGGACAATGGCATCTATTATCCCTGAGTCCCTGGCAAGCGGGTCCCCTTTCTTGGGCCGGGGGCAAGAGAACATGTCTACAATCGGGGCAACACGAACCTCACTCTGTGTCTTAGTGAAGGCACCTTGGCACGAGACTGTACATGTTATGAGCAGTCGTTCACCTAACAATGAGCTTCCTGACTGACCGGCGGCCAGTGAGGGTGGAGTTCATAACCCGGAAATCTAATAGTGAGTTGCCAAGAGATGGGACAGTCACGCTGTTCTCACAGCCATCAAAACCCAGAAGACCCACCTGCCACAAACCCACAGAAGCAGATGTATGCAGGGGAAAGGGTCACTGCTCAAACCTTATGGCACAGAAGCAAGAATTCCTGCTGCAGACAGTTTCCTGTTCTGGAATGCTGATGATGTGAGAGCAATTAGAGACAGGCACGAGGTGCTGTCTGCGCCCTTCCAGGTTCTAGCTGCTCAGGAGGCCACAGGAGACTGCTATGGGCCCCTGCCCCAGGCTGAGGTCACCGTCCGCTCTGCTCTGTCGACGCTGGGTCCTACTCCTGCTGCATTTTTATTTTTGGCTCCGGCAGTGACCTCAGATACTTCGCTAGGATTCAGATTCAGGCTTGAGTTTGGCTGGATCTCTAATGAGCGAAAGGGCAGGCCCGCAGCTCGGGGTAGCGCTGCGGCTGCTTCCCCCGCAGAGCCCACGGCGAGCAGGGCGGGGTGCAGAAGTAGGCCCACCTTATCAGGCGAGTGTGGTTAGGTAGATAGTGCCTATGGAAGGCGCCCCATAGGGCCACTAGCCATTACTGGTTTTTCCAAGAAACCAGGATGATGATTTAAATCTCTTAGCTAAGGAAGGTAGTTACTGGGGCCTGGTTATTTTAATGTTTTGGGTTGGTGTTTTCTTCTGTTATTGGGCAAGTAAATCACATAAGCAAACAACTTATAATTTGCTTGAATAGGAAATCAGCCAATAGTACCTACACTGTGTGCCTGTGTTAGGTACGTAGGTGGTATATATGTACTTACTTTACATACATGTCTGCTGTTTAGAATACACAGACATGTTACTAAATATCCTAAGATAAAATGAATTCAATGATTAAACAAATGATATAATGTAACAGATTCACTTTATTGGGGGGGGGGATAGCTGGGTTAAGATAAAGACAGATTAACACACAATTTCATTAAGAAACTGATTATGACCCAGTTGGCATGGCTCAGTGGTTGAACGTCGACCTATGAACCAGAAGGTCATGGTTTGATTCCTGGTCAGGGCACATGCCCGGTTGCAGGCTCGATCCCCAGTGTGGGGCGTGCAGAAGGCAGCCAATCAATGATTCTCTCTCATCATTGATGTTTCTGTCTCTCTCTCCCGTCCTCTCTGAAATCAATAAAAATATATATATTTTTTAAAAAGACAAGAAACTGATTTGGTTGGTGCTGATGGTGAGGAGGCCCCAGGTTTCACGCCTCCCCCTGGAGCACCACCTGCAGCCAAGCCTGCGCCAGGATGACCAGAGGCCCCTGACTCCGCCACAGCAGCAGCGGGGTGGGGAAAAGCGCTGTCTGGAAAGTTGGATTCCAGAACTATCGTGGCTCCTTGTAGAGTGGGAAATAGATACACTTGGGCCTGTCACATTTAGGAGTGTTCCTTGTAATTTGTTTTCTTTTTTTGGCTCAGGGTAGGGATATGGGGGCTAAGCAGGTATCCATATGGTTTGACTAGAATTATAAGAGACTGGAAAAGATCCAGCTCCTTTGGCCAAATGTCTGGCCGATTAAGGCGTTTCTGTGCTAGCTCATAAAGCGACTGCAATAGTTCTGTATGGTAAACGCAAATACAGCATGATCATTAGATTAGACATCTAAATTAGGCAGCATCTGTATGGCCCTTTGCCCCTGTTTTTACATAAATTATCCTTACATTAGCTCTCTGAGCTAGGTACTATTTGTTTTCCTGTTTTTAATAAGTCGGCCAGTAAATAGATAAAATGAAGTGAAAAAATAAAACTGGTGGCTAATCTAGCCCCAAACTAGCAAGTGATCAGCTGTGGACTAGATTCTAGTCTTCTGACTTGAAACCTGGCCCTTTTCCCTGTTACTGGCCGCATGCTCCTGTAAGTTATTCAAAACATCCCTAAATACCTGCTAGGACTCAAATCTGGGAAGAACAATTGGTATGTCCTGCAATGATCTTTTTATTTACCTCTTAATCCCCAGAGTTAATTAAGGAAGGCTTTTCCCCTGATTGTACCCACAAAGCATTTGGCTTTCACAGGTCTTGCACTTTTAGTTTGTAAACCAAGCTCAGCTAATACCTTTGACAAAAGCTTTACTTAAAATCTTGGCTTTGAAACAGAATGTAAACAAGGGTTAATTAATTCATTTGTTAATTTTGCTACCCTACCGGGGACAGTAACTCCCCATTACCTTTAGTGCAAACGCTTAATAAATGATTCTTGGTGATTTGTAGACGGTGACAACTTCTCAGCAATAGTCCGTGTGGCTGTACAAAACCATAACAGATTTGACCTGAATGCAATAATTTTTTGGGGATAGGGAAAAACTGATATTTCTGACACTTCTAAGTTTTGTTTTGTTTTATGGTTCACCTGGCAGTTAATATAATTCTCAACAATTAAATGTCCATCTTTTGGGGGGACTATAAGAAAATCTTACTTAATATTAGAAAAGTAAAGGAACTGCAGGAGGATTTGAAAATGTTCTACAGTTTCTGTCAAAAGCTAGAATAAATTATAATTGTAGCCATAGAGAACCATAACTAAGAGCAATGGCTTTCTGCAGGGATTTCTAAAGTAGTTCAACATCTAAGGGCCCAAGAAATGTTCAGAAATTCCTTACTACATCTAAAACAAAGGGCATGAATATGAGAGTATTATCAGGCTAATGCAGATTAAAAAACAATAATCTTGAATAATCTTGGCTTATATATGAATTCCATTGATTCACTAGTCTACTTTCGTATGTAAAAATGAAAAATTTAACTGTCAAGTTTTGAAGTAAGCCTCTTTAAAAGAAATAATAATTTATAAGGATGATAGGTATCTAAGACTTTGAATAGGATTTACTTCTATAAACATATTATATTTCAATTCCTCAAAGTACTAAGACACTTACTGGAGCAAAAAAAAATTTTTTTTCAAGCATGAGTACATTAGAAAAATGCAAAAAAGTTTAGAAGGTAAACCAAATCTAATTTTATGAGCAGCATGATTGGTTGCTTAGGAATGAGGTAGTGATATAAATTTAGAAGGAGAAATGCTTTCAAAGAAACAACCCAAAGTGTTTTGTCATAACTTCGGACTAATCCCCTATTTGTCTCTTCTCACCAATACAATTCTCTTAATGAGACGGCATTACATGAGTTTCTAATTCTCCATGTGTTCTAAGCCAGTGACTCTCAAAGTGTGGTCCCTGGGCCAGCCAAACCAGCATCACCAGGGAATTTGTGAGAAAAGCAAAATATCAGGTCCTAATCCAGACTTACTGAATCATAAACTCTAGGGTGGGGCCCAGCAGTCCATGTTTTAACAAGCCCTCCAGAGAATTTTATGAACGTGAAAGTTTGAAAACCACTGTTCTAGGCCAATCATTTCCAAAGACAACCGGCTAATATTAGAGCTGTTCTAAATATTTAAAACAAAAATATGGACTTTGCAAAACGAAATCAGAAAATTATTAAATGTTTTTATATAAGGCTTTACACTTTATATCTATTTTTTCCTCAAAGCTAATAAACAAATCTCATTTTATTTAATTCCAAATAATATGTAGTAGTTTCTGTATTTATTGGCCACTTCCATATTTTTTCCAGAATTAGTTTATACCCCTTGCCTGTTTTATATCGACTTTTACTATACTGACTTTTAAAGATTTTTTTATATTCAGGACATTAGTACTTTGTCACATCTGTTGAAAATGTTCCTCCAAGTTTACTGTTTAGCTCTGTCTTTATCTATAGAATTTTTAAAGTTTAATATTTTTTATGTTTTTAAAAGCATTTAACTTTCATGGCTTCTGGGTTTGTGTTAGGCTTAGAAAGACCTTCTCCATTTAAGATCATACAAATATTCATCCATCTTTTATTTTAGTACTTTATGGGTTTAAATATTTTTCATGAAAATATTTGATCCATCTAGATATATTCTGATGAAAGGAGAATGGTAAAATCCAGCACTTTTCTTCCTACAAAAGCCTATCTAGCCCCAGCTCCTTTTGTGGAATGATGCACAGTTTGTTTCACTAATTTGCTGCGACACCTTTCTCATATACTGAATCCCATTTTTCTTGGGTCTATTTCTGTACTTCTGAAATCATGTCCCATTGATCTGTGTGTTACGATGCCTACATTATGCTGTGTATTTTATAATATACTTAGAGGCCCGATGCACAAAATTCGTGCAAGAGTAGGCCTTCCTTCCTCCGGCAGGCACCCGGGACTTGGGCTTCCCTCGCAGCCCCAGCTTCGTCCTATGGAAGGATGGGAGGACATCTCGTCTAATTAATATATTACACTTTTATTATTATAGATTTTTATATCTGGTAAAAACAGTCTCCTCTTATGTAAACAACTGTAGAAATCAATTCTATATTGAATATAATGCTGGTGCCCATATTTATGTTAAATGAAAAAATTTGGAATGTAAATAATCAATCAACTATTTAAAATTTATATTATATAGTTTTATTTATAAAGTTTATTTAAAATGAGATGCAGATGCACTTGTATAAACATCCCAGGTGGTCAAAGATTAATCCTTGCTTAGAGATTTAATGTATTGGACATCTCAGATTTTTTTCATCTTTATTTAGTGATAAAGGTATTGTGCAAATTTGGTGAGTTAAATTAATAGCCTGATTGTTGACATGTTTATAAATTAAGAAACACGGTTCAATTGTGTAATGATGTATAAATATTTACTCACTAACATGATCCTACTGTGCATGAACCAAGCATGTATTATCTTGGACAAATATCGCAATAATGCGTAAAAGCAGGTATATGTTAACAGTGAATAAGGGAAGGAGACGTGAACAACCATGCTTGCTTTGGCAGCCCCTTTCACTGAGTGAGAACACTCTTTGGAACTTTGGTTTCCACTATGCATATTAGTAAAGTTGGATGGAACTGATAATCACAGCAATAAAAATAGTTATGCTTTGTCAAGCAATACACAGGTAAGACACCTAGAAGTCACTGAAAATTTTATTTCTTTCAACACTACATTTATTCATAAGACAGGAATAGGGCGAAGGCTGGATGCTGGTATATCAGCGAAGGAAAGTCAAAGGCAACGACACAGTCACTCACGGAGGGAATCCAATGGGAGCCTGCAGCTTAGGTCTGGTGAGCAATGTGCTGTGCTGACCAACAACTAAGCCTTTTCTCTTCCATTGTCTCTGGGCAAACTCTAGATCTTTCAGTGAGAAAAACTGAGGTAAGAAACTTTCAGGTGGGGCTAGGCGTGGGGAAGAAGGGTTAAGTACCACTCGTAGGTACTTTCCAAGTGTTAAGGTCTCTCTCTTTTAAACAGTAGACCTCACGTGTGCTCTCAGGGCAGTCGGAGGAAGGGAAAAGCCATCTTTCTTGCTGCTGCTTTGACATTCACGTCACTCCCCATCACTCCACCCTGTCCTTCTTCTCCGCCCCCGTCTTCCCTACCGCCAAGGATTTCTTGCTTCTCTTTTCATTCTCAATTCTGCACTTTTTCTTCCAAATCATTGATGCACACTGCTTTCCAGCTATGTCTTTTAATTTAAATTTTCTTTCCCTTCACCAAGGATTCTCTTTCTAGCAAAAAGGTATTAACACCTCTCTTAGAGAAAGGCTTTAAGATCCTTCAAAGTCCCAACTGTCGAGGCCAAATCAGATCTTTCAGTTTGAGTTAAATCAGTTCAAATTAGTGGTTTCCAGTGTTTCCACTGCAGTCTTTGGAAACCATCACCCATCACCAGAAGTACCCGAGACTAGTGAAAGGTAGGCAGTGGAGTCTTTTGCCCTCCTAAGATGGTTTGTGGGTCCCTCAAATTTCAGGCTAGTGTTCTGACAAAAAGAGTGGGCAGAAAGAGTATTACACTGGATTCAGCAGCCTGAATCTTCCTCTAGCGATGGCTATGGTTTTGGGTGGGGATGCTGACCTTGATGGGGGTTAAGGGTTGGAAGTGGGGTTGGGGGAGGGGAGGGTGTTATAGGGGATGAGAGAGTGATTGCTAAGTTCCCTCTGACTCTACAAAGGGTCTGTGCTCTGATATAAATTCAGTCCAAATACCAACTTTTGTACAGAGTGTGAACATCTATGGGCTGGGCCTTTATCTCCATTTTAAGTGTTTTGAAGGCATCCTGAACTGAACAGAGTTTATTGATGGTAGCTATAGACAGCATATGCAGATGTTTCCTGATGCAACATTGAGTGTTTTAATATTCAGAATGCTAAAAGGGTTTAAGAAAATTATGATAACGGACACCAGATATTGCGATAAAACCAAAAAGGATTTTTTAAAAAACAACTTTAAGAAGATATTACCACTTGTACTCCCATAATTAGTTGGATGAAAAAATTCTCAAAATATCATAAACATATACCGACAAAACCAAGATACGATTGTACCTTTTGTACTTCTAAAGCATAAAACAGTTCATTTCAGAACATACTGCTCAGTCTGAAAAGTCAACATTTTTTTGTATGCAAAGGTAAATACTCCTTCTCTTGCCTATTGTGTATTTCAGGTTACTTATTTACAGTCCCATACAGCAGGAAAAAGCACACACTAAAAAATGACCTAAGAGATGTTCTGAAAATTAAATTATCTGAGCAGTTTAGCAAAAACTTTAATATTTTTGACATTAAAGTTTCCACTGGGCCAGTAAAACACACTGTCCCTAACATGCTGCGTTGTCACTCATTCAATAAAGTCACATCACCTTGGTAATGTCTACATTGAAGTAGACAGTTTCCCTGGAATTAGTTTAGAAGCTATTTAAAATAAAAGAAAACATGTTCAGTACAGATTTGAAGAACTAAAACAAAGCAAATTCTTCATTTATTCATGGGCTATTTATTGAGCATTTACTATGTGGTATTCTAGATGAAGAGGATGGGGCAGTGAGCAAAACAGACAAAGTCAGTTTCCTCAGGAAGCTTATAATATTTCCAAATGGACTGACTCACAATTTCAATTTCTATCTTACTCCCTCTGGGTGAATTCTGGCAAAAATCAGTCAACTTTACTGAAAACACTATGACAAACTATCAAAAAGACTAATACAAAATGCTAAGCAATAAAACAGAAGTAAGGCTCTTACTCCTTTGGTCAGTTGGAGCTTAAATCAGTGCCATGAGCCTGGGGTGCAGACCCAGAGGCGGTGGCTCATCGGAGGTCACACCGCCAGTTAGAGGCAGAGTCAGGAGTGACACGCAGACTTCTTCATTCCTAGGCCAGTGAGCTTTCTGTGGACTCGCCTGCCTTTATTTATTAAAGGATCTTACTGATTTTAGAGCCAATTAATTGTATCTTTTCCAGTAAAATAAAAGTTTATAAATGAAATGTGATTATTCTCCTGGATCTGATATGAGGTGACAAAAAAGCTGGATATACAATTATGTATTTAATATGATTTCAAGTTGACTAAACAAATACGTATATATGTATATCTATAATAATAAAAGCATAATATGCTAATTAGACCAGACAGCCAAACAACCTTCCAGATGACCTTCCGGCCTCTAGTATACATACATATGTTAGATAAACTGTCTTTATACTCTTGTGTACTTTTCAAAATTTTTATAATGAACACCAGTTAATTTTATAGTTAGAAAGTTGAAATACGAGTTAAACAATGGTGAACATTTCCCCCTCCAACAAAAAATTAGGTTGTCTAAAAGGTTTAGAGGTAAGATGATGAACACAATATTAACCAGACACCTAATTAGATGCCTGGTAAGGAATGTGTCTAGGTGGAGATGACAGCCATCTATTCAAGTGACCAAATGGTTTCAAAAAAACAATGGTGGCCTCGCCAGCTAAGACTGTGTTTATAAACGCACCGTATTTATCAAGGGGCTTAATGGCATAAAAGGTCAGGTCAGTCCTGAGGGTTTCACAAAAGTCTTGTCTGTGTGAGACATTCCGAGACATTTTGACACGTGAATGTAGGAGCCACCAGGCCAAGGTGAAATGTTATTTACCAAGTTACTCTGTGACCAAAGTTTAAAAGCCAAAAAAACTAGCATTGTGCTAGAGTTTTTATCCAAGAAAACCTTCACCGACACAAATACACAGAAGAGCGGGCAGTCGTAGCGCCTAAGAGTCGAACTCCATCCCGGTCAGTCACCAGCCTGCGCTGCCACTCACAACATCTGGGAGCTCTAGGCCTGTTTCTCTCCTCTCCGAATGCCTAGCTGCTCTCCACACTCCCCTCCGCCTCTGTCCCTTTCTGATTCTAGAACACAGGCAGGAGTCCTGTCTCCCACCCCTGGTGTTAGAGGGCCCTGGAGAAATGCCTCAATGTGCCCCCCTTCCATACCAGAGAGAGGAAAGAGCAAGGGGATGGAGACTCCTGCTTCCTCCACCACGGCCCCACTCCCTCTCGCTGCTTCGCGGATCCCACACCTCATTACAACGCTCACTGAGTGGCTGCCTCCCAAGAAAAGCCACAGAAAGGAAATATCATTAAAAAAGTGTATATGCTTAAGGGAAGCCGTTCCCTCCCTTAAGCCCGGCCGAGCCAAGGCTGTTGTTCTCTATTGTTGAACAGGATGTGACAGGACTGCCAAGCTCTGCCCACAAACCTGCTAATTAGATGCCCTGACAGTGTTTGTTTTGGAACCTTTCCCAACAAAGGAATGTGTCAGGCTGATTAGTGAGAAAAGGGTATGTAATGTATGTGTACTCTAGTCCAGATGAGGGCATAATCCAGGTATTCAGTCTGTTTGCGCAAGGACTCACAGCAAAACGGAGGCTGAGCAAATAGGAAGCCACAAGGACAGACCAGCTTCTGGGCAATGCTCTCAATCCTCCTCTGGAGTTTTGTTTTACTGCCCCCGCCCCCACCGAAAAAATTCCTGCCTGAACATGAAGCTCTCGTTCAAAAAGTGACACACTGTAACTGGCTCCCCAGAAAAATGGAAGAGCCTTTGTCAGGTTGCTGGCAAATCTGGGTGTTGATGATTTTCTAGGCACATAAATAAGCGACAACTTTAGGCAAAGCCACCTCCACAAATTAAAGGGAATGAGGGCCACAGAAAACACAGCTCTGCATGGACTGTTCAGGTCGAGCTGAGAAAACGGTGCGTCTCAGCATCCGCTATGGGAAGAAGTCATTCTGTAGTTTACAATAAAGCAGTTTCTTTCTCTTTTGAAACAAACCTTTACAAGGTTTGACTACAATTAGCTGTCGGAAGCTTCGTGTGTACATGAAGCTCCGAGGACGGCAGACAGTGCCAAGGCGAAGAACAAAGTCCGTGCCCCAACAAGTCCAGGTCCTCAGGGGCAGGTGGTAGGGATTGCAGTGAAATGCAGTGACAAAGACCGATTCATAAGGTCAGGTGTGTTGGGAGGAATCTCCACGTTCTTCAGTGCAAGGTGGACGATTCCGGAGCTGGCCAGTTCTTTGGAGGCCTTCTTTCTCCGTACGCTAAGTTGACAACGTAGGTTTTAAAAATAACACAGAGGATAAGCCCTGTTGGAAATTCACTTGCTATGGACTTTCCCATGAGACCAATGTTCGTGCTCACCAGAGAGGTGTAGGAAATGTTCTTGGAATGTGTGCAGGTTTGATGTGGTGTCAGAGTATGTGAACTCGATTGGGGAGAGTCTGGTGCCGATAAGTTCAAGGTCCTGAGAGCAATGGTGATTTCTCGGGGGCAGGGAGGGCGTGGCCAAGTATGTGCACAAGGAAAAACTGGCAGGTAATGCTCAGTCTGCTTCTCTAGAACCCAGTGCTTTAAGAACTTACATGCAAATATGCATGACCCACGGGCACAGACAATGGTGTGGTGAAGGCCTGGGACGGGAGGAGGGGACGGGAGGAGGGGACGGGAGGAGGGGACGGGAGGAGGGAACGGGAGGAGGGAATGGGAACAAAGGGCACATCTGTATGACTTTCAGCAATAAAGATAAATGTTTAAAAAACCCACATAACCCTTTCAGAAGAGTGGCCACTGAGCTGCAGATGCCCCCAACACTGGGAGAAACCTTCGTGGATGCCTTCCCTCTGGCAAGTGAGTGCTGTTGACATGGGCCCATGGTCGGCAAACTGCGGCTTGCGAGCCACATGCGGCTCTTTGGCCCCTTGAGTGTGGCTCTTCCACAAAATACCACGTGTGGGCACGCACGTACAGTGCGATTGAAACTTCGTGGCCCATGCGCAGAAGTCGGTATTTTGTGGAAGAGCCACACTCAAGGGGCCAAAGAGCCGCATATGGCTTGCGAGCCGCAGTTTGCCGACCACTGACCTGGGTGGCTGAGGCTGGTGCCCAAGAAATACTTTAATGGTAGGTTAGTTGCTCCAACCTTCTGGGTAAAGCTGTAGTGTTGTTGCTTCGGACTTTTACCATGCTCCTCTATTGCAAGTATTATTCCCCCCCCCCCCCTTGTACTGAGATAAAGTTGACATATAACGTTGTACTAGTTTCAGATAAACAGCATAATGATTTGATATGTGTGTATATTGTGAAATGATCCCCACAGTAAGTTTAGTTTACATCTATCACCACACAGTAGTTACACATTTCTTTTTCTTATGATGAGACCTTTGAAAATCTACTCTCTTGGAATCTTTCAGATCTGGTACAATATTGTCATCTTTAGTCTCTGTGCTGTATATTACAACCCAGAACTTATCTTACAGCTGGAAGTTTGTACTTTTTGACCATTTACACCCGTTTCGCCCACCGCCTGCCTCTGGCAACCACCAATCTTTTCTCTGTATTTGAAGTTTTGTTTCTTTGGTTTATGTGTGTATTGTTGTTGTTTTAGATTTCACAGATAAGTGAGATCATATAGTATTTGTCTTTCTCTGATTTACTGCGCTTAGTGCAAGCATTTTAAATGCTAACTAGTCTATTTAAAAAATATTGTCTGGGTTCTTAATGAGTGCTCACAATATATTTGGGAGAGCTGAACCAAACAGTAAATTTTTATGGGATGCCTAGCATATATGTAACACACCAAATTCTGTGTGAAGTATGACCACATTCAAATACAGCCGACGACGGCACAGGGCTCAGAGAGTCTTGGGTGTTTTCCCTTTTGGGAAACCTGGAGGGATGATTTGTATGTCACAAGAATGCGTCAGACAGAAAGGATGGCACTGGTCCACGGGAGCTGGCACATTCTGTAAGTCCCATGTTAAAATGCGCTCTAGGTGTTTTTAAGAGGAAGTCTTTATGTACTTGGGATCTGGACACGTTTCAAGATTCAGGAATGCCATCTTGCAGGGATGTGTGAAGCAGCATTATGTTCTCAATAACGAGAGAAGACAGGTGATCTACAGAGGTGTCAGAAAGCAAGCTGCTGGATGGGAGGCAATTTACGGATTAAAAAAAGTCTATGTTCTGGGTCATTTTGTGGATTTATTCGACTTTCTTGCTTCTCATCATTCTCCCTTACATCTTAGAGCAGTACCAGTCTAACCTTCTGATTCCGAATTATGGAAAGTTAGAGGTCTGGTTTCTTATTCTCAACCAGGGAGGGCCCGTGTTGTCATTTCTGCTTGGTTAGGACGTGGAACTTTCTCTCTGTGTTCGCAGAATGCTTCTCTCTCCTAACGCTGGACTTTGGCCTTCGTCCTCTAGGAGGGCAAATGTTGGATGAGTCTTAACTCAGTCTGCAGCTCTGGGTCTTCCTATTGTATTTAAAACCTTGAGATTTGGCTTTTAGAGTTCTCCTACTTAATTTGAGAGGTATGTATTTAACTTACGCTTGAGAAGAACGAACATCCCCAGGAAACTGTCAATGTTACCTTCTGAACGGAGGGGAGGTGGGTAGCCCTGACTAAGGCAGCTCCCGGGCCCCCAGGCCCACCCTCGCCAGCCGCCAGCGGAGCCGCCAGGGAGGCTTGCTGGGATCTCCTTCCCCACCCAACCTGGCTGGCTCAGGGCTCGAAGTGTAGAAACTTCCACAGTGCCAAATAAAAGAAAACTCAAAGTAACAGTTTTGGGGGAAGCTTCTTTAATGAGAGGCACACAGTCCCATTCCTACCCCCACTTCCACCCCCATCCCCCAATTTCTTTAGGGGGTATGCTTGCAAACATGGTTTGAAGACTACAGGTCCAGAAGAAACAGTGATGTATTGAAAAAAGCCTGGGTTTTAAAGTTCTAAATGTTTGGGTTCAAGTTTTGGCCTTATCTCTTGGGCCAAGGTAATCACCTTCCCTGAACCTGCGTTTCCTTGTTATTAAAATGAAGGTCAAACGTTCCTCAGACCGCTGGCATAAGATTAAGTGAGGGATGTAAATTGCTAGCGTTAGTATTAGTAAGTATTGGTGCCAGGCCCCCTACAATCCTAGAACAGTCTCTTTGTTTGCTAGAGATGGTGTTCTGAAAATTACTACTAAGGCTCTATTTTAAATTACACATTTGTGACGTTTCCTCCTGTATAACAATTAATTTAACAAAGAAAAAAAGTCTGAAGAGTTGACCAATGTTTGATAGATGGTCTTAGTCAAATAAGCATGTTAAAACCAAGGATAGTGGAATACTAAATACCTAAATCAGTGCTTGAGAGTCCGAGAGAGCTCTCTAATGCTCTTAGAAACTGTGGAACTTCTTTTTCATCTGCAATGTGCATCATTCCTGTTGATGACACACCACCTGTGGGAGCTTTGGGTTCACACCCTGGCTGTGGCTTCTCCCACACTTCAATACAACCTCCTCATGGCTTGGCGAGCGTCTCTCCGACTGGAGACTGCCAACTATTCATGAGCAAGGAGCACGCCATGTTCACGAGCCTAGCCTGATACACAAACACAGCGCACTCAATAAATCGCGTCCTGAAAGAATCGGATAGTAGTTCTAATGCTTGTGGAATTTTTAAAAACTGAATTCAGTTTCAGGTCAATGATATCTGGATCTCAAAGGATGTTCTGAGGACATGGAGGGGCTGAATTTAGCAAGCTGGGCAAGGATATGTGTAGTAAGAAATTCACTACATACTTCATTTCTGTGATTTTTTTTTTAATCCTTACCTGAGGATATTTTTCCATTGGTTTTAAGAGAGAGGGGAAGACAGAGGGAAAGACAGAGAGAAATATCAATGTGAGAGAAACACATCGATTGGTTGCCTTCTGCACTTGCCCCGGCCAGGGCCCGTGCCGGGGAGGAGCCTGCAACCGAGTTATGTGCCCTTGACCAAATGGAACCTGGGCCCTTCAGTCTGCAGGCCAACGCTCTAGCCACTGAGCCAAACCAGCTGAGATTTGTACACATAGCTGTTTACACATGTTTTCTTATGGAAAATTTCAGACATACTCAGAAGTAGAGAGAAGAGTATAATAAACCTTTGTATACCTCTCACCTAGCTTCAACAACGATCAATCTTTCATCCATATCTGTCCCCTCTCTCCCACAGTCAGACTATTATGAAGCAAATCCCAGACACCATCCAACTTCATCCATAAAGATTTCAGTTACATAGAGATTTAAAAATTTACCCTCCTTACTCAAATTTATTTATATTTATCACACTTATTAACTTAGCACATCTTTATGAACGTTTTACATCTGCAATTCTATTTCTGGTGAAAGTTTATTTTACTAAATCTTTTACTAGCGTTTCTTTCTATCCTTTTCTATAGACTTGTATAAACCGCTCCCAGTGTTTAACTGGAAACTGAAACATCAAGAAATAGCTCAACAGGTTCCTGAAAAGCATTATTATCCTGCAAGTCCAGGGAGGCAACTCAGATGGTTGTGCAAGCTTGGAGAGGTGCATCCGAGCAAGGGAGAAACTGAGGGTCCTCAACAGCATGAATTCTTTCCTCCTGGGTAAAGGCCCCCAGGAGCCCACAGACATTTGTGCTGATGTCATTTTGACTGTGAGTAACCAGCAACCCTGACTATGACCACAGCTACTTTAGAGGAGGTCTACCTTCGGGCTGTGATGCAGAACCACCTGGGGAGCCTTTGAAGGTAGAGATTCTCAGGGTTAAAAACAACCAGCAGGTCTCCCAGGAGATTCTGATGTGCAGCCCTTAACCCCTGTGCTGTTTAAGGATCAACTGTACCACATTTTATTTATCCATCCATCTACTGAAGAACATTTTGGTCATTTCCAGTTCGGGGTGATTATTTAAGCTGCTATAAATATCCATGTGCAGGTTTTTTTGAGGGTATAAGTTACCAATTTGTGTTATTTAGAAGTACATTGTTTACTCCCCAAAATTTTGGGGTTTTCCAGGCATCTTTTTATTATTGATTGCCAGTTTAATTTCACTGTGGTCTGAGAGAATACTTTGCATGATTTCTATGCTTTTAAACTTGTTCAGATGTGTTTTAAGCCCAGAATGTGATCTCTCTTGGTAAATGTTCCTAGTGATCATCAGAAGAATGTGTATTCTGTTGTTGTTGATGAACCACATGAATTGAGAAAGATGTCAATTGGATCCTGCTGATTGATAATGCTTTGCAGTTTAGCTATATGCTTACTGATTTTCTGTCTCCTGGTTCTGCCAGTACTGATAGAGGGGTATTGAAGTCACTAACTATAATAGTGAAGATATAATTGCATTGAATCTATAAATTGCTTTGGATAGTATGGACATTTTAATGATGTTAATTCTTCCTATCCAGGAACACGGTATATGCTTCCATTTATTTGTAGGGAGGATAAATGATGATGGAAGGAGACTTGACTTAGGATGGTGAATACACAATACAATATACAAATGATGTATTGTAGAAGTGTACACCTGAAAACTATATAATTTTATTAGCCAATGTCACCCCAATAAAATCAATAAAAAAGAAAAAAGGATGGGGATAT
>NW_005366455.1:1572452-1624110 GCF_000412655.1 Myotis brandtii | reverse complement strand
CATATGTGTCTCCTTGCAGTTTTTTCAGTTTTTGCTTCATGTGTTATGCCTTTTTGGGTAACTGACCCCTTTATCATTACATAATGCCCCTCTTTATCCTTGTAAGAAGGATTGGTATTTTTTCTTTAAATATTCAACAAAATTCACTGGTAAAACCATTTGCCTTTTTTATGGGAAGATTTAAAATTCACTAATTCAATTTCTTTACTTGCTATATGTCTATTCATATTTCTATTTCTTCTTGAGTCACTTTTGGTAATTTGTCTTTTTAGAAATTTATCCATTTCATCTAAGTTTACAGCTTATTGATATGAAGTCGTTTATATGGTACTTCCTTATAATTCTTTTAATTGCTGTACCCTTTTTAATTCCTCATTTGGGGAAAAAAGTATACAATTCACTGATTTTCAGTGTATTCACAAGACCATGTAACTATAACCATAATCTAATTGCAAAACATTTTTATCATCTCCCAAAAATATCCATATCCATTGGTAGGCCCTATTCTCCTTTCCCCAAACCCTAGGCAACCGCTAAGCTACTTTGTCTCTGTGGATTTGCTTATTTGGGACATTTCATATAATTAGAACATACAATATGTGGTCTTTCACTTAGCATAATATTTTCAAGGTTCATCCATATGGCAGCATGTATCAGTACTTCATTCCTTTTTAGGCTGAATAATATTCCTTACATGGACATACCACATTTTGTTTATTCCCTCTTCAGCTCATGGACATTTATGTTGTTTCCACTTTTTGGCTATTATGAATACTGCTGTTATGAACATTTCTGTTTAAGTTTTTGTGTGGTGCACCTTTTTAATTAGCATATAATCTCAAGGTTATGAGCTAAGTACCTAGCCACTCAGGAAACTGGAGGCTAGAGAGTGTGTTTTTTGTCTTTGTGTTTATATGTCTGTCTTTCTGTGTGTGGGAACAACCCAAGTTCCTGGATGTTTACAGAGAGTCTTTGGGTTTAAGAAGAAGCCAGAAGGGCTGAGTCAACTCTTAATATCTTAACTCTGCCCTACATGCTTCAACTCTCCCTGGCTCCATGCCTCACCTTCTGTTCTGAACCACAGTGTAAGTGAGGCCTGCAGGGTGGGAAATGGACCATGACATGCATGCCCAAAAAAGCCAGTGTACACACACACAAAAATGTGTATTTCTATCGTGCTTTTCAGATAAAAGGAAATGTGATATGTATCATTTTGTGATTCAAGAAAAGCAATGGTAAAAACCCTGCTCTCAAGTTAGTGGGAGGGAAAAATCATCTATCCATCAATAGATGTGATGATGCCCAAATATTACTTTGGTTAGAAAAATAATCCCACATAAACTCCCACTTTTCTCTCTTTTGGTCCTAAAACTTTCATCACTATCCTGCAGTGCCTCTGTGGATAAAAGCATGTGGTGAGCCAGACAGCTGTTCACCGGTGTCCTCTAGCTTTATTCCTAGTAATCCATCCCGTTTTGGCCTTCCTCCGAGACTCTTCCCCATCATCTATCACTTGGCCCTGAAATGGTTGTGAGGATTCTTCCTCCCCAGTCTTTGTTCTAAAATTGAATCTGAACACTCTTTGTTACCTAATAAGGCAGAGCCGGGCAATGTTTCTTTGCAACTATGTTATCTCATTCTGGATAAAGGTAGTGAGGTGAGTTGCAAGTAAATATAGAAAACCAAAGGGTAAAAACATTCTCTAAGAATAAGGGAAATCTGATTCCAGGATAAGACAAGAGATACAGTACTTGACTAAAAGTTGGTCTGATCTGGCCAAATAAGACTGCATGTGACACATTCAGGTGTACGTTTATAAGATGAGATTCTGTACCTGCTTGTTGAAATATCTTCAAAAGGGTAGAGGATCTCTCCATTGTTGCAGATTTCACAGATGAACCCCTTCTGGCTGCAGAGACTGCAGCTGTACACGTGAGAGCTGGCAAATTTAATGACCTTGCCCAGGAATGGAGCCAGCTTTCCCTCTATTACCTGCAGGAAGAGAAATGGGACAGGGAAAGTCATTGAGCACAGAAATCTTGCAGATGAGGAGAACTGGAATTCCTTTCCTTTACACAACAGGAAAACCTCTAATTATAATTTCTCAGCAACTCTGAGAAAGAAAAGACATAGTATTTTCGCTCCAAAAGAACCCTCTGGTCTAAACCACTGGAGGTTAGAAAATGAAGATGTTGAAACTTCTTTTGTATTCTTCTTTCTTTGTAGTGGGGTGTAAGGGATTGAAGACCAACAAACGGGGAGCCCCACTTGCATGGACCGACTCACAGTTACGGTGCGGTGTAAGAGGAATGCAGCGGGGTTCCCGGAATAGACTGAAAACAGCCAGGGTAAGTATGAACGTAGAACTTCATACTTTATGTTGTCTATTCAACAATTCCCTTTCTCTGATGAATTAATAGGATAGTTTTTTCACTGTCTCCCCCACGAACACAGAACAAATGTGGAAAAATAGGTTTCTTTTGCTGCTGACAAGTACCAGTATATTAATATAAAGAGGTTGCAAATTTGGCAGGCAGAGGGTCATATTCAGCCTGAAGAGTTAAAAAAAAAAATCTCTTAGTGTTTTAAAGAATGAGCCATTTTAATAATTGGGAGCCCAGTTGAGCGTTGACCTATGAACCAGGAGGTCATGGTTCGATTCCTGGCCTGGGCACATGCCTGGTTGTGGGCATGTGCAGGAGGCAGCTGATCAATGATTCTCTTTCATCATTTATGTTTCTATCTCTCTCTCCCTCTCCCTTCCTCTCTGAAATCAATCTATAATAATAAACTCGTAATATGGTAATTAGATCTGATGGCCGAACAGCAGAACGACCATTAGGACAACCTTCCGGACAACCATCCGGGACCAGGCTATGACATCCACTGGCGCCAGGCCAGACAAGGCAGATGCAATGCGATTGGTCAGGGGCCAGGCCATCGCCCCATGTTCGCCCTGCAGAGGGAGGCCCAGGCCACCGACGGGTGGGCTGTGGTGGGTGGGCGGGGCCTCCCTCTGCAAAGTAAGGCTGGCTCCCGGGTGGCTGCTGGTGGCCAGAGGGAAGCCCAGGTCCCGGGTGCCAGAGGGAAGCCGGTGCTGGCAGCCTGGGGAAGGAAGGCCTACTCTTGCACGAATTTGGTGCACCAGGCCTCTAGTAAAAGTATATTTAAAAAAAAAAATAATTGGGAGATTTCACATAAAAATGAAGATTTGGGGTTTCTTTTGAAAAATCATTATATCTAGCAGGCTAGGCCTGAACTCTAGCATGGTGATGATCCTGCCTGCGACAGGCAGCTTGCTCCCCCCGGAACACGTGCCTCCTGTCGATAGCTGTCCCCACCAGGCCCTTGTGTCTTGCATCTGCCTGCCTCCCACAGGTACCACACCTGTTGGCCTGCAAACAACCTGGCTTTTGGAACCAATGGTTGGTCTGACCCCTCCTCACTTCTCTAAAATGACGGGTTTCAAAGTGTTCAGCAGTTCGTGTACCAACAAGATAAAACCTGCCTTTATTTCTCTCTATTAGTGCAAATGTATATACATGCTGATTTTAATAAGAAAAAAAGAAAGAAAATTTAATTTGAAAATATTTGGAAATAGCTGCAGACTTTCAAATGAATCTATAGTTTGAATGACAATAACATAAAAATAACATCCAAGGGCAATGCATATCATACCTAAATGGAAATTACAGTGCCAAGGTGAATAAATTAGTAGTAACTAACATTTCAGAAATAAAAGACTGCAAGGAATGTAATAATGTGTTTTGCTAAAAATAGAAGCTATTCATAATACTGGAGATAAAAACTTAAGTGGTTTTTAAAAAATATATATATTTATTGATTTCAGAGAGGAAGGGAGAGGGAGAGATAGGAACATCAATGATGAGAGAGAATCATCAATCTGCTGCTTCCTGCACACCCTTACTGGGGATTGAGCCCACAACCTGGGCATGTGCCCTTGACTAGAATCAAACGGGGACGCTTCAGTCCACAGGCCTATGTTCTATCCACTGACCCAAACCGTCTAACGCTGAAGTGGTTTTAAAGGTCACAGTATAATCTCATGATCAAAATAACAGTAGTTAACTCTAGGGAAGGGAAGAAGTGGGAAAAGCAAGTCTTTCACTTTGTATACAGTTGTCTTTTTGCATTTTTAAAAACAATGTATATTGTTTTGCATCAAGGTACAGAAAATGAACAGAAAAACCAGGTTTGCTGCTTTATAAAAGTGGATATTTTTTTTTCTTAATATAGAGGGTAGAAATTATGCTGGCTGTTTTTCTGTCAAGCAAGTTCGTTTTCCATCATTCTGTAACTTATTTTCCTCTCTATTACCTTTAGAAAGCCATAGATAGAGCTCTTTTTATTTTTATTTTCTCAAGGACCATTAACTTCGACAAACCCCAGCAAAGCGTACTCCTAATACCAACACATGATACACTTTCTAAGAAATAACCACTACCAAATCATATACCCAACCACCAGAAAACGCTTTCCAATGTGTCATAGGGTTATTTCTAAATTGTGGTGACAATACTTCAGTTCTACTTGGTTTTGCTTACATTACTCTTTCCTAAACAACCAAGGTCAATGACACATTTAAAGAGAGGCGCAAAGTATAGTCCACTCAGGGGAAAACATCGGGATGCAGAACAGTTCTGGAAACCAGGTGAGTAAACGCTGCTTGAAGGAACCCAGGGTGAGAAGAGAAGACCTTGGGGAGGACCTGACAGTCATCACCTGGGATCTAGAGGAGCAGAACGGGCATCTTGTGCATAAAGCTTTCCCCATTTTATTTTTTATTTTATTTTTTAAAAATATATTTTATTGATTTTTTACAGAGAGGAAGGGAGAGGAATAGAGAGTTAGAAACATCGATGAGAGAGAAACATCGATTAGCTGCCTCCTGCACACCTCCCACTGGGGATGTGCCTGCAACCAAGGTACATGCCCTTGACCGGAATCGAACCTGGGACCTTTCAGTCCGCAGGCCGACGCTCTATCCACTGAGCCAAACCGGTCAGGGCAAGCTTTCCCCATTTTAGATGATCTCCTTGAGGCAAAGGGTATGAGAATTTTGAAGGCTTTTGAAATATCTCACCAAACTTATCTAATAAGCTTAAAAAATTAATTTGGGGACTGATAGCTTTATAATATTTATTCTTCCTATCGAAGAACCTGATCTATATCTCCATTTTATTACATTTTCATTTATTATAGTTCAATAAAAATTTGTTTTCTTTCCTTGTATATGCCACTCACACTTAATATATTTAGGTTATTTCCAAATTGAATTTTGTGTAATATTTTTTCTTATTAGCCATTGCTGGTATATTAGAATATATTGACATTTGTGTACACCTTATATATGACTGTATTTTACTGTATTTTCAGGAATGCAAAGCATTTTTAGGGGATTCTTTTGGGTCTTCTGAAAGTAATAAACTGGTCCCTTCCTTTCTAATATTATACCTCTTATTTATGTTTCATGTCTTATTGCATCACTCAGTGCTCCTAACACAATATTAAGTAATGATGGCGTTAGAATCAAACTGGAAATTATGGAGTCTAGTGAGTGGTTCCTTTTCTCCACCAGAAACATATATATTGTCATTCACCACATTTTATTGATTTCCTCTCTTTTTAAATTACAGCTTTAGTGAGATATAATTCACATACCATGTAATTCACCTATTTAAAGTCTACAATTAAATGGCATTTAGATTATTCACAGAGTTGTATACTATCACCACCATCAATTTTTGAGCATCTCTTCAACTCTTCCAAAAAACCTTGTACCCATTAGCGATTACTCCCTTTCCTCTAAACTGCTCCCCAAGCCCTAACCAAGCAATAGTCTAGTTTCTGTCTCTATGGAGGATTTACCTATTTTGGACATTTCATATAAATGGAATGATACAATATGTGGCTTTTCACTTAGCTTAACGTTTTCAAGGTTCAAGTTGATTCTCTTCTAAACACCTCTAGTCTAAGTCTCCTTTTTCCATCCTGCCCTACACTCTTATCTCTCCTGTCAATCTTCTAGTTTTATTTCCAGATGCCCATCTTTTTCCTTTGATCTGACCATAATATAGATACTAATCAGTTTTAGATACCACTTTCATCATGTATCATGTCTTCCCTCAAACCTTGGTGAATTCTTATTTTATCATTATTAAAAACTCTCCACTCATTCATTTCAGAGAATTATATTGAATTACTGTGTCCCATATTCTCCATACAAGAGTGAACTGGGCCAAACTGGAGGTTACATTTTGCCTGGAGTGCAGGTGGTCCATAGCTGGTTCCACGCTACCTATCCAAATTCATTTTCCATTTCTTACGATGTAACTTCTGTTGTGAGCAAATGTTTCCTCATGTAGAATATGCTTACTCTTGTTCTTGTGCCTTCACCCATGTCATTTCCTCTGTCTGAAGTTTCGCTTCTCTTCTTAACACTTTTTTAACTTCACCTAGGCTTTATGGCTCCGACCTATTCTGGCTTGATCTGGGAAGCCATCTTTGGCAACTTCACTGTTTGGATCTCTTGTGCTTCACATAAATTACTTTTACATCATGCACACCATGTAATGTAATATAAAACTTGATGCTGTTTTGTACTCTTTACTAATGCTTAACATGTGATTGTTTTGCTTATCCAACTGTTGATTGACTATATCGAAATGGTGAGCCTAACTATAAAATGGTGATTTTACTTAAGAAAATGTAAATTTTATATGGAGCAACCTAAGAGAATGAAATTGCTTGGAGGCAAGACTGAGTCTCATACTTGTCTTAAATATCCTATTTCTGCCAGGCACCTAAGTTCTTATTGATTGACCAAGGATGCTTTCTTGTCTTTTTCCTTGGCTGCAGTGGTTATATCTTAGGGCTGTTTTTGTGTCACAAATATTTTCAATCATTCTGCTGGGTGATTTAGGGAGGAGCATAAAGAGTGCATGGCCCTGGTGGAAGCTCAGCTATTCAGGAACTCCTTTGGCTTCTTTTCATTTGATTAATTGCTCTTCCTATTTGTCAGCTTAAGTTCATGGCCATGTTCCAAAGGGCTAAAGCTGCTGAAAGATTTCCTTCCAGAAAGTGAGGTAATAGTCTATGTTTTAGAATTTACAAACATATCTTTAATATTTCAGAAAGGAAAAGTTTATACTTATAATTGTCCAGGGATAAAGATATATTTAGAAGGTTTAAATCTTATCTTTGACTACAACTACTAGCAGCACTGGGAACCGGATCCAACTATTCTGGCTTCTCGTCTAGAGGTTCCATCACAACAAAGTAGTAGGTTCCAAATGTGACATCTCCATGGGTTCTTTTAAAAAATCAAATATATTAATACAAATTTTAAAAAAGAAAAATCAGATATATCTTTACTTTGGATAATTGTTTAAAAACAAAATCAAGTGATCTGCCTCCCATCATCTGCTCCTGCCCCCGCGTCTTACAACTTCTAATCCCATTTCCTAGCCATCTTGGTGGGGGCTTAGGGTGAGGGCCATATTCCACAAACACCAGGAAGATGGCAGCCTTAAAGAAGAACAAAGCCCAAGGAGCTCCTACCCTTAGTTTCTAACGAGAATGAAAAGCAGAAAAGAACTATTAGAATGCCAATGGACCTGGGAAATGACTATGGGTTGGGCGAGGTCAAATGGCCAACATGCGAACAAGTACACAGCCTGAGGGAAGTCAGATTTGAGAACTCTGTAGGTCACCCCTAAACTGGAGTGCATCCCTAGAGTGACAATAGTCCTCAGTGAGGCCCAGTATGGGGAACAGTCCTACAGCAAAAAGAAAACAGATTCCAAAAAAAAAAATTGAGACTAGTGTAAGGAGCCTCTGGGGCAACTTCAAGCATACCAACATTCACATCATGTGGATCCTGTAGGAAAAGAAAGAGCACAAGAAATTGGAGACCTATTTGAAAAATTAATGACAGAAAACTTTCTTAACTTGGTGAAGAAAATAGACATACAAGTTCAAGATGCACAGAGATTCCCAAACAAGATAACCCAAAGAGGCCCACACCAGGACACATCATAATTAAAATGCAAAAGGTTAAAAACAAAGAGATAATCTTAAAAGCAGCAAGAGAAAAGCAGTTAGTTACCTATAAGGGAGCTCCATAAGATTGTCAGTTGATTTCTGAACAGAAACTTTTCAGGCCAGAAGAGATTGGCAAGAAATATTTAAGGTAATGAAAAGCAAGGACCTACACCAAGATTACTCTACCCAACAAAGCTATCATTTAGAATAGAAGGACCGATAAAGAGCTTCCCAGACAAGAAAAAGCTAAAGGAGTTCATCACCACCAAACCAGCATTACATGAAATGTTAAAGGGTCTTCTTTAAGAAGTAGAACAAACAAACAAAAGATAAAAATATGAACAATAAAAGGGCAATAGATACATATCTATCAACAATTGAATCTAAAAAACAAAATAGCCCTGGCTGGCGTGGCTCAGTTGGTTGGAGCATCGTCCCATACACCAAAAGGTTGGGGGTTCAATCCCTAGTCACGGCATATGCAGTTGATGTTATTCACATCAATGCTTCATTCTCCTCCCCTCTCTCTGCTTCTTTCTTTCTTTCTCTCTCTCAAGTCGATAAAAACATATATATTCTCCAGTGAGGACTAATATAATAATAAAAAAATAAAAATAAAGTAAATGAATAAGCAGAACAGAAATAGACTCACAGGTACAGAGAACATTTTGATGGTTGCCACATGGGAGGGGGTTTTGGGGGGATGGGAGTAAAAGGTGAAGGGATTAAGAAGTACAAATTAGTTGTTACAGAACAGTCATGGGGATGTACAGTAGCGCATAGGGAATATCTATATAATAAAGAGCTAATATGCTAATTAGACCAGATAGCAGAACGACCTTTCTGAACAACCTTCTGGAACAACCAGTGGGTAGGGGGTGGGGGGCGGAGCCATGAGGCAACTGGGGCCACAAGGGCTGAGGCAGCCAGGGCTGTGAAGGCCTACTCTTGCACGAATTTCGTGCATCGGACTTCTTGTAGTCAATAATATTCTAATAAGTATGGTGTCAGATGGGTATGAGATTTATCAGTATAATTGCTTAGTAAGTTATGTAATGTCTAATCATTGAGATGTACACCTGAAACTAATATAATAATGCATGTCAACTGTAATTCAAAAATAATGAAAATGATTTTTTAAAAAGTCATAAGACCATTAACCAGGTGGTCATTTGGATATGTCATAAGTGATTGCAAAATAGGTCTCTGGATGAGGTTTAGTTATCCCTCTATTATTTTTCCCCAAAGTGCCTGCCTACGTGAGCAAAATCATGACAAAGTAGTTAGCAGAACGCTTCCTCCACTTCCTCCATCTCCTCAACCCCCTGCACTCAACCTCCTTCACCTTCTCCATATACCAAGTTGCCCTATCTTCTTGAGAAAAGGCAGATGTCTGAAACAGGGCAAAAGAGTTTGTGTCTGTTTTCCATTCAGCTGAATTTCTTGAACTAAGGAAGGTACTGGTCTGATTTTATTTACTTGGAGAGCATGCATATATGAGTATGTCAGAGGTATTTTAGTGACCGGGTATTCAAAGAACACACACTCCATTTGTAACTTAAAATGCTGTGTCCTCTTATTGCAAGTAGGATGAGGACAAACTGCAGCATCACACTGATACCTTCTTCTTCTTCTTCTTCCTGATTTTGCTATTTTTCACCTTTGTGGTCTCCAAATTCTGTTCACTCTATCATTTCAGGTACTTCTCCAGGAACCATCAAATATTACTTTCCATGCTCCAGCTAGCTGACAGACACACCAAATATGCTTCCCATGGAAGCTGCCTGGTTGAACTTCCAGTTCAGGGATACACACATTCATTCTCTCCCTCCCCCTCTTCTATTCTGGTCAAGATGGTCAGCATTGGAATTTGAGGCCTATGGCTTTCTTGCAGACTAAGACAACAGACTTTATTTGATTTGCTTTCTTGCAGACCAATCAAAAATTACAATTAAGTTAAAAAATAACCTAGTGCTGCCTTCTCCAAACCACAGTTTCAGAAACAGCTGCTTATTACTCATGTGTGGCACCAGGAAATTGCAGTGTCATGTTCAAGGTCTGCAGCCAATAGAGATCTGTGGGATTGGGAAATGGGCACAAATGATTCTTTTATGTCTGTTACCTTCACTCCCTTGGCACCACCACAGAATTCAAAATCTACAGGGGGAGAGAGACAGAGCACTAGTAACTTGGACAAGAAAAAAACCAAGGAAAAGCTCTTTCTCATTGCATTCCTGTATGCACTGGCTAATTCCGTCCCCCTGATTTGTCACTTACCTTCCATGCGAATGCGAGCATTCCTCGGCCATTGTGCAGCATTTAGAATCTGGACGACTATTGGGAAGACTTTGATGAAGAGGCTGCTTGCACTTGACAAATGGCCCCTCCTCTAAAAGTCCAACCAAAAGACCCCATTCACAGAGCACAAAGCCACCTGCCACTCACGAGTAACAAGCTAGCTGATGACATGGAAGAATCAAAATGGTCACACACTGTAAAATGATTTCCAATATAATTCAGTTTGCATTTGCTTGGCCAGAGGCCTGTGGAAGTTGGCCCTCGCTATTTTCCCTGCTTGTCATTTCTCCGCATCGACGGGTGGGTACAGTGAAATCTAGGGAGGTAGGCCGTGCAAGTTCATGGAGAGTTAAGGAAAAACAGCCTGTGGATTCTGCTCAAGTTTGAAAACCCTCACACACAGTGAGGATATTCTGAGTTCTCATTCAGTTATAAATGGTACTCATCGTAATCATAAGTCCTTGAAATTGGAAAAGAAAAAGCATAGGGGATTTTCCTATTTCAAAAAGTTTTGCTAAAACCTCATTTTCCCATAATTAACCTTTGAGCTCCTTATCGTGGCTCAATGCTGGGATGTTTGTATATAAACAGAAAACTGTCTTCTCTAATTAGCTGCTCCCCACCCCTCTTTACCCATCATGGAGCTGCTCTAACACTGCTGGGCTTCTGGCTAAGCAAGCACTTCACTGAGGGTGGATTATGATGTCACCAATTAGCTCTTATCTGATCCTTTCCCAAAGGTGACAATTTCTACTTAGACTTAGGAAACTATGTGATAATTGAATTTTGAGTTGATGTAATTGGGTAGATTTGTGAGTGGTCATCAAATTACATTTTGCCTCCTGCTGGAAACTAAGTCTTAGGGAATGCAAGATAAAAGAATTTCAATTTTCTTCAGTTGTTGAGTGGCAAAGATGAACCCAAGAACATAAATTTCTTCTTTATTTTTTAAATCTTTATCCAAGGATGTTTATTGATTTTAGAGAGGGAGGAAAGGGGGCAGAGGGAGAGAGAGAGAGAGAGAGAGAGAGAGAGAGAGAAAACATGGATTGGTTGCCTCCTGTACTCCCCAGACCAGGGATCAAACCTGTAACCTAGGTATGTGCCCCGACCAGGAATTAAATCCGCAACCTTTTGGTATACGGAATGACACCCAACCAACTGAGCCACCTGGCCAGGGTGAACATAAATTTCTTACGCATAAGAATATATGGGATGGGGGCTACTTCATACAGTTTTTCTGTACTACAGAAAGTGCCTCAAGGGGTGTGGCCTTGTCAGGGCACAGCCTCATGGAACTTCTGTGGAAGCATTTGCAGAGAGCGAAGTAGAGTTACGTGATCCACATGTGCTGAGCTCCCAAACAGACCACATAGTCTGACATAAGTACATATGGATTATCTGTGAAGGAATGATTAAATTATTTTACATTGAGACAGTTCCAGAAAATTCTCATGGTACGGTCAACAGAATTTTACTTCTGTGTTGAATTCATTGGTCATATACCTGAAATAAATCTGATTTAGGTCTCTATTCATTTTGGTCCTAGTTATGACATTATTGACTCATCAAACAGTAAACAAGGAAAGGCCCTGAGTGATCTTTTAAACTCAGCGTCCTTACGTAATAGGTGTATGAGAAATCTGAGGCCCAGAGCGGTCCTGTGAGCTGCCTAAGATCACCGAGCGGATCAGTGACAGACTCTGACTCCCCTCTTAAGCAGCCTTCACTGCTACAGGGAAAGGACTTTCCGAGGGCATCTGGGGTCAGACGCAGCTCTAGGGTGTTGGCCTGAGAATCCTGACCCACCGTATAGAAATGGAAGATTTCTAAAACGGGCTCAGTCCCTAAATGGAAGCAAGATGTGCAGTCTAGATAGATCCAGGTTACACCCATAGTTTCGATCTGAACTGGATCTGCCTTTGGCTTATAGCAGGGGTTCTCAACCTGTGGGTCGCGACCCCTTTGGGGGTCGAATGACCCTTTCACAGGGGTCGCCTAAGACCATCGGAAAACACATATATAATTACATATTGTTTTTGTGATTAATCACTATGCTTTAATTATGTTCAATTTGTAACAATGAAAATACATCCTGCATATCAGATATTTACATTACGATTCATAACAGTAGCAAAATTATAGTTATGAAGTAGCAACGAAAATAATTTTATGGTTGGGGTCACCACAACATGAGGAACTGTATTAAAGGGTCGCGGCATTAGGAAGTTGAGAACCACTGGCTTATAGGAAGATTTATTGTCCAACCTATTTACTTCTAGTACAGAAATTCTCTTAAATGGGCACATCTTATGTAAATTCCTGAATATCAAGTATGATTTTGAAGGGCATTGGTCAAACAACTGGGAACTCTATAAAGTAACACAAAACTGTGACAAAAATGGACTTAATATCAACATAAACGCTATTCTATTTACCAAAACTAGAGAAATGATTTTATTAAATGGAGAAGCAACTACAACTTGAAAAAAATAAGGCAAAACCAACAACTGCCTGTATGCATGTATGTGGGAGAAATGGAAGAAGTATGGCTTTTCAGAGAAGACCTGAGCAGAGGCCAATGTAAGACACATTAACCGAAAAACAACAAAGACCCCCCGGTTTAAAAAGGACAGAGAAATAGAGGAAAATAAAAGCAACATTCCCTGGTCATGTCAGATGACCCATTAGGAGTTAGGAGAGGCAGAAAGCAAAGAAGGGAAGGAGAAGGAGGGAAAAGATGGAAGAAAAAAAAAAGGTTAAGAAAAAGAAGGGGAAGGCAAGTCAGAAGCTGACAAAGAGGAAAAAGCCAGGATGCAGCTGACTGAGACCGGAAATGGTCATTAGAAACCTAGGCTTCTGTTCCTCGGTATGTCCCCGAAAGCTGTGTAAGCCACTCACTTCTCCAAGCCTCAGTTTCCTCATCTACGAAATCAAGTGATTGTACCAGGTCATTCAAAACTAGACGACCAGTAAGGATCCCTCTCTGTTCGAAAAGTCTACGATTTTGTGATTGACGAACAGGGGAAACATCAAAAGAAGCTTGTTGAATAGCCCCAGGAATGTAGAAAGGGAATATCTGGGGAGACAGATAAAAGGTGAGTTTAGCCAGACTAATTAGAAGATACCCAAGGACATTTTCAAAAGGAGTGAAATAATGTCACCAGTTTGCTGAGTGCCATTCAAAGAGGACTTAATGCTTTTTAGGAATTGTCCCCGCACAGGTGTGCAACCAGACACCGGTTTTCCTGAAGAAGCTGGAAATCCCTTCCTTTCATTAATGCATTTAATTAGTTATCATGTTTAGATAGCACTTAGGGATGAAAAGTACAATATAAGTGCTCAACATTATTATTACTTAATCACTTTTATGAGACTAGCGATGCCAAAGATTAAATGGGAAAACAAAATAAGTTCCTGTCTAGAATGCTGTGATCTAATAAATAGCTGGGTCGCTGATGTGAGAAAAAGCAAATCCTGCATATAAAGTGAGAGAGGCGCTTATTAGCTTGCATGCCATTGTGTTAAGGTTGTCGGTAATTTGTATTCTTTGCCTCCAGGTATCAACAAGCAGTAAACCACCACTTACACACAGCACTGATTATGATTTCACACATCTTGTTTTTCAAGAATATTATCTGCAATGTTTGTGGCGTCTATATGCTGGGCAGCTGTATATCCAGGATATGGACTGAAATACACGTGGGAATTTAGTATACAATAAAAGTGGGGGAAATAAGTTATTTAATAAATGATGGTGGGGCAGCTGGTTCGCCATGGGGGAGGGGGGAAAGAAAGCTGAATCTCCAACTCATTCCATAAAAAATGTAATTCCAGATAAATCAAAGATTTAAAATAAAAAGAAAACCATTTACAAAGTATTTTTAAAACGATAAAAAAAGTATTAGAGAAAAATGTCAGAGAAATATTTACATGGGAGTAAATATTTTATAATCCTAGAAACCATAAAAGAGTGATGAATGTGAATATATAAAATTTAAAAGTTAGTACAATACAAAATACCACTTGCAAAGTCATGTGACAGGAAACTGGGGAAAATATTTCCTATTTATGTGAAAAAGTGCTAATTTCCTTAATATAGAAAGAGCTCTTTCAAATTAATAAGAAAAAGATCAACAATATAATTTCAAAACAGGTTAATGAAATTAACAGGCAATTCACAAAAGCTACAAATGGCCAATTGCCGGAAGCCGGTCCATCCTTGCTGCTTGACACAGTTGCTGCAGGAAAGAAACATCTGCACAGCATATGTTCAGATAACAGAAAGACTTGGCCCAGCTCAGATTGGGACCCAGGTAAAGACAGAGACTGGCTGACAGCAGCTGCCCTCTCACTGCAACAGGACTTGTTTCCCATTTCTACCTTGGACCACAGGGAAAGGGGCAGCTGAAGGAAAGGGCTGTGTCAGGATGCTGCCTTCTTCCCTTTCTCCTCCTTCTTTATTCTAAACACTTCCATGCCTTGTAGTTCTTTTGCTTTCTCTTCTTTTTCTCTCTACTACCCTCCATCTTCCATATCAGCTGACCCAGAGGGCATAGCTTACTCCTCCTCGGACACCGACACCACCATCAAGCACGGCCCTGATGGACCCTTTGATGCAGCCCTTCAACTCGCTGACGCTTCGGAAAGCCCATCGCCAGTGATGCCGCCCGCTAGCCAGACCAACAAGGACAACCAAACCACTGACTTGAGGACAGCTGAAATCCCTTGACTGAAGAGGCCAGCAACCTTCTACAGGAACAAGGCTCTTTGTGCAATCCATCCACTATGTTTATAGCTATGCTTATTGTCATTGCTTGCCAGTGTTCTTCCGAGTCTTAAACAGCCCAATCTGAGAGGTGGCCACTGATTTACACGCGCTATCATTTAAAAAACAAAAAAGGGGGAATTTGCTGGAAGCCGGTCCATCCTTGCTGCTTGACACAGTCGCTGCAGGAAAGAAACATCTGCACAGCATATGTTTCAAGGGACCTGGCATATATAGCATATTGTTCTTAATATGTTTGCTCTCCTTAGTGCCATGTGTTTTAACCAAGGTCACCTCTCCGAGAAAGGTTGTTTCCCCAGGTGGGGATTTTTCCCCGAGGTTAGGGAGGGGATACAACCCCTTAATTAAGTGCCAGGCGGGTAGTTAAGCTACATAATCTTTACTCCCTGGAATGGAGATAAGAAACGCCCTAACCTTTGTAATAGAAATTGACAGGATTAAAATCGGCTGGTATAAATATAGATGTAACAAGACAATAAACATCAGATCCTGATCAGTTCCTAACCAGAACTCCGACCAGAACTTTGGCTGGAGATCCTGGCTAGAGGTCCTGACTAGGCTGCTGATCAACTGAAGGCTGTCTCCGTGTCATTCCTTCTTCGCCGACTCCGTCCACACCTTTGGGGACCCCTGGACCCACTGGGGTCGGACCCCAACAGCCAATAACATAGAAAAAAGATGCTCAACCTTACTTACAATGGGAAAAAATACAAATTAGAGTAACTGTGTGAGGTTATATTTTATATTTTAGATTGGCTAAGATTAAAAATATCGTCAGTACGGAAAGTTAATGTGGGTGCAAGGAAATAGGCATTCCCAAGACACTCAATGAAAGTAGAAATTGGTCCTCCCTTTTTAGAAGGCAAGTGGCAATAGTATCAACCCGCAGAGCAGGCATATCCTTTGACCTGGCGTTCTCATGTTAATGATTTTACACTACAGATACATTTACACACGTGCACAGGAAATGGCCGAGGGTGTTCACTGCAAGACTGGTTCTAATAGAGAAAACTGCACAGGTTAAACATTAAGGGAACTCTCAACCCTGCAGCTGATAAAAGCAAGAGGGTAAGCCTTTACGTGTCCTGAACACGCTCATGGACCCACATGCCCACCGTATACTGTCCACTGGAAAAGGCAAGAGCAGAAACACAGGATAGTTTGATCCTATATGCAAAGGGAAAGAAAGTAAAAAAACAAAAAAACCCCACACTTAGAAATGTGTAGAAATGTGTGGAAGAAGACAGCAAGCTGACTAGAGTTAACAGGAGCTACCTCTGCAAAGTGGAATGTGGGAGAGAGAAGGGGAGGTTTAAAAACAGATTTCTGTAATAAACTGGATAAGAAATTAAGACAAACAATTTTATTTACAATTGCATAAAAAAATAAAAATTCCCAGGAATAAATTTAACCCAAGGAGGTGAAAGACCTGTACACTGAAAACTATGACATTGCTGAAAAAAAATGGAAGACTACGCAAATAAATGGAAAAGATATTCCATGATCATAGACTGGAAGAATTAATATTGTTAAGTGTCCATACTACTGCAAAGCAATCTATATATTTAATGTTATCCCTATCAAAATAGCAAAACAAACAAACAAAACCCAACAACAACAACAAACAAAAACAATCCGATTAAAAAGTGGGAAGCAGATCTAAATAGACTTTTTTTCCCAAAAAAGACATACAAATGGCCAACAGCTACATAAAAAGGTGCTCGATGTCACCAGTCACCAGGGAAATGCAAATCAAAACCACAATGAGATATCACCTTGCACCTGTTGCAATGGCTATTGTAGAAAAGATAAGTGTAGGTGAGGATGTGGAGAAAAGGGAACTCTTGTGCACTGTTGTTAGGAATGTAAATTGGTGAAGCCACTCTGAAAACAGTATGAAGTTTCCTCAAAAAATCAAAAATAGAACTACCATATGATCCAGCAATTCCACTTCTGGATATTTATCTGAAGAAAAGGAAAACACTAACTCAAAAAAGGTTTAGCATCCCCATGTTCACTGTAGCATTATCTACAATAGCCAAGATATGGAAACAACCTAATGTCCATGCTGGACAATGGATGAAGACAATGTGGTATATTATACAGTGGAATATTATTCAGCCATAAAAAGAAGAAAATCTTGCCATTTGCTACAACATATGCAGATCTTAAGGGCATGATGCTAAGTGGAATAAATCAGACTGAGGAAGACAAATACTGTATGATCTCATTTCTATGTGGAATTTAAACACACACACACACACACACACACACACACACACCCAACCAAGCTCACAGATACAGAGAACAGATTGGTGGTTGCCAGAAGCGTCCGGGGGTGGGAGTGGGGGTTGAAATGAGTGAAGCTGGTCAAAAGATATAAACTTCTGGCTATAAAATAGATAAGTCATAGGGATGTAATATACCGCATGTTGGCTACAGTTAATATTGTATTGCATATTTAAACGTTGCTAAGGGATCTTAAAAGTTCTCACCAAAAGAGAAAAATTATTGTGTGGTGATGGATGTTAAGTAGACATATGGTGATCATTTTGCAATATATAAAAATACTGAACCAGCTTTTCCCTTGAGAGGAGTGTGGCCTTTACTCCACACCATGGCGTGTGCTCATCCACTGATACCAGTGTGCTCCGTAAAGGGGAGTCATCTGGCAAAACGTCACTGTGCCTGCTGTGTTCAAGGATCCATTCAACCAGTTATTGGGAACTTTGTTCACACAACTTGCGTAAAAACACCAGGCAGCTCTATGCTGTCAGTGAACTGGCAGGTCATCAAACCAGTGCTGAGTCTGGGGGTGCTGGCAGAGCTGCGCCTTGAGTTCCCAGAGTTCAAGGAGGTGGGACTCACCGTTCTGGCCAGGTGCTTTTGGAAATATGAGTCTTGAGGGGGGAGGGGCATGTTTGCACTAACCAACATCTGGCGCCATTGGCACTGTCGAGTGAACACAACACAACATCAGTGTGCCATCGGCTTTGCCCTGGCTGCCTTGGCCTTCCCAATGTTGGCCATGTCTAAAGGACATGGTATTGAGGAAGTTCCTAAAATTCCTTGGGTGGCAGAAGATAACACTGAAGGTCACTAGAAGACCAAGGAGGCTGTTTTGCTTCTTAAGAAATGTTTAAGGCCTGGAATGATAGCAAAAAGGTCTAAGCCTCTCAGTGAAATGAGAGCTGGTAAGGGGAAAATGAGAAACTGTCGCCGTATCCAGCACAGGAACCTTGCATCATCTATAATGAGGACAATGGTATCATCAAAGCCTTCAGAAACATCCCTGGAATTACTCTGCTTAATGGAAGCAAACTGAACATTTTGAAACTTGCTCCTGGTGGGCACGTGGACTAAAAGTGCTTTCCGCAAGTTAGATGATCCGTATGGCCATGCGGAGTAACTACACCTTCCCATGCACTCGATGCTCAGTTCAGACCTGAGCAGAATCTTGAAAAGCCCAGAGATCCAAAGAGCCCCCCAGCACCAAGAAGATTCACGGCAGAGACCTGAAGAAGAATCCCCTGAAAAACCTGAAAATCATGTTGAAGCTAAACCCCTATGAAAAGACCATGCACGGAATCACCATTCTCTCCAGGCCAAGAACCACAAGCTCCGGGTGGATAACGCAGCAGCAGCAGCAGAGCTAGAAGCTAAATCAGATGAGAAGGGGGTTCCAGGCAAGAAGCCTGTGGTCGGGAAGGAAGGAGGCTGTTGGCCTTTACGAAGCAGAAGCCTTGGTGGGGAAAAAGGCTGCAGCTACCAAGAACCCAGCAGCCGAGAAGCCTGCCGTGGGGAAAAACCCACCACGGAAGAAAAGACATCTGTGGCGTAAACTTAAATGTGTTTATTCCCTAAAGGTCAAATCACTTTGGACAGCCAATTTTATTTTTTAAAATACATTTTTATTGATTTCAGAGAGGAAGGGAGAGGGAGAGAGTTAGAAACATCAATGAAGAGAGAGAATCATTGATTGGCTGCCTCCTGCATGCCCCCTCCTGGGGATCGAGCCAGCAACCTGAGCATGTGCCCTTGCCCGGAATCAAACCCGGGACCCTTCAGTCCGCAGGCCCAAACCAGCTAGGGCTGGACAGCAAATTTTAAATAAAGACCTGATCAAAGGTAGTGAGAAACATGAAAAAAAAATTGAATCATTATGTTGTACACCTGCAATTAATACAATGTTATATGTCAATTATACCTCAATTAAATATATCATTCACGGGAATCCAAAGATGACACTTCTTAAAATGAAAACAGGATAGAGTAGGAGTGGAGCGGGAAGAAACATCTGGGTGGTAACAGTGGGAGAACATGGTGATTGTGTGGATAATGTCTGTGGTAGAGTTAAACTTTATTTTGCGGTTTGACTGCAAACAGCTGTGAAGGCTCACACCTGCCTCTCCTTGCCCCACACCTGGGCAGGCTGCTAGGAAGCCAAGTGTTCCCCCTTCAGCACCTCAAGGAGATCAAACCACCTGTCTCCTGTCTACCTATGGGAATCCTTACCCAGAACCCCCTCCCCAGCCACATAAAAGCTCACGCGAGGCTGCTTTCCTCTCTCCGGCATTTGGGATCTGCGCGAAGATCTCAGCTCCACCTCAGGGACCTCAATTATGTAAGTCATAAACCTTTTTGTACCTTCAAAAAATTCTGTGCTTTTTGGATATTTAAATAAGGAATACAAATTGCCACTTTTATAATGTTTAAATTCTTTAAAAAACCAGTGACGGCTCTATAAAGAATGGCTTTAGAAATATATACATGTAATTTGCATATGCATATGTAAGCATTGTAAAAATGTAGAAAAGCCTTCATGTTTTTGGTTTTATATGACTTGTGCTTTCACTCGTCCACAATATGTTTATTTTCACAAAAGTTCTTTGGAAGTCGCCTATCAGTGAACATATCGCGCCTGCATCAGACTCAATGCTTGTATCCAAGGAGACCTGTGTGTCTAATCAGAATGTTTCCTGACTTATGGTTTTTTGAGGTTTTGGAAGGTAACACTGCCCCAATTAGAATGACTTATAAGATATGCAGAGTGTCAACAGCCGTATCTAATGCCAGGCAATTTAAGGTGGTTTTTGTTTACATAATTATCACCGAATTCTAGACATTTAATCTTATCTCTTTAAATACCTAACTGGGAGTTAGTAAGTAAGCAATCAGCTAGAATGCACGTTTCATTTTTCTATGAATCTCACCTAAACATTTTCAATGCCTCTTCCCAGCTCTGCTGGGCCAGGCCTTTCTCCTTCCTGCCTATCAGGAGTGACTTACCCGCCCGCTCCATCCCCGCAGGCACATTACTTCATCTCCTTCACCTGGCTGGTCTGGAAATTCCAACAGTTTTAGATTGTGTTTTGTAGTCAGCAGGAGGAGAAACAGCATTGGTATCAGATTTTAAAAAGTCCCTTCCCCATCTGTTCAAAGGTCTCGACCATTTCACGTCACCCCAGGCACTGGACAGAGGAAGGATGTTACTCAACCTGAATGTTTTTAACCACTCAGTGTGGTGTCACTCCAAAGGAAAGTCTATGAACTGACTGACCTGCCTTAGACTTGGCCTTAAGAAAGAAATGGAAACGGTGGTTTTACAACAGGACATTCAAATATAATCAAAGAGAAACGAGTTTTGAATAGTTTGTCCACCTGTGAGTGACATGTCAGAGGCTTGGTAAAATCTAAATGGAAAAGTGCCCTAAGAAAGGAAGCCCAGTAAGCGGCCCACTTCCAGGGGGCTGAGGACAGAGGGTCTGTGATCTGGCCCAGCGTCTAACGTCCTTCTCTATGCCACCCCATAGTCGGCCTTCCTCCCTCTGGCATTTCTGTACGCCAGGCCAGAAGAGACTCATCAACATTCATTTGCGACTGCTGGGAGCTCTCGTAAAGGGAAAACTTTCAAACAGGTCAGAACTTTGTGTGAGTGTAGAGCCGTGGTTCTCAACCTTCTGGCCCTTTTAACACAGTTCCTCATGTTGTGACCCAACCATAAAATTATTTTCGTTGCTACTTCATAACTGTAATGTTGCTACTGTTATGAATCGTAATGTAAATATCTGATGTGCAGGATGGTCTTAGGCGACCCCCGTGAAAGGGTTGTTCGACCGCCAAAGGGGTTGCGACCCACAGGTTGAGAACCGCTGGTGTAGAGGTTGAGTTGTCTTTGGGCACCCTGTCCTTCAGCAGCATGGGTAACTGAAGAGAATTAGTCCCTCACAATCGTGTGTGGGTGTGTGTGTGTGTGTGTGCGCGCGCGCGTAAAGAGAGAGAGAGAGAGAGAGAGAGTGTGTGTGTGTGTGTGTGTGTGCGCGCGCGCGCAAGTAGAGAGAGAGAGAGAGAGAGAGAGAGCGCTCAGCTAACTGAAACTCCAAGCAGTTGTAGAGTAGCTTATGAAAACTGGAAGAGGTTTCATTGGTCTCTTTTATTATATATTTCCTTAAATTGAGGTATAAGATACACAGGTAAAGTGCACAGATCTCAAGTGCACAACTCAGTGAATTTTAAACATGTATGTGAAACGACTATTGTCCCATCTGTGCTCTTGGCCTCCAGCTCCAACTGCTCCAACCCGTGCTCTATGCTACCACCAGAGTATCTTAGAAAATACAGATTTGACGAAACAGTAAGGATAATGGCATCAGCTGTTACACCTCCCCCACAGCAGTGACTGACTGTTTAATATGTGCCAGTTGCTGCTCTGAGCTCTTTAATTCCTTATCTTCTTTAAGATAAGACAAGTCATGCACTTAGCACATTGCCAGCCATACAGTGAGCATTAAATAGTAACTATTACTACTATTATTTATGCACAGGAGCCCAAAGAGGTCAGTATTTTTATCATTACCAATTTATAGGTGAAAAACTGAGTCTTAGAAGGCTTGAGTCCTTTGCCCACGGTTGCTCTGCTTAAACGTGCAGAGGAGGGGGCTGGACTCCCGAGCCCAGGGCTAACCACTAGGCTTCGGTGCCATCTTAGAGCTGGCATTTCTCTAATGAAACCCCTGAAGCCTCTTCAGCTGCTATAGGATCAGGTCTCACCTCCTTCGTGTGCCCTGCCCCGCCAGGTCTTCTCACAAGCCTGTCTTCCCACACTTGCTTCCAGTTTCTACCTACCATCTGTTCATCCGCTCTGGGGATGACTGTCTACTCATTCTTCCCTGGAAAAGTTTTGATCTTAGTAAATATCATTCACCGCTATCATCACGCATGAGTTCTGAAAGCTTTCCGTATTTATTTCTAATTCTTACTGCAGCTACCCACAATAAGTAGTACATAGTCATTTTACAGCCAAATAAACAGAGACACAGAAAGATGAAGGGTCTGGCTTCATGGTGAGAGAGCCAATATCCCTCACAGCTGGAGTGTGAACCCAGGACACCTGATTCCAGGGCTCGGTCCTTCCCACACCACCACCCCTTTCGCTCCTGCCTCAAATGCCACTTACTTTCAAAGGCATTTGGTACTTGGCCACCAGCTAGGCCCCTCTTGCTCTGTGCCTTCCACAGGTATAAACAGGTCACCAGTTAAGGAGGAATGGCTCTTGCTTCATTTCCATCCTAGGCCTTTCCAAGTGCAGGCAACTTTTGCATTAACAAAACTGAAACAGAGTATTTCTGGAATATTCCTACTGCAGGCCCTAGAAGCAAACATTTAAATTGCAACTTTGTCCAAGCAAAATGGCACATCTTTGGCCAGATGGGGTTATGGTCTGATGGCATGAAGGCAGAGGGCAAAAGGAGAAGTTGCTGCCAGTTAAACACCACATACGCTTTAGCAGAACCTCTAGGGGACGTGGGATTCACGAGCTCCTGGGACACTGTAATTCCTGAAGGATGAGCCGGCGGCTCTCCAAACATGAGGACAATGGAGGATGACTCTGTGGGCAGCCAGAAAGGCCATGCTGGGCAATTTTTGAACTGATTTTGAAAAGCATTTTGTTATTGGAATAGCTAACATTCTTGTTGATGATGTAGAAAAAAAAACACCACCCAAGCATCCGAACATTCGGTATATGTTCAGCTTCTGTATCTCAGGAGTGAACATTAATGTGCAATCTGTAAAGTCGCACAACTCGACAGGAAGTGGCTGGCCCTGCGATGGCCTCCCGACAAGCTCTGGCAGCTCTGGCTGTGATGACCCAATCATACTTGTATTTAAGATGGTTAAATGCCTTTTTGCATATATTTATACTCCATATGTATATTTTCAAGCTCTAAGCTACCTAAAGAGTCTCATTGTTGAGGGAAAAAGTACAAGTATCCAATTTGGAACAGCATAATTATGGAAATAACTTAAAAGGTAAATTGGGCTGACAGGGTGATTCCAAAGTCGACCTGGAGGAATAAAAGAGCAGGCCCAAGTCAGACAATTGTGTAAAACAGTATGTGGCTGTATTTGGGCTTCCAGACATGAAAATATATCATAATATTTAAGTAATTGGAACTGGCATGATTGGGATTGAGGAAGTAGAAATGATTGGTCAGAAGCAGACTCCAGGACACACATGTAATTAGATTATGATGAATCTGAAATCAAAAGTCAACACAGAAAGCACGGATCATTAAAAAGTGGAGCAGCAATGACTGCTTAACAGTTTGGCGGGGAAATCAAGCTATAGCTTCACAAAGTAAAATAAATCCCAGAAATTTTTTATTAAATGTATAAATAAACTGTTTTAAAAAAATACAAGAAAATGAAAAATATCATTTATCTAACCTGAACATGGGGAAGGCTATGCAAGTTTTAAAGCTACAGAAAAAAACCACACAAGGAAAAAGTGAACAGATCTGAACACATACACGTTGTAAACTTCTGTTTAACCAAAACAAATCACATATAAAATCTAAGGGCAAACAATAAAACTAGGGAAATATCACAATCCCAGAAATTTTTTATTAAATGTATAAATAAACTGTTTTAAAAAAATACAAGAAAATGAAAAATATCATTTATCTAACCTGAACATGGGGAAGGCTATGCAAGTTTTAAAGCTACAGAAAAAAACCACACAAGGAAAAAGTGAACAGATCTGAACACATACACGTTGTAAACTTCTGTTTAACCAAACAAATCACATATAAAATCTAAGGGCAAACAATAAAACTAGGGAAAATATCACACACAAAGTGTTGATAGCCTAATATTTAAGGAACTCATATAAATTTACTGAAAAGATAGTTTGCCCTCAAATGGACAAAAGACATGATCAAACAATTCATTAAAAAATAGCCCTAGCTGGTTTGGCTTAGTGGATAGAGCATCAGCCCATGGACTGAAGGGTTTCGGGTTGGACTCCCGTCAAGGGAACGTGCCTTAGTTGCAGGCTCGATCCTCAGCCCTTGTCAGAGTGCACGTGGGAGGCAACCAATCAATGTGTCTCTCTCACATGGATGTTTTTCTCTCTATCTCTCCCCCTCCCTTCCACTCTCTTTAAAAATCAATGGAAAAATATCCTCAGGTGAGGATTAAGAAAAAAAAGTAGTAGTAAAACATAAAAAGTATTTAGACTACAAGTAATAAAAAAAAAATAGTCAAACAATGAGAAATCTTTTTTATTGTCTCTAAAATGACCAAAACTATGTGTGGTGTTTTTTTTTTTTAATGATGATGGCTAATGGTTCAGTGATATGAAGGAGAACGTATTTATACTGTTGCTGGGTATAAATATAGTAAATTGTATCCAAAGCTTTTAAAAAATTCAAATCCTCTGACTATAGTAGTCCTTCTTCTGAATATATCTTAATCAGAAGCTAAAGTTTGTACAGGATGTATATGATCATGCTATTTATAAAGGTACAAAATCGAAAACCCCTAAATGTTCAACCAAAAGGAGAATGTATTTAACTATAGCCGATGAGATCTTATACAGGAATTCAAAATAGCTAGTGCTTCTGAAAATTATTTAATATGTTAAAAAAAAGATAAAAACTTACATACTGTGAAGAATGAGCCACGTTTTATATCTAGACATGCCCAGAAAAGCACTAGCCGATGGGTCCCTACCTACGTGTTCACTGTGGTGGTGGACTAGTAATAAAAACACTGATAGCAGCAGTGGCCAGCACTAGCTGGGTATGTCATCTGATTCAATCCTCTCATCATCCATAAGGATCTCACTACCCTGGCCTTATAGATGAGGACGCTGGGAAGTGGAACGCGGACTCGGGCCTGCCAAGGGCTGGGATCTGAACCTCTCTGCCATGCTGCCTGATGACTCTTTTCTCTACTTGCCCAAGTCTCTGTAATGAGTATGCATTTATAATCTGGAGAAACTTTCTAAAAAGCGATTTGGGGCCAAGAGGGCCTGTGACTCTTCCCCTTGACAGTGGGTGGCTCTTCCATCTTCTATCCCTTTCTCCTCCTCTCTCCAGTGTAAACCATGGAGTCACTGGGCCTGGCCTGGGGAGGGAGGGAGGCAGGCCTCCGTGCAGGGCGGCGCAGTCCGATGTCCGAAGGCCGGTTTGGTCTGGCTTTTCTTTCCTCTGCCTCCCTCTTTCCCTTCCCTCCCGCCGACCCCTAGGATTTCTAGAACCCCTGGGAATAAGCCTGGTTCAAGGTTCTGGTTTAACAAAACAAAACAGGGCATCCTGGGGTTAACTCTGGGCTGGCCTTTCACAGTTCTATGATTAAATAGCATTTTTCAGTGGTTCTGCCTTTAAACTCAAACCCTTTTAAAGAGAAATTTAAGGAGAGCAAAACATAGGAAACAGTGCCAAATGCCAATAACATATTTTAGTCGTTTGGGGAATGGGCAGCTTTAGAAACCGCAAATTCCCACTTATGCAAGGGCGACTTGAGCTTTTTTCTTTATTGCTTAGTGACAGAAGCCTGGCTTCAGACCATGGTCAGAGTTGTTCTCTCTTGTTTTCTTTCTCTCTCTGAAAACAGTTATAATAGGTCTCAGTTATCACAATGAGAGTTGGCTAATCAAGTAACAGAAATCATCTTCTACTGATGATGTGGTTAGTTCAGGCTAAAAGGCAGCTCCAAATCTGTGTCTTGGTACCTGTTATACCTGCTCAGCGAGCTCACTCAGGTGTATTGAATCATGCACTACACCTGGGAGGCTCCCCATGTGACTTCACCAGTTGGCAAGCCTTTGGTACCATGTGCTCCGCTGGGTGTTCTGGGTCCTTGCTTGCAAAGAAAGTGACTGAAAGGGGAAGATAAGATGTGTGTGCTGTTTTGTGACCGTGCTTTCCAAAACCATGGCTGACACAATAGAAAATGAAAAGAATCCCGGAGAGCTCTTTTCTGTAGCCTTAGATCTATTCTATCGGGGATTAGAAACCCAAATAACAGAGTCCAGAGTCTTCTCAGCCCGCACCATCAGAGCTAGATTAAGGTGTGGCCGAGCAGTCCCAGGGCATGAAGTAACACACTGTACTACATCATAACCAAATAAATTGCAAATAAGGTGCCGGTGAGCTCAGGTTCCCACAGGCACTCCTGACATTACCAGCAAATGAACTAGTCCCACCTGAAGATAAGTAGATAGCAGTGAAAATTTAAAAAACCCAACTGGCCCAGCTGGTGTGGCTCAGTAGTTGAGCATCAATCCAGGAGGTCACAGTTCGATTCCCAGTCAGGGCATATGCCCAGGTTCTGGGCTCTATCCCCAGTATGGGGCGTCCAGGAGGCAGCTGCACAATGATTTTCTCTCATCGTTGATGTTTCTCTCTCGCACTCCCTCTCCTTTCCTCTCTCTGAAATCAATAAAAACATATTTTAAAAAACACAAAACCCCCAACTTGAAATAAACATATCCTAGCAAATGTAAGTAGGCAAGTAAGGATTGGCTGCAATAACTAGGTATTTCAGATACTTCATCTTTCAAAAATTATTTCATTACTAATTAGTATTGCAGTCCTGATAGGAAAACTACACACTTACGAGAATAGACATAAGAGAATTTCACAAGCAGGAGCTCTTTAATAATTTCCCTGAAGAAAATGCTTGAATGCACTTTAGAAAGATTGGTGTGGTTCCATATCGCCCTTCCTGAAGTACTCAAGACTGCTAGGCAACTGAGAGGCCTCATACCATGAATATGGTACCCAAACTTTATGTTTTCTGGGTCACTACAACTTTTAAAAAGTTTACAATTTTTAACTTTGCCAACTAAGGACACTAAGAACAAAATCTATCATCTATCACCATCATTTCACAAGAAAGGAGGAAATTTTAACACCAAAAAAAAAAAAGAAAAAGAAAAAGAAAAAGAAACAGTATGCTTTCAGGGGAAAAAAAATATTTTAAACTGAATATGTGTGGTGCTATTGAAAATTCACCGCATTATATTATTTTCCTCCATTTGTATGACCTGGTGAAAACTCCATCCCAGATGAGCCCTTAACCCACAAGGGAAGCTGGGAAGGTCTGTGATAAGAGAACAAGGGACCTTACTGTTCGCTAAAACCACTGCTTTAAAGTGAATTTCAAAATAGAAGAATGAGGACAGTGTTTCCCAAGCTTCAGTCATGTGAAAACACCTTCACAAATGTCACTGGTGTTATTATTTACTTAATTGCAGTAGCGTCATTTGTTTACTTAAGTTAATTTAAAAGTGAAAGCCTTGTATGAATACCATAAGTGGAAAGCCGGTCTCTCTTGCCATAATATCAAGATAACACAACTGTGGGAAGGCCTGAGCTGGCAGCCAACGCTCTTTGGAAAGGAAGATTAGCAGGTGCTTGGAGTTCAAGTCATACCAGCCCCAGGATGAACTTCCTGTTTGATTTCACCTGAAGCACAGAAAGAGGACTAAAGAGAATAACTTTCTCATTATGGGATTAACTGTTATTTAATGCCATGACCATGTGCAGCCTCAGAGCATCTCCTGTACAAACTCATAGCATTTTGGTAGCCACTTATGAGCCCAGAGGTGTCCTCGAATAGTAATTAACACATTGCGTACCGCATAGAAATCTCTAAGACATACGCCAGGGACCGCACGTTTTTGGGCAAACTGCACGTTATTTAAATCATCATAATGCACTTTAGGTGTTGTTTTTCAATAATTATAACATTTTTATTTACAAAAACAATTAAACAATGAAAGTTCCTAGTACTTTTTTAACGTATGGTACTGCGTAAAACATTTTCCTTTATGAAGAGGGACCAAACAAAATTTACGTAAGTATCTCGATTCGCTCCTTTTTCCATGGGCGTGAAAAACGAGACCACTCGTGAGCGGTCCTTAACAGATGGCACGCGAAACACGAGAAAACTCCTGAGCGGTACGAAATGTGTTAAAAGCACTGGCTAAATCAGTCTTCCCGAGTTCACTCTGAGACTTCTCTATGTACCAGCTAGCATGTTATTTACGGTCCCTGCCTCAGGTTTTCACCTATGAAATGGGCATAACAGTAATACCACTTTACAGGTTGGCTGTGAGGATCAAATGAGTAGATACACATTAAGCTCTTAAAACCATAAGCGACACATTAAGAGTTTCAAAAATGTGAGCTATACTTATTATCTCATACTCTGAGGAGCATGAAAAGGGCTAGGCTTATGTTAGACTATGCCAGGCACACAGTAATACAGCAACACATTTCTGGGAAGAACATACAGCTCGGGGATAAGAGTGACAATTTGCTAACTTGAATTAAAAGAACTTGGTCCACATGCATTGAAGACAATTTGTAGTTCATTTAGTTTACGTTTCCTTCCATGCCCCATTTTCTTGGGCAAGGGCAAGTCTGAATGGTATGTTTTTGTTTTTTTATGGCGCAGTAAACAATGCTTTTGACATAAAAAGGTCACACTGTAGAGAACAGCTTTCGGAATCTTAACTGAAAGTCACTCTTTGGGCAAACAATGCCATCCAAATACATTAGGTTTTAAATTATGAAATCAATGTTCCTTCTATTCAGAGTAAACAACAGAATTAATGTCAGATTTAACCCTCCGAGTGGCTACACATGTTATGATTTAATTCGTATTATGAAATACAGTAAGGGAGGACTTATCACCAAATCATCAAATAAATATGCTAACATCAAAAAGCAGTAGTTCTAGGGGGCTCCTGAGATGGATTAGTTGGTCTTGAACAAGAAAGACACATATTAACATATCCTAAGCTGCTGCCTTTCATGTGTCTCATCCCTTTTGTCCCTGGAACTATATTTAGTACAGAGAGAACAAGGGTGCTGCCAGGGCAGTCAAGTAGAAAGAGAGGGTATTAATTTAGTGGGTCCTGGTCAAGGTTAGGGCATGAGATAGTGGACAAGTACATAGTTAGCTTATTAAAACAGAAGATAGGGTCATATTGGAAACTTAATCTCTAGAGCCTACACTGAGTCTACCCTGACGGTGGCCTGACTACCAGGGACCTGGAGTTTAAGAGTGTCTGTCTTCTTCAGTCCCTGTCCGCTTACGGTAGGACAGCGTCTTCCCACTCTACAACATGCTTCTTGGTAGCATCATTTTTTTTTTTTAAACATATATTTTATTGATTTCTTCACAGAGAGGAAGGGAGAGGGACAGAGAGACAGAAACATCAATGAGAGAGAAACATCGATCAGCCGCCTCCTGCACACCCCCCACTGGGGATGCGCCCGAAACCAAGGCACATGCCCCTGACCGGAATCGAACCCGGGACCCCCCAGTCCGCAGGCCGACGCTCCATCCACTGAGCCAAACGGGTCAAGGCATCTTGGTAGCATCTTTATCGCTTTCCTTTCCTTTCCCCTTTGGCTATTTCTTCCTCCAGAGTGTCCAGTTGAGCACTTCAGGTTTTCTTTTATGTTGTCAAGAATCCCCCGTTTGTAATTTGTCTCCCTTTTCTCTACCAACCTCTTCATTGCCAGGCTGCTTCTCTTCTGTTTAGGCCAAGTTATGGTCCTCATTTGCTTTGCTCTTTCAGGTGGGTCTCTCAACTTTTCTATTGAATTCTGCTTCAAAGATTAACTATTCTTTTCTTGAAAATGTTACCGTTCCTTTCCTACTTCTCTTCTTCCTCCCACACTGTCAAGGACATTAAAAAAAAAATTCCTTCATTCTTATTATGTCTATAAGCAATAGAATGTTCCAGACCCTGAAAGTGGAACTGGGTCACATCTTTTAATTTTCCTTTGCCCCTTTTCCCCAGGACCTACTTCTTTTAGAAGGCTTATCTCGAGTACTTTCAGAGACCAAACAGAGGAGAATAAGAGCAAATGTGAGGCAGTGAAAACTCCTTTCCCCTTCCTTTACTGAATTTGCATCTGGTCTGGGTATCTCATCAAAAAGGGTGCCCAGGACTGGCAGCTGTCAATAAATCTTAACTGCTAGCGGTGGCTCTAGCTTCTAGTGAGTTCTACACCCTACCTATAAATGGCCTCTATGTTCTGGGGTAAACTAACTCTTCTAGAGCTGTCTGATCACTTTACAATGATCTGAATGGGTCATTGATGAAGGTATAATAGTGTCCCAGAAATGTCACTTTACCATCAAAATAAGGAGGAAAATCTTATACAGACGGGAGGAGTCTGCAGTGGATGTGGCACTATTCCAGGTACTGGGGATACGGGTGGACAGCTCAGACGAGGCCCCCCTCTCCTGGAGCAATGACTTCTGAGAGTATTTGAAGGCCAAGGAAAATGACCCTAGTCACATGGTCAAGGAAACCAGGTTAAAGCCATCCCATTAAGGAAGAGGGGGATCAATTCGTCGGTGGATGGGGCACTATGCTAGCCAATGCTCCACCTCCCTGAACTAGGAGACACATTTACAAGTGGGCAGGAGGTTAAAAAAAAAATCCTAACCCAACCCAAAAGATAATGGGAATCATCTGTGCTGCTCTCATGTGCAAACCTATAATTTATGGGAAGATGGGAAAGAGAAAGTCCCTGAGGAGGCCTAGCCAAGTTTTGTGGTGAAAACTCAACTGTACTCCAAGCTCAGACTGGAAGAGGTGGGGGTGGAGAGGAGCAAGAAGCCACAGCAAAAATAACACATCTTGAGGCAGCCAGCTCCCTCCCTTCTCCCCAGTCCCAATGCCATTCCTGGGCCGATGCCTCCCTCCCTCCCTCCGGCCACCCTGGCCCTCCCCCACTCACAGGTTATAACTTTTTCCTCTTTGTTTTTCATTCATTATTTAAGAATCTCGAACTGGCTGTAGTCCTCATACTCCCTGTCACAAGGTAGTGCCCGCAATATAAATTACAGGGCATCCTGGGAAGCAGGTAGTTAGGATCAAGTGAGAATGTGTGCTTAATAAAATAAAATGGAGTTACTGGGAATTTTCAAATTACGGGAAGGCGACGATTTCCTTAAATAAATGATAGTATATAATATGTATTTGCATTGTTTGTGCACACTGACATATAAAGTAATTTGCTGTTAAGAATGTGCTATAAGACTTGATGATAGAAAAGGCCATCATTCTTAAATGCAATGTTACTAAGCAGTATCACCCCTACCAGATTCTGATTTTTTTTTAGAGAATAGTTTATTGAATGTGCTATAAGACTTGATGATAGAAAAGGCCATCATTCTTAAATGCAATGTTACTAAGCAGTATCACCCCACCAGATTCTGATTTTTTTTTTTTTAGATAATAGTTTATTGATTTTTAGAGAGGAAGGGAGAAGAAACATCGATGTGAGTGCTCAACATCCATCAGCTGCCTCCTGCATACCCCCTACCGGGGATCAAGCCCGTAACCTAGCATATGCCCTGACTGGCAATCGAACCAGCAACTTTTTGGTGCCCAGAAGACTGGAATCGAACCTGGGACCCTTCAGTCCGCAGGCCGACGCTCTATCCACCAAGCCAAACCGGTTTTGGCTGTTTATTGATTTTTAGAAAGGAAGGGAGAAGAAACATCGATGTGAATGCTCAACATCCATCAGCTGCCTCCTGCACACCCCCTACCGGGGATCAAGCCCGCAACCTAGCATATGCCCTGACTGGCAATCGAACCAGCAACTTTTTGGTGCACAGGAAGATGCCCCATCACCTGAGCCACACCGGCCAGGGCCAGACTCTGGTTTTGGAGTTTCAGCTCTAGATCATGATGACCACATAGTGTCTCTTCTGCTGCTTCTATTGGGCTGTCATCACTCAGCTTTATAATATGGCTTTTAAAGGGTATGATCACTAACCAGTCAACTACTGTTTTCAAAGTATTTTTTTAAATTTCTAGTATCAGTGCTTGCTGGGCCATTTGACAAAGCATTTTCACTACCCATTTTAATAATTTGCTAACATACTTCAATAAAACTTCAATAGATGGTTTATTCATTTCCTTATTAGTCATATAAAGTAAATTATTAACCATGTCAGAGATGGAGAAATTGAGGTAATCTAAACTAGAAAAGATTGGCGGTGGTGGCAGAAATAGAAGCTGAAATAAATGTCCAATTGTCAGGCAGGGAATCCCCTTTGTAACATGATCTGAGTTTCTAGCGTCAGTTAAGGTGTCCTTCCTATTCATTGGTAGCTTTCACTGTTAGAGAAAAAAAAATACAGAGAAAGGAAGCACCTGTGGTCACAGAGTGTCTGATAAAGCCACACTACAGTGTCATAAATCAGCTGCACCTTGTTAATATGACCGAGAGGGACTTTCAACAACAGGCTCACAGAGCATTCCCCGTGTGCCTGGCGTTCTTCTATGCATTTTACACATTTGTAACAACCTCACAACATTGTGGGCATCTACTTTAACCCCATTTCACAGATAAGGAAACTGAGGCACAACAAGTTTAAGATGCAGCCGAGATGCAAACCCAGGCTGTCTGGCTCTCACCCATTATGCTAGCCTGCCTTTCAGAGGGCATGCCGGAGCTAAACAACAGACTGCGGTTAATTAAAGGCTTACTGGAAAGGCAGCCCTACAGAGAAAACAAGAGATAAACGTTAGTGAGGTCTTCAGTTCGCAAACGCTCCCTTACGCAATAACAGAGCCAGAGTTAACAGCGTCTTTTGAGTTCATTCTCATCCTTGCCTTCCTCTTCCTGTAACTGCCACATCCACTTACCTCAGACTTATCGGGCACTTCTTCTTGCCCGGGCCCTGCTCTTAGTGGTGGGGACCGGGATGAATAAGATAAAGACTTGATTCAAGGTTGAATCTTTCACTTATGGTTTATTTTAAAAGGCTCTTGGGAGCAGACCAGAGGCTAAGTAACACAGGTGTATTGTAATATGGGAATGAGTAACATAGTCTTGGCAGAAACCATACAATCTTCCCCTTCTGTGCCCAGCCCGGAGCTGAGGACAGCCACAAGGGGGGCTCTCCCAGCACTACCCACTAGACGTGTCCTGTCTCACACACGTTTTGAACTCAGTCACCACGGTGTGTAACGCCTAGCACTTAAATACTTGAGAGGCTGTAAAACACAGTCCGTCAGTCAAGGAGTGCTAGTAATTCCCTGAGGTGCTCATAACCATTCTTTAAGGTGATAGTATTCCTTTTTTATTGTGGTAAATAGACATGAAACTTACCATTCCCGCCATTTTTAGGTCTATCTCATAATCACTGTTGGTCACACTTCGTTGATTACTTTCCTAAGTACTATGGCTTCTTCTCTACTTCTAACCACTTCATGGGTAATAAAATTGTAATTCAAGCAATAAGCTGGTTTTCCCAACTGGCACCACTGGCCATGCTAGTATCTGAGAGAGACCCAGGTTGGGATGACTTCAGGCCTTGTGGTCCCCTGCCCTCCCCACCCTCGATAAATTCAGAAGCTACCCAGAGGTCTAAGGTTTCTTTGCCTCCCTCATCCGAAGCAGCTGAATCAACTTCTCTCTCCACCCCTTTCATTATCCCATTCCGTCCACCCCATTGCCATCAGTAGGGTGGAGACACATCGCTTATAAGTGTGCTGAAGAAAACCCCAGCAGCAAGAAACTAGAATAACTTGCTCCTGCTAACAAAACAAACCAGAAAACACAGTAGGGGCCAAGACCTCACAGTAGCCGAGTTCCAAATCCTTCCTTATCCTGAGGAGACAGACTGCCTGCCTCTCTATTCTAAGCGCAGGCACTGTGGCTTAAGCAAACTCATAGAAGGAATTCAAGCCTCAAGATCCATTTTCAGCTTTTCCCCAGATCCCACGTGCTTTGCATCCTCCCCCCATCCTGCCCGGCCAAATGTGAAAGCCCATGGAAAGACCATTACCTCTCGCTTTGAAAGGACTTGAATGTCCTTATGAACTGACTCCTGGCTGAAAATTCTGGACCCGTGGAGACAGAGAAAGCAGCAGCCAGTTGGAAAACAAAAAAAGAGTTGTTATCTCTATGTTAAATTAAACTCAGATCTGCTTAATACCTTGGCCAACTTATGCCACAACTATTTTGGCCCCTTCCACCACCCCAAAGCCTTCTGTGGCCAACATGTGCCGCTGTGCTGCTGTTTGGCACCGTGTGCCAGCAGGCCGCTGTGCCAAAGCCGAGTAACACCCTTCCTCCTTCGGGTTTTGGGGTAGCAGGGAGGACTGCTAATTCCTTTTGTGACCACTGGCTAAGAGCTGAGCGGCCAAGAGTTTGGTAAATTATATACACACCTAAAATGTCAGCTGCTCCAAAGATTTTTGCTCTGTGCTTCCAAGGGCTGGAGAGAAGCTTTAGGCTGAAGGCCGTTCCAGGGGAGTCGGGCTTTCTGACCACATTATGTGGGAGGGATGCTAGCAGGACTCCAGGCAGGCAGGGTCCTGGGCAGCAAGGCTTCATCTTGGATACGTGTGTATCCCAGTGATTGGAGCCAATGGGCAAGGAGGAGCATTAAAAATAGTCGCAGTTGTGAACACACACGCGCACGCTCACACACACCAGCAGGGCGAGAGAGACGCTCTACCGCAAAGGTCTGTTTGGGACAGACTAGCTAATACGTAAACATGCACTGACCCAGGTCAGCCGAGCTGTGAATATAGAATGTGCTCCTTCTAAACTCCTGGAAACAAAACGAAAAGCAAATTCATGGTATCATAAATCCCACGTAATCAGCCTGCTTTCCCTTCGGGACTATAAATGGGTATAATCTATGGGGTGTCTAGTTCTTTGTTCTAGAATTTTGCTGCTGTTGACGACTGCAGGGCACTCACTGGGTTGGACGGAATGGGACTGTTCTGACCGAGTGGCAGTGGTGAAACGCACCTGTAGGAATTTCAGGAGCTGTGGCCTACTCGGGCCAGGTGGCTCCGGTCACATCGGCACCGAGTCTCTTGGGCATTAGGCTCTTTGGCCCGTGGGGTGCTGACACTCTGGGTGCATTTACCTGGTTCTGTTCCCCACTTTACCCTCTTATTCCCTCCTCCACCCAGTGGAACGATTTGGTGGGGCTTCAGCAATAGTGGGGTCTGGCCCTGCTGCCTCCTAGGTCTTGGTGCCAGTTTGCCTCTAGAAATGGAGAATGTTGGTGCTGGAAGGAAATGGTAGAAGGTGGCGGTTCAGAGTGTGCCCCTGGAGAAGGGGACCCCTCAACTGCAGCTGACTGTATCCGTTATTCTTTGTTTTAAGTCGGAAACATTGCATCCCACATTGAAACAAAACAAAGGAGGGAGAGGGCTAGAATAGGACAGCCTGGGCCAGTGGTTCTCAACCTTCTGGCCCTTTAAATACAGTTCCTCATGTTGTGACCCAACCATAAAATTATTTTCGTTGCTACTTCATAACTGTAATGTTGTTACTGTTATGAATCGTAATGTAAATATCTGATATGCAGGATGGTCTTAGGCGACCCCCGTGAAAGGGTCGTTCGACTGCCAAAGGGGTTGTGACCCACAGGTTGAGAACCGCTGGTTTAAACCCTAGTTCCTCCACTGCTGGCTAGATAGACAGCTTTGGGCAAGTTCATTTCATTTGTAAAAGGTGGATAATAATAGTCTCTATCACAGAGGGCTGTAGTGAGGATCAAATGAGGTCATCTGTGTCCATTGCAAACAGGGTCTGGCCTAAAGATAAGCACTCAATAATAAAAGTAACATTTGGAGGCATATTTAAAAAGCAGATATTATTAATCTAATCATTAGGACAGCTTTTCCACTTTACAAAGATTTTAAGCACCGGAGAGATTATGTGACTTGCTAAAGGATAAGCTGTTGTCACCCTGGATTGTGGGTTTTCTAAATGCTCCGCTCTCTCTCCTTGACTAAGTGATATGAAATGACAGTGAAATGAGCAAGCCCCTTGCCTTCAGTGAGTGTGCCTAGCTCAGGGACTGAAGAAAGCAGACTGAAAACCCAGGCCCTTTTAGCTCCTCCTGCCTGTCAGATGAACAGTCCCTGCCCCCCAGCAGGCAGTAGGCAGAGAAAGGAGAAAAAGATGAAACTCAAATCGGTAGTTTTATTACCTGCGATTGCCTAGCCTACTTTCTCTCTGCACCCTTGACCTCTGCTCTAGCCAGGAATCCACTCACAATACCTTCCCCCTGACCCCCTTTATTCTTCAGCTCTAAACCTTCTCTTATAATGCGCCATCCGTTTATTGTCCCTTATGCACACCTGAGCTGCAGTGGGCTCTCGCTGTTAGCCCAACACAAACACCAACTCCTAGATAACCTGACTGATGTAGCAAACCCACTACATGGCAATATCATCTTCTTATATTTTTATTGGCCAACTTGTGTGTGCTGGGTGTTATTCTAACTGCCACTGGATAATAAGGTACTGAGATAATTTGTCTTTAAGGAATATGTGAAACCAAAATATTTAACTTGTTTATATAAGCTGTCCTTCATATCATATCTGTGAAAATGCTTGAAACAGCTATTTCATGAAAAAAAAAAAAAAAAAAGCAAATCATCAGTTGACCTCTGGCAAAGGAAAATCTTGACATTTGTCCCTGGGGACTGGAGGGGCTGAGATCTGGCTCTAGCTCCAGGTTCCTGGCTGTGCCCACAGCCGGGCTGCTTTGTGCAAACTGTCTGGGAAACCCCAGAAAGTAGATGTAAGTAGAGGGGCTTCCACAACTTCACTGCTTCTCAAGTATCATAAAGTCATGGAACCCCGGTCCTAAAGCTGGAAGGGGCTGTAAAAATCGCTAATTCAATCTTTTACCTCACAAATGAGGACACTTCAGACTCGAGGTAAAGGGATGAAGGTGGTTTCTATCCAAATAGACCGTGACTCTCTTTTTGGGAACAGATATAGGACAAAGCCAAAGCTTGAAAAAAAAAAAAAATGGTCCAAATTTGGATGTACTGTATAAAATTGTCATTTAAAGATGCCATATATCTTTAACTTACTGGTTTACAGGGCTAAGAATAATCCCTATAAGGGTTAAGTTAAAATCTATTAGAAAAGCAAAGAAACCCAGCTTTTATGAAGCCCGAGAAATGCTAGGGACGGGGATATTTTCAGAGGTAAGCCGAGCTTCCACTCCTGAGTGAGACTTAATGGAACACACGCATTCAGGGAGATGCGTGGAATTTAAACACAATTCAACGCCGGTTAATTCCAAGAGTAAAGGCTCTTCAGTCCAAGCTGCCTTCCGCCTCAGCATTAAAGGAAGCTAGAAAGCCAATTACACTCACAGCAGGGCCTCCCCCCTACTGCAAGGGAGGAATGCACTGCAAATTCTGTGTGTGCTTTACACGCTAGTAAAACTATGATTGCAGGTGGGAAGAAACATGGATTTTCTTTGTTTCTGCCAACATTTCAGTCTGGTAAGCTCCTCCCTTCTCTACCTGCAGAAACAGGGTGGACTCAATATTTTTTTAGGCACAGAAAATAGTCTATGATTCTGTAAAATTGAAAAGGTATCTGTGCACAGCCCACCCGAAGGGCATGCATCCTTCAAAGAGACAGGTGCTGAAGGTGCCTACCGTTTGGGGGAAGCCCAAACCAACCCTCTGGTCTAAACTCAGGCCTCTCAGCAAGACCAAAGAAAGGTGGTGAGGCTGGAGGGCCAGACCTGAGTGCTCCACCATAACCGCATGGAGAGCTCCTTGCCTGGGGGTCGGGGGTGGGGTGGGTTCTCCAGGTGCAATTCCCTGTGCGACCACTAGGGGAAGGCTAGTCTAGGACCACCCTGGAGGCGGGGAAAGCATTCCCCACCCAGGTGCTGGGCCATATGGTGACAGCTGCTGCTATGGCAAAATCCAGGGCTAGGAACACCTACAGAACCTGAGGGGTAAAACTGGGTGTAGTAAACATTGTTTCTGTGGTGTCAGCTGGAGTCTGGTGTCCACAGATGCAGAGTCTTGGTGACACTGGAGAAAGCTGGCTACAGGGAGCCACTGGTGAAAAGGTCCCCATCTCATAACAACACTAAGACCAGCACTTATACCACTAGGAAGGCTCATATACTTGACCCCGAAGTCAGCAGCAATTCAGGACGTTGTCATATGCAGAATGAAGCGGGCATTGTCCACAGAACTTGCAAAGATCTGAGCCCTCAGGTGCTCAGTGGCCTTGAAATAATGTCCTGTCTCTAAGCTGGGGTCCCTTCTCCAGGGGTCCCCAGATTCTGCTCTCTAGTCTCTGGTATCAGCCTCCAGGCTCCTCTCCAGGTAGGAGGCCAGGTCATTCAGACATTGCATAGTCACCTTCTCACTCTGGAGCCCCCTATGCGCCCTCCCCCCTCGCCCTCCCCACTGCCAGGCCCCGGGCCCCCAGCTGTCTTGCACGCTGGTGGAGTGGGACACGGAGATCCAGGAGCCCGAGGGCCCGATGCCTGCAGAGACACAGGCCGTGCTGCTGGCCAGTCCCACGGGGCCCAGGGTGGCTGGAGAAGCTGGAGTGGGTGCTGAAGTTCATGTTGTTTGGGGAGGAAGGTGAGAGGCCGAGACTCGGGCTCAAGTCGCTCAAGCACAGTTCTAAGTGCCTGATAGATATGAATGCCTCTAAACCTCACAAAAACCTTTTGGGGAAGGTACTATATTCCCCACTTCAGAGATGAAGTGCCTCTTGAGGAAGAGAAGTGACTTGCCCAAGGTCACCTAGTGAGTCTGGCATGAGCTGGCATTTGAGCGTGGGCAGTCAGGCTCCAAGGCCCCAGCACATAACCACTGCACCATCCAACCTTCTGCAATGCCCAAGGTCAGGTATCATTACCGCTTTGGAGACCTTTGCTCCAGGCAGAAACTCCATCCCATGCCTGCCTCACGCTGGCCTGCTGGTCTCCTGACAGCCATCTTAATTTTGATTTCTATTTAATTTTCCACCTCACAAAGCAGTGCCGGGCAGAGGGAATCTGGGGATACCGTTTGAATATGATTTATTAACCGACAGCTCCGGGAAGTGGAGGGCTTCCTTGCTGCCACCTGACCTCCGAATGTTTGCGTTGCTGCCCTGACCTTGCAGAGTGACCTGGAATGGCTCGCCCGTTTCCTTGTGCGTGTCCACTCTCAGAGCCCTGCTGTCAGCCTGCGCATGTCTGTCAATTAGGACCTCGAGGGCTGGGGATGGGGTCTGCGGGCTTTTGAGGAGCACAATCTAACCCTAACCTCCAGATTCCTTCTCGTAATTGAGCATTCATTAGTTTGACGGAACAAAAGCAGGCATTCTCTAGTATAAAGCAGAGGTCAAAACCAGTGGCTGTGTTTTGTTTGGCCTGCAGTGTGTTTAAATATTGAGAAATTTCACATAAAAATACGGATTTCCGGCTTTTCTTGGAAAACGGGAAGGCATGACAACAGGGGTGACTGAGTAGCAGCTGGCCCCGCAGAGGGGGGCACGCTTTGGTTTGTCATCACGGCCGCCGCATGTCTCACCTTGGCCCTGCTTGGGCACAGATGCCACTTGCCTGGCCTCTGCAATAACCCAAGTCTACTGAACCCTGTTCTAAAACCCTATTCCCTCCTTTCGAACATGGATGGCACTGCCCAGTGTGCTTGGCCCACCCCCACAGCTGCACCCTTCTATCCTGTCCCCAGCACCTGACACAGAAAGTGGCACATAAGAGATAGTTATCGCTTTCTTCTTATCTGGGTGAATAAATGAAGGACTTGCTCTCAGGAAGAAAGTGAATTTGAGGGACAAGAAACCTGTTGGACAGCTATGAGGCCCAGGCTTATTAATGCTTCGGCAGCTTTCTGAATGACCGAGGCTGCTGCCTAGGCCTTTGCATTGTTTGCTGTGCTGTAAAGATCTTCCCTGCTGTCACCAATGACTCTGAATCTTGTTTAACATTCCAGGAGCAAATGTGTTGATGGTTTAACAGGACTCAGCCAGAAATGAAAACAAAACAAAAAACAAGTCATAATAGAAAGAGCTGTCCCAGTCAACCGTCTATTTTTTCCTCAGAAAAATGAGGGCGATGTTGTTGAAAAGGAGCAAGTTCCAAATGTAGATGGAACTGCAGGCTGCTGTCACAGCCAACAGTCTTGGCTAAGACACACGTGCTAATCTGTCCTTTGAGGCGACCACACTTCCGGTTCCACTTCTGGAGCATCGTCTAGTGGATGGACTTTATGGAAGTGCTAGAACCTCCTAAGCCCTCAACACCTAACAAGAAAGAGCTTTCTCTCGATCCCCCGGCCCCCTGAAGAGCAGCAGCAAATGTAGACTGTTGACATGAGTCCCCGGGGGGTAAAGTCCCACTGGTATCGCTAGGTTGAGCAGAATCCTGGGCAGCCTCATACCAGAAGTTCTCGGCACACAGGCAGAGTACAGGAGTCTGACCACAATTAGTAGGAACCATTAGTCCTTTTCTGAGAAAATGAGTTCTCTCAACTTCAAGGTGACCATGGCTCTGGAACACAGTATGTGCTTAGTAAATGTTTGCTAAATGAAAAAATGAACAGGAAGAGAACACCCAGCCAGGGGTTTGGTGATAGCAAACGATCATGTTTCAGGAGCACAGGTGGGCGGGAATAGTTATAAACTCTACCCTCTGCAGCTCTAGGCTGGGGAGACTTTCACAAAGTCTTTAGAAAACAGACTTTCATGTCTCAGGAAAGCAGAGTGACCCCATCATACTCATTCCATGAATGTTTGCTGAGACAATTTATCAAAATAATCCTGAAGCATGCAGTCAAAATGTTCTTCAGAAACGTCCAAGTCAGTAATGAAAATGTTCTCCTGCTCGTTTCCATCACAGAAACACTGTGATCGGTCACGAGGGGCTCGGGGCTCCCAGGGCCCGAAAGTCCTCTGTCACTCCCCTCTGCTGGGCCCACATCCACAGGGCCTCGCGTCACCTTTAGAACTACAGCTTCTAGGAAGCCTTCCCTGACAGCTGAGTTCCTAGGCGTTTGTTCTGGTTACTGTGGCTAAAAACAAATTACCCCAAAACCTAGGCAGCCTCTAAAACCTAAGCAGCCACATCTCATAACAACACTAAGACCAGCACTTATACCACTAGGAAGGCTCATATACTTGACCCTGAAGTCAGCAGCAATTCAAGACAATCGTTTCATTATGCTTAGGTTCTACAGGCCCGAGTTCAAGCAGGACACAGTGGAGATGGCTTGTCTGAGCTCCGTGGTGGCTTGTCGGAGACCATCTATTGTCTTCACTAGCAGAGAAGCGTAGAGATCCCAAAAGCTGGTGACCTTTGAAGCCCTAGCAAAGGTCGGAGCTGTGCACCACCCAGTTAATCTAGATAATGGTAGCTGAAGCATCCTCCCCACCTTAATTCATTTAATTCCTTATTGATTAGATACTCATGTAAATCCCTGTTGATTAGATAGTCTGCCTATTACTGGAAATTGCCTGCTGATGGGCTAGTCTGTGTGTCACTGGAACCTCCCTACCTAAGGGCTATCCCAGATCAATAAAAGCTTGGCAAGGCCTGAGCTCCAGTGGAAGTCCTTCTCCTTGAGTTGGACTTGCCCGCCTGGCTCCCCAGTATTTCCAAATTATCTCTTGTCTCTTTTCTTTCATTTGTGTGCGGCTCCTCTTCCAGATCCTGAACCCTGAACCACGCGTGACGTGGAGGGGAAACATACTCAACAGTGGCTTGTCCTTCTCTGTAGCCTTCTTGCAAGCTAGGGGTGGGAGCCATTTGAAGGCATTTTCACTCATGTGTTTGGTGTTGCTAATGGCTGTCAACCAGGACTCCTCATAGGCTGGTTGACATAATGGCTGCTTAACAAGAGCGAACGTCCCCACAGAGCACCAGGTTGAAGCTGTATCATTCTGTGACCCAGCCTTGGAGGTCACACAGCATCACCCCCATGGTCACAGGCCCATCCAAATCCAGGGAGAGGGAACACAGACCCCGCCGCCGCCCCTTCTCGATGGGAGGAATGTCAAAGTCACAGTGTACGCAGGGCGTGCAGGATGAAAGCGACTGTTGTGTCCACCTTCACAAAATAGAACCTGCCACACTTGGCTAGATGTGTTTCCCAAGGGCCCTGTGTTCAAACCCACTGACTGAAAAGGTGCTTATCTGCCTCTTTCATTAGACTGTGAACTCGATGAGGAAAGGGACCGGGACTTACTCACCTTTGTGCCCCCTGTTCCCAGCACAGTGCCCAGCACACAGAAGGCATTCAACACATTTGAACTGAACCAAATAGAAAGGAAGAACCAGAAGGGCCCTTTCCTGTTGGCTGTTGGTGGCATAAGGGAAGTTTGATCAGGGAAATAGAATTAGCGTGAGGGGGAAGGACCCAGACCCCTTTCTGGGGCCAAGGCTACTCCCTGTGAGTGTATCATACATGAGAGGGAGGCCTCTCAGGCTGTTTATAGAAAGTAACTGTAAAGAGTCGTTTCTGACTTCGTATTTCTCTTTTCTTGAGCTTTTTGAAAGTATTTCCCCCTTTGTATCTCTGTGTCTCAAGCATGGCAAGTATGAGATTACCCAAGAGGCTGCCTGTTTTTAATACTCAGACGCTCATGTCGCACAGCAGCCGGACGCTGGACAAGGAGCCAGAAAACCTCGGCTTCCGTCTCGGTCCAGTCACTTGGTAGGAGCTGGGTAGCTCTGGCCAGCCACTAACTTTCCACATCTCAGTTTTCTTGCCTGTCAAGGGGGGTGTGAAAAAGGCAGACCTGCCTCTCTCTCCAAGTTGTTTGGAAAAATGCTTTTTAAAAGATAAAGCAAAATGCAAATACCAAATGTGATCATTACAGGATACGGTGGTTTTAGAACACATTCGCATGTTCTTTGACAAGCCTGCTTTTGGAAGGTGAAGTCTAATTCTCTTTTCCATAAATGTGGGCCCAACAATGTGACTTACTTCAAATGGACAGAATGTGGCAGAAGTGATGCTAGCTGGCTTCGGAGCAAGGTCCTGGGGAAGGACAGCTTCACCTGCTTCCACGCTCCAGGTCGCTGGCCAGCCAGCCGTCACGTCCCGAGGACACGTGAGCAGCCTGTGCAGAGGCCCGTGGGGAGGAGCGGAGGCCTCCCACCAACCACCAGCACCAACTCGCCAGCTGTGCGATTAGCCCACCTTGGGAGGCAAAGGTGTCTTTGGGTGACTGCAATCCTGACCAACATCTGGACTGCAACCTCCTAACAGACTCCACACCCAAACTGCCCAACTAAACTGACCGAAATTCCTCACCCAAAGAAACGGGGAGACAATGAAGGCTGACTTTTAAGTTACTAAGTTTTGGGGTAATTTGTTATACGGCAACAGCTAACTAATACTAACCAACCAGTGGTGTGGCAGACATTTCTGTTTCTCTGACCGTGTGATGAGTGAGTTTTGATCCAAATCCTTTCCTGCCTATTCCTGGTGACTCATAACATTCATGTGTGAGGGTCCAATTCCACCGCCAGTCTGATCCAGATGGTTGGATGCCAGGAAACTGGATGCCCGGGAAAGCAATTTCAGCAATGACTAAACAGTACTCAATTCTGTGGTGTATCCTCATCTATTACAATGTTGTTTATACTTGACGCGCTGAGGGTTGGCTTCTGGAATCCTCATCTCAACCTGGAGGACAAGGCTCTCTATCCAACATTCACAACACAATCATCTTTCCCACTTGGTTCCCAGCGCAGCCACACTGCCTGCCACTGCGCCTGCCCGCCTTCCCCGTGCTCAGTCACTGCTCTGCGGACCAGGTGTGTGGACACAGTTGGGTGTGGAGCCTGGGTCTGCAGACAGACAAAGTTTTATCTAGGCAAAGACTAATCAGCTGGTATAAAGAGCAATCTATATCACCACCTTGTTGATCAACTACTTTAAGTCGCTCAGAGAGCTGGTTCCATCACCCAAACACCAAAAGCCAGCAGTAAGATCAGCAGGACTCCAAAGACGGAGGCCTTGGGGGAGCAGAGACCCGGCGCCCGCCCTGGCGTGTGGCAGTACTGTCACTTCTCCCTCCACCCAAAATCTGAAACGCTGGGGAGACTGAACCCGAGGCAGGATCTGCTCAGCACTCCCCGCTCCCCCGAGAAACTGTTTGCTCTGCTGCCAACCTGCCCATCCTTCACGGAATAGCATTCGATCCCTTCCTTCCCTCCGGAAAGATCGTCAAGGGAAACACACATGTGCGCTTGTTAGAGATCCACTTATTTAAAAGGCATGACTTTCCCACAGATAACATATGGAAAACTAACTCATTAATTGGTTGGAGCAACCCTGGCTAAAGGAGCGAACAGAGATTTAGTGATGTTTTCCTGAGGCCTCATTCCTGCCTCACTCCATGTTATGCTCAGGGGGGTTTGAAGGCAGCGGGCAGTGGCGGGCACCGGCGCTGGCCACAGAGCAACACAGGCGAGCTGTCACACTTTGTTTTTCTGCTTGTTAAATCCGAATGCTCCTAATTAGTTATCCTGCCCGCTAACGCCTGGGCGGACAATGGCGTGGGGATCAGGGGTGCTGAGAGGCTGTGAATACGAGTTCCTCGGCTCCTGAGGCTGGGGGACTGCTGACTTGGCTGTGGTACTGAGGCGCCGTGTTCCTCTCGGCTGTGAATTGAAAGACGGCAGCCCCGTGTGAATAAAGGTCATCACCTGTTACTTCTCCGGTGAAAGGGCAGCTGCGCTGGGTGCCCACTTAGGCGCGGCCTTTGTCTGCTGGCTCTGAATAGCGCCCACAGACAATAACATTCTCTGAGTCTGTGTTTGCTTGGCGGGGCAGGGCCATGCGAAATTACTTGCATAACTTCCTGGGAGAAGAATTCAGTAAAGTGTGTTTTTAACAAGTGGCCTTGAAATGCCTTCAACATGGCCTTTTGGTGATCACGCTCACTAGCTAGACAACACGAGAAAATCTGCAAGCTGGGACCACCGTCTGCATGACTCCTCCGAGGCCAGTGCTGACATATGTTTAGGTCACGCAGATGACAATTCCTACGCTCCATGGGTCCGGAAGACTAGCAGAAAAGTTCACTGAAAAGGTAGCTAGCTGTTCAGGAATGTTTAATGTTCAGAAAGTTGGTCACATTGAACAACTCACCATTATTCTGACATATAAAAAGCAGAGACTGTCATTTGGTTTTAGAGATCAGCATTTCTAATACTGTTTTGTTTCGGGGCTAACATGAAAATGATTAGTTTGGTTTTCTGTTGGGAAGAGAGCTAGCGAGTTTAGGTTAGTGTACGTATGTGTGTGTATTCATCCATCCATCCATTCATTGGAAGTATATGCCCAGCTGCTTAGAGTAAGTGTTACTGTGTCAGCATAAAACAAACCGGCAGACCCTTGGGCCTCTGCAGAAAGGCAGTCTGCACTCGATTTACTCCTCTCTCCCTGGCTCCTGAGGGCTATGGGTCCCCCTCTCTGGCATCATTTCCATTTCACGTCTCTTTAGTGAGTACTCCAAACTCCAGACTTTTCCATCTTTTTCATCATTAAAACTTCTCTGTTCAAGTCTCTCAACCCTCAAATATCATGCTATGTTTTCAACTGATGAATAAGACAAATGAATTGGTGCCAAAATAATTTATTCTTCTTAGGTAATATATTTCGTATTAACTAGAATCTAAATTGCCTTCACCTGCAGGTAGAGTCTGGTTGGAAATGTAGGGAAGGTGAACCATGGGCAAGTCAGTTCTTCAGACGGTCCCACAGGAGGAGTGTGTGTGTTGGGGGGTGAGTGAAGCGGTGCAGGGAGTGGGTGGGGAGGGGCCCCCTCTAACCGGCCGCCTCACCCATGGGACCCTCCAGTATCCTTTCTCATGAATCATGGACAAACAGAATCATTTAGTGCTTAGCTTACACATGCCCCAAAGGTGAGTAACACCAGAAGAGTTAGTCATTAATATACATTTTGGGTTTTTGTCACCAGAGCGTGAGTAGCCAAAATTTAGAAGTTAAACCTGACCTTTCCTTTCAGCAGGTAGCGGGAACTTGAGAAGAAATCTCCTATCACTTACTCAGTCGGAGGAGTGACACATTAAACCAGGGGTCTGATTTGCTCCTTACGAGCAACTACACTCTCTTGAACATTAACTTACATAGACTAATGTATTCTACTGGTAAAATGTGGAACCTTCTCAGTGTTAAAATAGCTGAGGGGACGCGGGAAGGGGATGGTTTGCCCCGTGGTTCCCAGGGAAAGGGGAGAGCTATGCACGCAGAGTTAGGGCGTCTCCCTGCTGTCTCTCACAGGAGCGTCTCTTTTTATTGTAACCCTATCTTAAAGCTTTTCCATGGATTGTGATAGTGATGGATAGACTGAAAATAACCAAACACAAATTCTATTCTGCTTCCCATTCTCAAAGTGTCAAACCAGGAGAAAGCCCTTAAAAAGTAGTGCCTCCGTTTCAGAACACGCACCAATAGTACTGGAAATATTGGGGGGTGGGGGGTGGCGACACACTGTAAAGTAATCCCCATGATGTACATTGAACCCAGTACAACATAATATTGAAAGTAAACTGTAATTGAAACATACAACTTAAAAAAAAGAAATTTTGAGATTTATAGATTTTAAAGCACCAATACTTGTCCATTGGTTCACATATGCTTAGTCATTGCCTGCCAAATCCTTTATAAGAACCACCTGTGGGTTCCAAAATACCACTGTGCAGTCTCACCTCCTGAAAGGAAGTTTCTGTTCATATGATTTTATTTTCTGTTAGATTTATAGTCAAAGGATTTAATAGGATTTTCTAGAAATTTTTACTTTGCTGATCAGAAACTCATCTGAAATTCCAAACTTAAGAAAGGAGTAACTCCAGCCTCTGCCCCATCTCCTCCCTCCCATGGCCCTGCTACCAGGCCAGGAGGGGCCTTGGCTCCTGTCTTTCATGTTACATGTTACAGCGCTGCCGCCGATTACAGTCAGGTAGTGACTTGTTCAGCTGCTGCTTCCACGATGTGCTAGTAAAACCCAGTGAGTAACTTAATCCCTGGGGAAATAGACCATTAGGGACTCGGTAGCAGCATAAGCTACGAATGTGGCCAGTAACTGGCACCCACTGGCCCGTGGGCAGGTGACACCAGCTCCAGCACCACTTGAGGAGTTCGTTTGTTCAGCAAGGTTCGTCTGTGCTGTGTATTTTCAACACCCAAGTGTACGATCAGAGGGGAGAATGCAGGCAGAGAGGCCAGGACGGTCAGATAATGAGAAGGGGGAAATGGCCTTGAATTCAAGCTGCATTAGTAGCTTGAATTCTTCAGCCAAATTGTTGAACTGAGTCTATTGGCTATAACTTTAGGGATTGTTATTTATGAAAATGAATACAGACACACAGAGAGAGATAAGAAGATAGTAAATATTTTTGTGCCAGAATTCTTTCAGCACCGTAATTTTTGTATTATTAGTGTTTTGTGTACTGCATTATTTTAAGATTGTATATACTTAAATTATAAATCCTCCTTTACAATGTTTATTAAATTCTTTTTTTTTCTTTCTGGAGAGAAAGATGTCTATGTTTTGTGTTTTTAAACTATAAACTACTAAAAAATAATCAAATTCTTAAGAGAAATTTGGAGAAAGAAACCTGCCTTTAGGAAGGATATTTGCATTATTACTGAGATCTATAACTCGTTAGCTACTTGCTTTAGTTTACCTTCCTCTCCCCTGCAAGATTTATAAACTGAAATGCATGTCTCTATAGCTGTTTTCTATGAGAGAAAGATCTGTGTTTAGAGAGAACTTTGTTTCAGGGGTGAGGGGAGAAATGAAGTGGGAGAAATGACTGTGAAACTCCTCAGCTGACATGAAACAGTATGACAATAAGCCAGACAGAGGCCAAACGGTACAGGACAAATGGGGCTGGCCAGCTGGGGCAGGTAGGCCGGGCCACCTGCCACCACTAATACGCTCTGTCACAAAGCAACAGTATTTTTTTCCTCTGTGTGTTCCCTTCCCTTACCTGTTTATCTGCAAGAATGGTTCAGAGCCAGAAAATGTGGATGAAATTTACTCAGAAGCCAAGGTTAGATGAGGTGGAGGTGCCCTTCAGTATTGATAGCCTAGATGTAGACAGATCAAAAGCTAAATCCAATTTAACCCACCCCAGGCAGGAAAAGTAATTGAATTAAACCTCCTCTAAATATGATAAGTTTGGGGTTTTAAAGCCAGGCACAAAGAGCCAGGTTGGAGTAAATGGACGCAGGGAGCTCGAGCCACCCCGCCCACAGGGAGTCTGATGAGCTGCTGCTTTGCCTCTGTCACTTTACTACTGAGGCTGAAAACTGATTAAGCTGCTTATGGGGCTAATGGTCTGCCCACCAAGATTTATGTAAGCTGCTTGGCGTGTATGGTTTGAGTATTACAAGGAAAAGAAAAGGAGATGGGGGAGACAGCAGGGTATAGGAAAGCTTTAGAAAGCAGGTTTTATTATGTCAAATAGATGTACTACTTTGACGCTCCAAAAGGAATATGGAATTACTCTGATTCTTTCTCTTCATCTGGTATCAAAACTCATTTATGAAAGGCTTCCTCAAAGAGGACTCACTTTGGAGCCCACCCGTTTTATTTTCAGCCACCTCTACAAGACCACGTTGGTGCCTTTAAACATACTTCTCAAGTGATAGTCTGGTCCTCAGATACTACAATCAGGTAAAGTCCTAGAAAATAGATAAATGCATAATGGGTATTTTCATCATGCTTCCCCTTGAACATGACTGGGCAATCATAACTAAAAATATATCGCTGCCCTGGCCAGGTGGCTCAGTTGGCTGGAGCATCATCCCGTACAGGGTTGATCCCCAGTGGGGATGTGTTCAGGAGGCAACAGATCGATGTTTCTCACATCAATGTTTCTCTCCCTCTCTCTCACATCTTCTCTCTCTAAAATCAATAAAAACATATTCTCAGGTGAGGATTAAAAATAATAATAATAAGTTAAAATCTATCCCTTTCCACCCCAACCAGCAGACTGCTTGCTGCAGCTTGATCATGCAGCGATGGACAGGCCGACCTGAAGGAGTGGAGGGAGCTGATAGGTGCAAATAGGCTTAAACTCAATACCCAAATGAAATGAAAACTCTAATGTTCTCTCAGACCTCTCCCACTAAATGCTCTAAAAGTATTTCTTTCATTTAAAACAAATTTCCTACCTTTAAGGGACAAAGAGAACACAAAAGTCTTAAGTTTAAACTACAATTAAGATTTTTTTGTCTTGAAAAATGACTTAAGGATCTGTAGTTTTCCAGTTGACCTCATTTCTTCTGGACAAAACCACCAGAGAGGAAAACAACCAACAAAAGAGCAAAATCACAGCAGTTGGAGATGTTCTGGAAGTTGTCATAATTACTTTTTAAAATTAACTCTTGAAAGAATTAATAGATATGCCTTCATTTAGTGTCTTCTTAGGGAGGGAGTTGCTGATTTAAAGGATTAAAACTAAGCTTAACATATTCGGAACTTTGGGTTGAACAGACAAATGATATTTTTCTTCCTGGCTGCTCACCTGTCAATCATTAAAAGAACATACACTAACAAAAGTATAAAAAGATTATTTTGACTCCTATATGCTTTATGTTTTATTAAAATTTATAGTCAACCAACTGTGTGGCTTGAGCACAAAGAGTTTAATAGTCACTGCTTTTACATCTTTTCTCCTCATACAATTTTTTTACTGAGATATAATTCACATACCATAAGACCTACTCTTTTAAAGTATTCAATTCACTGGTCTCTAGCATATTCACAAAGTTGTGCAACCAACCACCACTATGTAATTCCAGAATATTTTCAACATTCCCAAAGGAAATCCCAGATATTAGCAGTCCCCCCTCATTCCCCTATTCTCCCAGGCCCTGGCAACCACTCATCTACTTTCCATCTCCAGGGATTTGCCTGTTTGGGACATTTCATTTAAATAGATAATAAAATATGTATTCTCTTCTGTTTGGCTTCTTTCAGCACGATGTTTTCAGGTGCATTCACATTGTAGCATGTATCAGTACTGTACTCCTTTTTATGGCCAAATAATATTCCATTGTATGGATATAAAAATTGTGTTTATTCATCAGTTGATGAATGTTTGGGTTGTTTCCACTCTTTGGTTATTATGACTATGCATGTATAAGTAAGTGTTAAAGTGAACATATGTTTTCAATTCTGTTGGTACATATCTAGGAATGGAACTGCTGGGTCATATGGTAGCTGTTTAATTCTTTGAGGGGCTTCCAGACTGTTTTCCACAGTGGCTACACCACTTTGCATTCCCACCAGCAGTGTATGAGAGCTCCAATTTCTCTACGCCTTTGCCAACATTTGTTACTGTCCTGGAATATCTTTTTATACTAAGTTTATTTTTTCCATTATGAATAGAAATTAATCGATTATCAGGGCTTACAAAGAGAACTACCCCAAAGATTTCAGTGCCAAGACCACAATAAACAAAGGCACTCCCCAGGGAGAAAAGAGAAATGAAATGGCCCCTCTGAGTACCTACCTGCTGCAGATCGGCAAGGGAATACAGGTGGATCTGTTGAAGGAGGTATTCTCTGGGGAAAATTCTGAAAACAAGGACAGAAACACACATGACCTGTGGTGCTGCCACAAAATACCCTTGTTCTGATAAGTTTTAAAGTCTCATTCAAGATCCCTTTCGTCTGCCTGCTCCCCCGTCCACCTGTACTCCTCCTCACACCCTCCGAGAAGTCGGTAATAATCCCTTTGTTCAGATCTTTTTCTTCCTAACACGGAGAGCAAGATGGAAGTAAACGTTTGATCTTGGATTTCTTCTGTAACCCAAGGTGCTAGCAGTACCATGTAATGGTCCAGGCCTGAGGGCCGCAGCACCAGATTCTTGTACCAGCCAGGTCCCTAACAAGCTGTGTCATCTCAGGCAAGTCGCAAAACCTTCTTCAGTTTCTTCACTGTGGAATGAAGTAGACTGAACTCCATTCTCTAAGTATCTTTCCAGCTCTATTATTCTATGTCTAAATTAATAGAGTTGAGTTGAGGAAATCAGTGGAGTGGCAACTTGTGTGTCTTTTGTCTACAGACTCCTATGGGTTTCATCAGTAGGGATAGTACTGCTCAATATCACATCAATGAACTATCCTCTTACATGTATAGTAATAGTATTAAAACACAGGCACAAATGGAAACAATGGAACAAAACAGTTCAAACTGGGACTCCCTGACAACGTCCAATATCTTTGGCTGCTGTCGGTTCATAGCATCTGGATAAATGACAGTGAGTGAACTTAAAACACACACAAACATCCCAGTAGAATATGGATAAGGATACAGGTACCAAGGTATAGGTGATTAGAAACCACCACCACCCCCACCACCCCCCCCACCCCCCC
>NW_005366455.1:1569272-1572395 GCF_000412655.1 Myotis brandtii | reverse complement strand
ACACACACACACACACACACACACACACACACAAATAAAACTCATGGTTCTCACATTTTCTCTCTCTTTTAATGGTACTCTGCAAGTTTTTTGTGTCCTCAATGAAAGAAACCACCAATTTATTTAATCTTTATAACTGTCCACTATGTGCCAAGCACTGTGCCAGGCACTAGGAAGATAATTATAAATAAGACAATCATAGTATTTGAGTTCAAGAAGCATAAAGTCAAGTAAGGAAGAGGTACATACACTGGTAATTACAATATGTGTGGTTACTGAAAAGAGTTATGTGTTGGGTATTTATTTCTGGAATGGTCTAATGTGGTGGGTCCCAAATCTGGCCATCTATTAGAATCACTTGGGGAGCCTTTAGAAAACCATAGGGCATAAGCCTGGGTAGAACCCAGAAATCAGTGTTAAACAAAACAAAATATCCCCTGATGATTAGGGCAGCCAAAGTTTACAGTCACTGCCCTAATAATCATCCAGCTCACTGGGAAATTCATTATTCAATCTTTCTATTAAGTATGCATTACTTGACAAATCCTAGAGATTAAATCATTTATCCCTTTACCCAGCTTACCCTAATATTAACATTTTACTCAACCAAGTACATTGATCAAAACTAAAAAATAAACTATTATGTAAATTATACTTTATTCAGATTTCACCAATGTCCTTTTTCTGTTCAAAGATACAAACCAGAATATAGCATTGCATTTATAGATTTTAAAAACACAGTAGCCCCCCACGCCCCATCCATGGTTTCACTGCCTATGGTTTGTTACCCCAAGTCCAAAAATATTAAATGGAACATTCCAGAAATAATTCATAAGTTTTAAATTGGGCACCATTCTAAGTAGTGTGGTGAAATCTCACACTGTCTTGCTCTGTCTCGCCTGGGGTGAATCGTCCCTCTGTCCAGTGTGTCCATGCTGTATGTACTGACCATCCGTTAGTCATTTAGTAACTGTCTCAGTTGTCAGACTGACTGTGGTGGTGTCGCAGTGCTTGTGTTCAAGTCACCTTATTTTATTATTATACTTGTTCGATTTTATTACTGGCCATTGTTGTTGATCTCTTACTATGCCCAATTTGTAAATTAGATGATTGTAGGTATGTATGTATAGGGAAAAACATAATATATAGGATTCTGTACACTTTGTGGTTTCAGTTTCAGGCATCCACTTGGGGGTCTTGGAAGGTATCCCCATGAATGGATAAGAGGGGGGACTACTGTGTGTGTGTGTGTGTGTATTTACTCATTTGCAAGAAGACTGGAGACCCAAACATATGTGCAAAAAAGGAAACACAGGACAGTCTTTCAGTGGGACTACGACACGAGGAAATCAATGTGCCAAAATCTAATACAGGGATGGAGGGTGTTTGAGCACAGCTGAATGGAAGGCATAATCTTTGTCAAAGGCGACTGCTTATTAACAAAATCCCTTTAATAAGGTAAAATGCAAACAATGTGGCAGCAGGGCTGATAAATGGAGACAGAGTGAACCAAGTGGGTAGGCTGGAAAAATCGTTTCAAAATTAGCTTCTGCTGCTTCCCTTGGTGTGTACAAACCTGGGTCAGCTACAGGAAGAGTTAGAAGATGGAAGGCAACTGAAATGAACTGCAGCAAGGACAAGTGCAGGGTAGCATATCTATAATGTTTTGCTACTTAAAGTTTCTTCTGCTCCAAAACCAAAACATTCTATAACTGAGAACACAGGATATAAGAATTATTTATACATTTACAAACCAAATCATACTTATTCCCTTAATAAGGTACAATAGCCAGTCAATTATCTAGTCAACAAACACTTAGTGAGGGTCGAAAATAAGCCAGGTGTTGTGCTAACAACTGCTGATATGTCAGTGACCACAGTCGATGAGCAATAAAGACAACGTCCAGTTTTTAAAAAATTTTATTAAGGTACTAGAGGCCAGATGCACGAAATTTGTGCAAGGGGCCTGGCCCTCGCAGCCCCAGCTTTGTCCAGGTCACCCAGAAGGTCGTCCGGAAGGACGTCCAGAAGGTCGTTTGGCTGTTGGTCTAATTAGCATATTATGCTTTTATTATTATAGAAGATAATTGACATATACCATTACATTATACAGGGTGGGGCAAAAGTAGGTTTATAGTTGTTCACATGAAAAATAATACAATTAATAAATAATAAAAGAATGAATTCTGTTTCACATATTCACAACTGTAACTCTACCTTTGCCCCACCCTGTATTAGTTTTAGGTGTATAATAATGATTTTATATTTATACACATTGTGAAATAATCACCACCAGAAGTCTATTTAACATCTGTCACATATGCAACACAGCATATTTAATGAGCGTTTCATGCTGTACATTACATCCCTATGACTTACTAATTTTATAACTGGAAATTTCTACCTTTTGACCCCTTCACCCATCCCACCCCCCCACACACATCTGGCAACCCCCATTCTGTTCTCTGTATCTATGAGTATGGTTTCTTTGGTTTTTGTTTTTCGTTTTGTTTTTAGATTCCACATATAAATGAGATTATATGGTATCTGTCTTTCTCAGCCTGACTTATTTCATTTAGCATAAACCCCTCAAGGTCCATCCATGTTGTTGCAAATGGCAAGTTTTCATTCTTTTTATGGCTGAATAATATTCCATGTATATATACACCACATTTTCTAGTTGTTTCCATAACTGGCTATTGTAAATAATGCTGCAATGAACATGGGGTGCATATATCTTTTAGTTTTCTTCAGATAAATACCCAGAAGTTAAATTATTGGATTGTATGGTAGTTTTATTTTTAGTTTTTTAAGGAACCTCCAAACTGTTTTCCCTAGTGGCTGCACCAGTTTACATTCCCACCAACAGTACACAAGGGTTCCCTTTTTTCCACATCCTCACCAATACTTATTTTTTTCCTTTTTTCTTCTTTTTATTGTATTTATATGAGAAGATGTATGTTAGCTGAACCTATTGTGGTAATAATACATGTAAATCAAACCATCAAGCTGTATATCTTAAACTTATAGTGATGTACGTCAATTACTTTTCTTTTTAAAAAATTGTTGACAGTATTACAGATGTCTCCCATCCTTCCCCCCCACCTTTACCCACCTCCACCC
>NW_005366455.1:1555220-1569246 GCF_000412655.1 Myotis brandtii | reverse complement strand
CACTCAGGTATTTTTTTTATTTTTAACAATGGCCATTCTGACAGGTGTGAGACAATATCTTATTGTGGTTTTGACTAAATTTCCCTGATGATTAGTGATCTTGAGCATCTTTTCATGTAACTGTTGGCCACGTGTATGCCTTCTTTGGAAAATGTCTATTTAGGTCTTCTGCCCGTTTTTTTAATAAGATTGTTTGTTGTTGTTGTTTGCTATAGGGTTGTATGAGTTCTTTATGTACTTTGGATATTAACCCCTTATCAGCTATATGATTTGCAGTCATTTTCTCCTATTCAGTAGGTTGCCTTTCGTTGTGTTGACGGTTTGCTGTGCAGAAGCTTTTTAGTTTGATGTGGTGCCACTTATTTATTTTGGCTTTTGTTGCTTTTGGTGTCAGATTCAAAAAAAACCATTGCCAAGACCTATGTCAAGAAGCTTATCGCCTAGGTTATCTTCTAGGAGTTTTATGGTTTCACATCTTATGTTCAGGTGTTTGATCCCTTTGAGCTAACTTTGTGTATGATGTAAGATACTGGTCCAGTTTCGTCTTTTGCATGTGGCTGTCCAGTTTTCCCAACACCATTTATTCCAGAGACTGTCCTTTCCCCGTTGTTTTTTCTTGGTTCTATGGTCATAATTTAATGTACCATATGTGCATGGGTTTATTTCTGAGCTTTTCCTGACTAGCCTAGGTCCTTCTTGCTTCCAAACAGTTCATGCTGCTTCTTCTCACAATAGTTAACCAACTCTGGGCACAGTCATCCCTAGTATTCCTCCTAATACTTCCTTTTGTACAGCTCAAGTGAGCTGTGCGTTGTTTGGTGGTTCTATGAATGTAAATGTGTTTCTCAAGTGTTTAGTTTCTCTCTCCCTTTAGAAGAGACGCGGACCCCCTCCAGCAACACCTTATCTACTGCGTCCTCTATCACTCTGCGGTGTCTAACACTACAGAGGTCATCACAGACGTAAAGAATTGGAAAATGCAACATATGCAGACAAGATAAAGAGACTGAGCTTATTGTGTCTGGAAAAGATGTTGTGTCCAGATTTAGTGGTGGCCATAAAAAATACAGACTTTTAGTACAGATCATGCCCATCAGTTCTTTTTCTCCCTGGAGGATGGATATTGTAGCATGAAAGCACCGAAGTCAAATGTGAGAATCAATTTCCTGAGAGGGAAGATGGAGAGATATCATAGTGATGCCTTTTACTGTAAGTAAAATGAGGAAAAGAGATTTTGCAGCTATTTAGAGGTAGGCACACGCTCTTCTGCTTAAAGGAGGGTAGGGGCTCGAAGGCAGGGTCAGGTAACTTAAGGCTCACTCCTGCCTCAGCTTCCTCCTCTTTCCCATGCCTTGTCCTTAAGGCAGACTGATTTCCCCAGATATTCTCTGAATATCTCCCTCAGGCAGACACCCACAGGGATGCGCAGGGTAAATAATGACATGAGCCAAGCCCAGAGAAGCCTCACCACTCCCATCTGGGGGGCGCCTGGGATTTTCCCTGCTGTGGCTTAGAGGCACAAGCCAGCCCTTTTCCTGGGAGCTCTGGAGGAAAGCGACGGGACAGCAGGGACTCCCAGGGGCCAGTCCCCTTAAACTCTGTGCGGTGGCAGGGGTTGTGGAAAACCCTCAGGCCCAGGCATGCTCAGGTAGCACGAAGCTGCCTGGGGCGGATCTGACCAGGAGAGGATGAGGCTCCGCAGGAGATGCAGAGATAAACTTGCAGCCACTTCAGGGACTGCCTGGGGAGCCATTCATGTCCAGGAGGCAACGCTCCTGTCCCCTTAAGAAAGTCAGCTGGGCATTGATTTTTTTTTTTTAAAGGAAACTTTTGTTATTTTTTTTATTTTGATTTTTACTATTAATGCAGTCAAGGAAGAATGGATGATGATTTACATTGTCAGAAAACACGACATGTGGTCGGATCTCTCATGAATTTAATGCAAACCAAGTCCAGCCTTATGACCTCTGTGACGTCACTATGGTGAAAACCTCAACCTGGGACCTAAAACCAGCACATACGTGTTTCATCGCAGTAAGAAGATGCTGGGTACGTGACATGTGACAAGCATCATGCTAGGCCCTGGAGATGTGGAGTCCAGGTGGAGCTTTTCTACTCTCAGGGAATACGCAGACCGGTGGGGCCAGCAGACGGAAGCCAACAGTTCCAGGCCACAACAGGGAGGGCTGCGCTCTGAGTCGCGCCTGCAGGGGTGGGAGGCAGACGCCTGCAGATACCTGGTCAGGAAGGGCTTCAGACAACCGACCAGTCTCCACTTGTTCAGAGGAACACAGAGGACAGTTCGTCTAACAAGTGGAGGGACGGGCATTCCAGGTAGAGGTGGGGAAGAGCAGAGAGGCCGTGGGAGCACACTGCTCCCAGGGAACCGCTGTCTGTGAGATGGAGCTGTACCTGGGTACATTTTGGGGTGGGGGTGTGGGTGGGATAGGGTATGAGCTTAGACAGGAGGTAGCCAGACACAAGACGCCGTGAATGCCCTAAAATAGGGTGCCGGAGAAGTGCCTCAAGCAGGAGAAAGACATGATTAGATTTGTGCCTCTAAAAGATCACCTACGGCCCTGGCCGGTGCTCAGTGGTTAGAGCGTCAGCCTGCGGACCAAAGGATCCCTGGTTCGATTCCCAGTCGTACCTCGGTTGCAAGTTCCACAGCCCCAGTGGGGTCAAGTGTGGGAGTCAACTAATCGATGTGTCTCTCTCACACCCATATTTCCCTCTCTCTCCCGTCTACTCGTCCCTCCCACTCTCTCTAGAAATCAATGGAAAAAATATCCTTGGGTGAGAATTAAAAAAAAAAAAAATCACCAACGGCAGAATGGGATGCAGGAGCAGTGAAGGGATGGATAATTTTTTTGGTAACCTAGGTGAGAAATGATGGAGGCCTGCAAAGAATTTAAATGGCTGCCAGGGGGCTGAGAGAAACCTCCAGAAAGATAGGTTTCTGTAGCAGCATCCACACATCATGATGACTGACAGGAAGCGAAGGCCAGGAAGGCGTGTGGGATTAATCACAGGTTTCCAGCGAGGTCCACCAGGTAAACGGCAGCTCCATTTACTGGGCACAAGGAAGAGCAGTTGTGTTTGGGGAGAAAGGGAAGCTCATTTCGGGGCAGGGGACTGGACCTGGCTGTGCAGTGGTGGGAGCTCTGTGCCCCAGCCCACAGGTGTTAGGTGAAGCCAGGAGAATGAATGACAGGCCCGGGCAGCACACATGAGGGCAACAGAAACTCGGGACCCTGGCAAAGCAGTACTATTTAAGGAGCGGCCGCAGGAAGAAGCCCAGGAATTAGCGTCCTGACAAGAGGAGAAAGAGCAGAAGAGCCAAGGAAGGGGAGAACTTCAGGAAGGAAGAAGAGGGTCAAGGGCAGCAAAGGCCACGGAGAGGTCAAATAATAGGAGGAAGACCCTCAGGAAGTGCTGGATTTGGCAAACGGGATTCATGAGTGACCTCAGACAGAACGGTTTCAGGGGAGGGAGGGGGGAGCCAGACTGAGGGTGAAGGGCTGAATTATTACTCTTGTAAGAAGCTGACTTTAAAGAAGAGAAATTGGGCCGGAGCTGAAGAAGGCTGTAGGACTGAGAAAGGATTCTTTCCTACAGACGGGAGAGACTTGGCGTATTTATATGATATTCATATGATAAAATGAAGAAGCTAGTGCAGAAGCAGAAGCTACAGATACAAGAGTTGGGGTAACTGGGAAGGCCTAGAGGGAACGGGTGTGGATCCCCTGGAAGCTCTTCCAAATACTCACCCTGCCCGAGTTTTCTTAATTGAAATGCTTCAAGTTTTTGCTAAAATGTTAAAAGGTAATTACTCATTTATCCTACGCTCCCTCCAAACGTCAATGTATTAGGAACCAAAGCTACAGACGCACTGACGCTACCTGACTCAGCAGTCGCTTGGGGAGCAGGTTTCTGCTGCAGTGGGCGCTGCCTTTGCTTTCTGATGAGACTGCCGTGTTCGGGTGTTCTGTCCATGAAGTGACCTCGGGTGTTCTGTCCATGAGGTGACCTCGCTGTACCGCAGGCCTGTTAGTCATCAGGGCTGACAGGCTCTCCAGCAGGCCAGCCCCGAGGACAACCCTGCTCCTGCCAATGCCAGTTCACCGCTCGGTCCTGACACCAGACAAACTTGAGGGGAGTCGGCTCTGCACTCCACTCGCCCATCACTGGCAGGTGGCACGGGCAGGGCCTCTGACACCGAAGAACCAGGAAGAAAGCTGCTAAAGGACCACGAAACCCAACCCGCACAATCACTCCCAGTGCCAACATGTTCTATTTCATCACCTTTAGGACTGCCTGGCACACCGAGATGGTAACGTAGGCTTCATTATAGATTGCTCTAATGAGAAAGGTGAGAGAAGATGAAAACTGAGGGAAAAGATCATATATGATTCAGAGCCCTTATATTACGCAGTTGGCACCTGAGGTTAAAAATGCAGAGATAATTGCCTATGAAATCAAAGGCAGGAGTCTTTACAAAAGAGGTAGGGGATTCCTCCTTCCATTTCATACCAGGACACTGAGTCAAACACATCAAGACTCATTTAACCTGACTAATTTCTGAGGACTTCAACTCGGCTCCCACAAGCCTGATGCTCACGAGAGAAAAGGAACTAAGTGGGCTCTGAAGTAGGCAGACCGTTTGCAGGATTTTGATGGATTTAATGACATCGCCATTTCCCTGGAGCTCGGCTCTTAGAGTTGCACAGCTGGCATGTAAAAACCCACCGATTACCTGGAGAGCATTATGCCGAGTGAAATAAGTCAGAGAAGACAAGTACCGTATGATTTCGTGTATATGTGGGATCTAATGAACAAAATAAACTAACAAAGAGCAGACTGATAGCTGTCAGGGGGGAGGTGGCTGCAGGCTGGGTGAGAAAGGTGAAGGGATTAAGCAAGAAAAAAAGACTCAAGGACACAGACAACAATATGGTGATTGCCAGAGGGAAAGGGGATAAATGGTGATGGAAGGGACTTGACTTGGGTTGGTGAACACACAATACAATATACAGATGATGTGTTGTAGCATGTGCACCTGAAGCACGTATTTTATTAACCAATGTCAAATAGATAAAAACCCAATGATTAAAATGATGAAAATATCACAACACATGTGATAGGCGATAGGCTTTAAAGAACCTCCCGCCTCTCTCTCCCCCTCTCCACACACACACACACACACACACAGGAAATGAAACACATCAAAGGAAAATCTCTAATTTTGATTCTAAATCATAAGGGCCTATAGGAAGACTATGGGTAGAGGTGCCTAAGGAATAATGCAGAAAGAAAAATCGTTTATTCGTGTATTATTACTGTGTTTTCCAGGAAGAGGTGCTCCAGGTGGGTAATTGGTACCGAGTTGAGAGCCTCGGTGTCTTTCCTTTGCAGGGCACAGGCGCCCACACCAAAAGCACACAAACTACTGCGAAGCATCCCCCGAGAGATGCAATTTGGTGTTCTTGCTATGAGCTGTAGGTCTTCCTGAAATAGTTACATTAGGCTGGATGTGGACAGGACTCATATGCCCAGCCGTGCTCCCAGCTAATGGAAAAACAATTTGAAATCAAAGGCAGATATTTTGATAGCAACCCATGTGGAAGAAACAAACTTCAATCATTTTTTCCTAGGTAACTCATTTTGCTAGTCTCATTGGCTGAAAAAGTGGCAAGATCACATCGGATATTACATCTTGGTAGATGATTATGGGAAATAAGGGTCTCTTTCGCCCGCTCATTCAGAAATTGTGCTTAAGTTTCTTAGCAACAATCTCCCTGGAGTAGGGATACTTGGGAAGTCATTTTGGTTGTGATTATTCCGGGGTCTGGTGATAACGGTGAGAGATTATAGGACAGTTAGTAAAGATCCTATCTCAAATTCTTACGGTATTTTTTTTAACAGTTCCTGCAATATGTGTTATTTTTTTGTTGTCTTTTAGAAAACTTATGTATATTTAATTTAATCTCAGAATAAGATAAAAGCCCTTTCTAACTTTCTGAAGGATTTCTCAGTAAGTAAAAGGCTATGTGTATATTATAGTAAAATTAATATATAATTTGTCCGTTCTTTTTCAAAGTTTATTTAGGTGTTTAGTTTGAGTGACAATGCCTTTTTTAGAGTCTGCAGGCCCCTTTTAGAGTGTTGATGTTGGTATGTATATAACTTGCTGAGTGAGATCTCTAGAGAACATGAAGGGAGAGGAGCTACGAGGAGATCAGAAGGTTGGATGACTTGAACACTTTAGTTCTAGAGTCATCCAAGGGAAAGGGAATTCTTGATGCAGAGTGAGAATGACTGCTTTCAAAACTATCAAAACACCATTTTCACTCAGTGATTCATGATGCTTTAGGCAAATAGTAACTGGCATAAAAAGATACAACATACTAAGTGAAGGGGTTGGGTTAAAAGTAGCAAGTACAGTATAAAGCTTAGAGGAAAACATCTGGAAGGATATGCACCAAAGTGGTAGAATAATGTGTGGCTTTCTTATTTTAGTTTTCTATAGTGAACAATATTTTTCTTTTGTAATAAGAAAAAAAATAAGTTTGGCCAAATTAAGTGGGTGGATCTTGGTGATAGTACATTATTCACTGAATTAATTTATTCAACAAGTACTGATTAGCCCCCACTATATGTCAGGTATGGTCTAGGCCCTGGGGAGACAGCAGTGAACAAAACAGATAAAAAGCCGTGCCCTTTTGTAGCTTACATCTGGAGGGAGGAGAGGGAGACAGACAAAATAAAATACCACACTATGTGGTAGTAAGCAGAAGGAAATAAGCACAGGAAGTGTGTGACAATGGTTACAAATTTAAAAAAAAAATTTCAGATTAATGTTCCTTTTTTTAAAAATTTCAATTACAATTGACATACATTATATTAATTTTAGGTGTACAGCATAGTGATTAAGCATTTATATACCTTACGAGGTGATCACTCCCTAAGTCTTGTACCCATTGGACACCATACATAGTTATTACATATTATTGACTGTTCCCTATGCTGTACTTTACTACTCATTGGTTGCGATTTTAAATAGAGTGGCCAAAGATGCTTCATTAAGGTGAGCTGAGGAAAGACATGATGGAGGTAAGGAAGCAAGTTATCTGGGCGGGGACAGGGGAGGCGAGGGACAAGTGAGCCAGCTTGGTGTGCTCAACAGGAAGCCTAGTGTGACTGGGACAGAGTCAATGAGGGGCCATGGGGCACGGGGCCACATAGGACCTTGGCTTTTACTTGGAGCAAGAGGTGAAGCTATTAGATCATTAGGATCAGGGGTGGCATCATCTAGTAAACTCTAGCTGTGGTCTTAACACACTGCGGACGGACCACGAGAACTCTGGCTTCATATTACACAGTGTTTTTTATAAAGTATCATACTTTAAAAAGATATTAGCTTGTAAGGACCTGTAATAAATAACTTCAAAATGCAATGGGTATTTAATTTTAAAGCGTGCCTATAACATTTATGTAAAATGTTTTTTGTACTCGTTCAATAGAACCTTATCTGGCCACTGGGTAAAGCTAGCAATAAAACTACTGATCTGCAGTTTAAGAGCAGACTGAAGGGAGAGACCAGTACTGCAATAATTCAGGGGCAAGACTGGCTTGGACCCAGGTGGTAGCAGTGGAGGTGGTGACGAGTGGATATACTTTGAAGGGGAAACTGACAGGATTTGCTGATGGGCTGGGTGTAGAATGTGAAAGGAGTTCAGCCTGCACACCTGGATGGATGGAGGTGCCAGTATGCCCGAGGGGAAAGCCTGCAAGAGGAACAGTTAGCAACAGGAGTCGGGGCAGGGATATCGGGAGCTCAGGTTTGGACACCTTGATAGGAGGCCAAAGGACACATTAACCTTTGAACATAGCCTCCCTCCAGTGAACTCTAGAGAAAGACAGCTCTCCCTGGGGGAACAAGGGAAGGAGGGGGAAGGGGGTCTTGATAAATCAGGTGGCACTTATGGGGATTCCTCTAAGAACTTAGCAAGCTGCTAAATTTTGCTTGAAGGACACATTGAGATTCTGACAACCCCCGTGCACACTCCTTTTTTTTTTTTTCTGGTACTTACCAGGATACGTAATGTTAATAACAATGGGAATCTTTATGATAGATATTTCTCATCATTCAGTAAAGCTGATATGTCACTGAGAACTAATGCTGGATATAAGTATAACTTCAAACAAAATGTGAAATCAAAAACAGAAGAGGTGGTTTAGGCGGTAGAAGAATCACTTTTCATACTCTCTTGAGACTCCCAATTAAGCTGTTAAATTGTTTCCGAATGGTCTAAGGACTAAACTTGACAAACAAGTAGGACTAATGTACTAGTATTCCCCAAACTGACCCGATTCTGTTCTAAGCAACTGAGAGAATAGGCTTAATATTGACTATTGGCCTCAACAAGTGTCGGAGAGAAACCAGTTTTAAATTATATGATAATATAAATTTGACTTTGGAGTCAGCGGGCTCCCCAGGTCCCCAAATCATGTTTTGATAGAGACTGGGAAACACACAGCATCCACATTCATTTCTAGGATGTCTTTCCCTGGACTGGATGATTTCACTTCACTCAGAAGAGAAAATATGACTTAAATCAGGATTTCTGAAAAGCTGCTCCAAACAGCTGGTATCGGTCTGGTGATGTTTTTAGTAGTCCAAGATAAAATGAGAAGAAGAAAAAAGAAGAGTAGAATAAAGTTAAATCTATTTGATTTTATAAAGCTGTCTATTTTTTTTAGTGTTACTATGTTCTTTTATGAAATGATAGTAAGAAACGGGTGGCAATGTTTTACATTTGTTTTGGCTACAGACATTTATATACGACAACCCTATAGATATCTCCACATTTTTGTTTTAAATGTACAGGTCTGTGAAACGCAAAGGTCTGGTCAACACCGACTAGAGAGACCGTGCTGAGCCATGGTCATGTCTACCCTGCAGGACTGGCTGAGCTTGGCAGAGAGCGCAGGGGTGCCATCAGCCAGCCCACCTCCCCACTCACGGGACAGTACTCCTGCCCCTCCCTGCCTTCCCTCACACTCTCCCAAAGGACCTCAATCGAGGCTTCAGGAGAATTAAAAGCAGTTCCTCTTCAGAGCCTGGAGACCTCTGGACATCACCCTCACCAATGGCAAGCTCGCCAGGGAAAGAAAGTAGCAGCGATGTGAGCCTCAGAAAACCTGGTTCCGAGCGTGGACCCTCCTGCTCACCAGCCCCGTCACCTCAGGCAAGTCATGTAGCATCTCCGAGTCCTTTCTCTTCTGTCTAAATACCACCTGTCCTACCCATTCAAGGGGGCTATTGTAAAGAACAAATAACATACTTATGGGGAAGTTCTTCTTAATTGATCAAATCATGATTACGTACGGGCCCAGGTACCAACAGCAATAACTGAAGTGGGCTGGGACAGGAAAGCCAGGGCAGCCATTATCTCACAGCACATGGCACTGAGTCTGGGGAGACAGCAGGGGCACAGAGACCACAGCAGAGTGGAGGGGCCAGGACCTCAAGCTGAGGGCTGCTCGCCAGACACGAGGGAGGCCTTGCAATCAGAGCTTCCGATTTCCTCAGAGAAACCAGACGGCCAGCTTCCCTTTGTGTGTTCGTGAAAACTCCTGATTATTGAAATGTTAGCAACTGTTTTAAGAACTTTTTAAAAAATATGTTTATTGGTTTCAGAGAGGATGGGAGAGAGAGAGATCAGAACATCAATGATGAGAGAGAATCACTGATTGGCTGCCTCCTGCACACTCCACACTGGGATCGAGCCCGCAACCCAGGCATGTGCCCTGACCAGGGATCAAACCATGACCTCCTGGTTCATAGGTCGATGCTCAACCACTGAGCCACGCCGGCTGAGCTATTTCAACAATAGGGGGCATCCCTGAAAGGCCATGTCTAAGGGCCAAACTTGGCCCCGAGGTGCCCTTTGTGACTTGATGTGCACATTTATCCCACTGCTCGTGTGTTCAGTGGGACACTCAGGGCTGGGCCTTCCCAAAGACTCCCCCGATGGCTGCTGCTCCGAATGTGCCCTGACAGAGCTTCCACTTTCCACAGTTCTTCATGCACCTTCACGTGTGGACACTGTAAATAACTCTTCTCATGAAAAGTGAACTAGGCCTTGAACCAGTCCAGCAGGGTCGCCATCTGGGAGTCCTCAGAAACGGAACTGTCAGCACTGTAAACATTCTAGACTTCATGGAAGACACTGACTTTTTCTAACTAATTACCACTGCCAGTCAAGATTTGCAGTATGAGTTCAAGAACAAGGCATTCATTTAACAACAATAACAAAAACAGTGAGGATGAAAACTGGCCGGCCATCATAATGAAAGGCCTGAAAGCAAACTGTGACTTCCCTAATAAGGCGACGACCAAAGTTGGCTCCCTGGCGGGCGAGCGCCAATACAATTAATCAGTCTGTTTTCAGTTTTCTCACGACAGCAATATTAACAGTTTGCTTTATTCTGTTTATATGGTGCTGACAAGTCTTCAGCATGTTGGGCCTACTTGCTGGAGATTAATGGCTACTCCTCTACCGAGGTAAAAACCAGGCAAGGAGAGAATGCCTTTTACGACCAGATAAGAGCTGGATTTTTCTTTGCTCTTTTAATTTCTATCAAGGATATGTAAGATCAGTAGGGCCCAGAGGTTCTCCTCACTGTTTAAACTCTTCCACTCTTGTTGTATCCCCAGGTGACACAAAAGGAACCTTGGATATTGCTGTCGGGGAAGCTTCTCATCTCTAAAGGAACTGCCAGCTAATTATTCTAAAAAGTCAGATTCCATATAAAAGTGAACGATAGGTAAGAGATGACCTCTGGCAACAGGATATTAGCATATTAGGTGGGCAGTGGTTCTCCTTTGTATCTGTGGCTATTTTTGTAGACACTGAAGTAGGCAGAATTGATATTAAGTATGGCCCAGCCCAGAAAATCTTAGACATCTTTCACTAAATAGTCATATTTCAAAATTAGTAAACATGATTTGAAGTCATTCAAGAAGACAAATCCCCATACTTCTCCCCCCGGCCCCCTCGCCGAAAAGGCTGTAGAAAGAATGCTTGTTACTGGTATATTTTACTCTGTGCCAGGTTGGAAAGACATGGTAACCTCAAGCCTATAAGTACAGAGAAACTACAATAACAAAATTAATTATTTGTGTGTGAAGTGCAAGATATTAGAGAATATCTTATAGAGCAATATAATGAACCAGATTTGGGCAGATCCTGAATTCCATACTTGTTATTTAATAATTTGTCTTGTGCGAAGATTAGACAGAAGGATACTGCAGTATCCTGAGACTAAACCAGGTGCTGTACTGGAAGTGAGGAGAGGACAGATTTGAGACTTATCCCAGAAACAGAACCAACTAAATACATCTTTTTGACTGATTAGATTTGTTATTCAACAACTATTTTTAAGGGGTCTGGATGGGTTAGACGCTGTGCTAAGTAACATACAGGGGAGTAAGGAAGAGAAGAATCTGAAGATGACTCCTTCCTCAAAATCAGGCTACTGGCCGCTGTTCAGTGGTCTGAAGTGACACCATAATACCCATTCATTCTCCCTCTTTCCTTCCACCTATCCACCTTTAGTAAGCACCTACCTTGTGCGAGGCATGCACTACATAATGGTCATGAACAAGTCCAGAGAAGAAAAATCAAGGGAAAGAAGAAAGTTACTGTATTCATTCTCACAGGCTTGGTTGGGAATGCCTTCTCTCTAGAACCTCCATTCCTTTCCTGGTGGCCTGGCCATGGGTGCAGTACAGGGTGGTAAACCACCAGACAGTGGGAACAGCATAGGTATTCTTAGTCATCCATATGGAGGGAGGATCTCCTATTTAATTTCTAAATGCGTGCCCTGATTTGGCATATTTAACCAAAGTAAAACTATATCAGAAAGGTATCTAACATAATTCCCATGTACAGATTTTAATATTACCTAATTATATAGGCTCAAGAAAAATAAGCTTTGAGGAAAGCCAAAAGGTACTGAAAATACTTTGAATGTTAAAATTCTTGTATATAGTTTAGTTGGTAAATTGGTTGGAGACATATAATTCTACTGCCTTTCAGGAAAAGCCCTGATGTTTTAGAATTAAGATGTGCCTGGACTTTATAAGAACAAATCCTGACCATTTTCTAGTGCTTTCTAAAAAACAACTAGGTAGTAGAATGACTACCACTGAGAGGTATTTTGCTTTATGGCAGCTGCCTTTTCATTATTATTTTATGAGCGCTTGTCTACATATTATGTATTCTTCACTATCTACATTTAGTTCTTTTAAAAATGTCTTCTTCAGATGCCTGGGGTTATGTCAGTGTCTTTGGATTCTAATTGGATCTCAAATAGCAAACTATATCACTTTTAATACTTTCCAAAGGTACTTATGCACATAGGCGTACCTCCAAAACCCATGACTAATATATGCTTTGGTCATTTCTATTAAAACAAAAAAAAAATTAAAAGGTATTTTTAGGGACTTATGAACACCATCAACAATTATGTCAAGTATAAGCTAGTCTGTATAAGCCAAGAGTGAAAATTTAAATGCCAATAAAATCTAACTGTAAAAGAAGGAATTTGATGAGAGCAGGCACATTTTCACTGCGATTTGATTTAGAGATCTGAGCCCGGTATGGACTTGTGAGTTCTCTGAACTCGGAGACAACAAGCTGCAGGAAGCCTGCACCGACGGGAGCATGAAAGGCCGAATGTGGGCCTGTGCATTTCCGTCCTGGCCCTACCGCCTGCATCGCTGAGCAAGTTTCTCTCTCTGTGGAAAATAAGATTTCCATAACCACCTACTTATTTCCCACTGAAAAATGTTTTTAAGTTATGAAATATTTCAAACATGCTTATTTTTACTGATGATAAATAGGAACTGAAAGTGGGAAAAGTGGGAAACACCACAGAAGGGGTCCATGAAGAGACACTGCCACCAACATTCTCTCAAGTTAACCTACAGGTAAGAGAAGGCTTCACTGTCTTGGGAACTCGGGCCTTGGGTTAAACGCCTGCAGTTATGCTGAGGTATTATTTCCATTTTGCTTGGCTCAGTCGGATAGAGGACCTCAGAGGAAAATGTCCAAGATGAGCCCAGAGGCAGAACCACAGAATTCCAGCCGGTCTGTGCTGGGAAGGCCCTTAGAGATCATGTCACCACCCTCCCAGGGCAGGAAAGAAAAACAAACTGGAGCCATCTGACATTTATGCCTCTTACCTGCGGCGCAGGTCCTCGGCCACGGCTGCCCGGCAGCTGAACAAATAGGCTCGCAGTGACTTGAGCCGCTGCCGCAGGCGCACCACGGTGGCCAGCGGCTCGGCGTGCAGGTACAGCATGGGGTTCTCCTGCTGGATGTCGATCAGGGGCTCTTCGTACACGTACTCCAGAAACTCTTTGGCCTGCTTAGACACCTACAAAATCAACGTCCTCCATCAGTTCTGCTGACTCGTCCGGCTTTCCACGCCGCCTCAAACTATGAACCACAGCTTAAATATCCCAGCCAAGTGAAAAGCCCAAACTAAATATGAAGTTTGTCTTCCTTCTCTCTTCCAGAAACTCAACTGGTAAAAGTATCCTTGGCATTGAAAGGAATGCATTAATTCTATATCCTGATTACCTGGATCTACACACGTGATATAATGACACAGAACTACACAGACCCAGTATACACCACGGTCAGTTTTCTGGGTGTTTTTTTAATAGACTTTAATTATTTAAGATGTAACCAATGGGGAAAACTAGGTGAAAGGGATACAGGACCACTGTGTACTATCTATGCAACTATCTGTGACTCTATAATTATTTCCAGAAAAAGGTAAAAAAAAGGGGGCGGGGGAAGGGAGGGGAGATTAAGACTCCCTGATTTTAAAAATACATATATGTATATGCGTATGTATGTGTGTCCTATACCACTTTTTTAAAAAATTAAATCTTTATTGTTCAGATTATTACAGTTGTTCCTCTTTTTTCCCCCCATAGCTCTCCTCC
>NW_005366455.1:1547540-1555049 GCF_000412655.1 Myotis brandtii | reverse complement strand
TTAAAAAAAAGAGGTAAATTATGCACATATTACAAAAGTCAAAGAAATAACATTTTGAAAAATAAATGTGCAGAATAATTTCAATGCATTGAAAACAGACTCAAACACACATATATATATTACAGAGAGAAAGGATAGAGAGTTAGAAACAAGAAACATTGATCAGCTGCCTCCTGCACGCCCCCTACTGGGGATTGAGCCCACAACCAAGGTACATGCCCTTGACTGAAATCAAACCTAGGACCCTAGTCTGTGGGCCAACACTCTATCCCAGCCGTGGGCAAACTTCGGCCCGCGGGCCGGATCTGGCCCGTTTGAAATGAATAAAACTTAAAAAAAAAAAGACTGTACCCTTTTATGTAATGATGTTTACTTTGAATTCATATTAGTTCACACAAACACTCCATCCATGCTTTTGTTCCGGCCCTCCGGTCCAGTTTAAGAACCCATTGTGGCCCTCGAGTCAAAAAGTTTGCCCACCCCTGCTCTATCCACTGAGCCAAACCAGTTAGGGCTCAAATACACACTTTAGTGAACAGAAAGGAGTTTTTCTTATTAGAACAACTTTGAACTTGGGCTGCCTCTAGCATATTCATCCAACTCTGTATCTACCTCTGTAGTAAACAACGAAAGTTGACTATAAAATATCACTGTCATCAGTAGAAATAAGTAGTAGAAACATAATGCATCCAAGAGAGAGAGGGGGGTGCTTAAATAATGCATGACACATGGGTAATCTGGGGGGCCTGTACATTCTAATTCACAGAGACATAGACTCACTACTGATACATAGAATTGGCTTAGTTCTATTTATGAAAGGTAAAACCTCTTAAAGTTTCCTCCAAAACCTCTCTAGTACTGGGAGTAAGGCAGGAATTCACCATAATAACAAAACAAACAACTTTGCTTATGAAAAAGAAAATGGAAATCCACGATGTTTCACACTCTAGGTTAGAAGCTTACTAATGAAGTTAAATAGGATACAGTCCCTACCTTCAAGGGACTCACTGTTTAGTACAATACACAAATATTTAAAACAAAATATACATGTAGCACATAGCCTGTCATCTACCACAAAAGAACTATGGGTCACTGAAAGGAGGGAGAAATCAACTGGGCTGTGGGGGAAGGGGAGGGGGGGTTAGGAGCCAGGCAGGCCTGGCGAAACAGGTGACATTGGCTCGAGGTCTAGAAACAAACAGAAATTCACTTGGTGGGCAAGGATGGGGCAGAGGAGAGTACAACAAGCAGACACAGCCATGAAAAGCCATCAATATGCACATGTGATAACTAAATGTATGGCTACTGCATGTTGATTAAAAGCAGATGTTTATGAAATTCAATATTATCATTTTCTTTTATTGTAAAGCTCATATGAAAGTTCATGCTCCTTACAGAGATGCAAAATATGAATCAATTTTTTTCTATTAAAAGTATCATTTTTTCCCTTAAAAGCAATTATTTTGGAGGTACCCGCTGTGCTGGGTAATCCTCTGGGGTCCTGCAGAGTTAAAATTAATGAAGTTTACAGTCTCTGTAACTCCAGCTCCAAAGACGCACCTAGCATCTGCCAAAACCTGTGACTGTTTTACCAGACGGGAAAGAACAGTTGGCAGGACTAAACAATGCCTCGCTCTGAGGCAGAGTCGCAGGGACATGCCAGACACTGCGGTGAGCACGAGGCACGTGGTGGAGAATGAGCCAGGTGGGGCCCTTCCTCCTGTGGCTCACAGCTCATTGGGGGAAGACAGAATGGGGTTCAAACAGATTTTATTGATCATAGTTCAATATTTGCGATATTTACATATCTTAAACGAGGGAAAAACGAATGGTGTTCTGGAAAATGAAGTACAACCCACTTGAAACTGTTGCTGAAAAATGATGTATTGTACAATTCAATTAGTCTTTCTGGCCCCATTGAGCAGTGTTTATACTGAGCCAGGGCCCTGCTGAATTAGGTTAACAATGCTACCTTTTAGTAGGTGAACAGAAGGACAAAGGGCACTGGCCAGTCTCCCAGGCCTTAAAAGGCTTCTCTCTTCAGGTGGCACTTAAGCCCGAAAGGAAAAAAAAAAAAAGTCTTTTACAGAGACAGTAAAAGCAGTAAGACAAATGGGACAGCAGCTACTGACGTCAGCATTCATAAACCGAAATTACTAAAAACAAAAACAGAGCTAGTTTCAATCACGTCCGAGGCGCTGCTTCACGGGTTATTAACGAGTGTTAGGAATACAGAGCGTGTTGTGACCGCGGCTGCCGAGTGTGTGAACGGATCCCTGCAGGCTGAGCCGTGTTTGGCAGCCGGGCTGAGCACATGCTTGCTTTTGAGAATCAATCATTTACACTGGTGAGGAAATTTCTGAGAGGGCTCCAAATTCAGCAGGAAATGCCGTTTTTGCAAAATAGAGCACTTTCCCCCCTAAGTTCTAAATGGGCCTGCATGCTGGTATGAGGATTCCACTTTCAAACTCCACTGTAATTTAAAAGCTTTTTTAAAAAAGAAAATGTTTAAAAATATAGAGTTACTTAGGGAAGGAAGCCAATGACATTCTTAGGTGATAAAGTTTATGTGACGGAGTTTCTTTCTTGTTAATATAAATACTGCATGAGTTATATGTGAATGCCGAATATATTTCACCTAAAAGCTACTGTCCTACTTCTTGCCAACCAAATTTGTGAAAAGTCAGAGTGAAAACTCAGCTCACAAGTGCAGATGGATGAACCCAATACTCTTTTTTTTTTAAAAAAAAATGAATGGTTTTACTTGGCATTCTTTCCATGACCCCATTCCATTCACATTAGAAACAATTTTTCAGGGTCAACAGTTCATTGACCTATTAGGATTTTACTAAATAATACTTAGTGTTTATTACTAACATAAATGAAGTTTTTTCATCGCTCTTTTACCTTAGAACAAAATAGTTTAAGCCAGGGGTGGGAAACCTTTTCCTGCCAAGGACCATTTGAGTATTTATAACATCATTCGCTTAATATAATTCACTTAATATAAACTTATGTTGCTATGAAAAAAGCTCCTAGATTTATTGAATTTTAAATAAAAATTCAATAAGCGGTTGCCTTGGCAGGGCCAGACCAAATGATTTCATAAGCTTTAGTCAGCCCGCGGGCCGGACGTTCCCCACCCCTGGTTTAAGCTATAAGAACTCAAATCTGGGACTGTGCTGCAATCTGTGAGGGGGTTCTTTTCCACAGCCCTGCATCTATGTGATTCAACTTATTTAGAGGTAATGAAGTGGGAAAGGACAGCACAGTGACGACAGATGTGACAGCCGACATCCTGGTCCTAAGGGAAGAAAGTCACCTACAAGAAGATAGAAGGTAAAAGTATAGCACAGAACCCTGACTGAGGGCAATATCCATCAAGCTCACAAATGTACATACCTATACCTAGGAAGTTATCTGCAGGGAGTCTCACTCATAAATGAAAGAACTTATATTCAAAAGGATGCATAGCCCTAACAGTTTGGCTCAGTGGATAGAGTGTCGGCCTGCGGACTCAAGGGTCCCAGGTTCGATTCCGGTCAAGGGCATGTACCTTGGTTGTGGGTACATCCCCAGTAGTGGGTATGCAGGAGGCAGCTGATCGATGTTTCTCTCTCATTGATGTTTCTGACTCTCTATCACTCTTCCTTCCTCTCTGTAAAAAATCAATAAAATATTTGGAAAAAAAAGGATGCATAAAGCTATTCATTGAATCACTATCTGTAACAGCAAAAGATGGGAAAAACCTAATGTCCATTAAAAAAAAAAAGTCAGGTTGGATAAATTGATGTGTGTAAAATTCATGATGGAATATGGAGTGGCTATAACAAAAAAAACCCAGTGAAGAGTTTTATAATCTAAATCAGCGGTTCTCAACCTGTGGTTCGCGACCCCTTTGGGGGTCGAATGACCCTTTTACAGGGGTCGCCTAAGACCATCGGAAAACACATATATAATTACATATTGTTTTTGTGATTAATCACTATGCTTTAATTATGTTCAATTTGTAACAATGAAAATACATCCTGCATATCAGATATTTACATGACGATTCATAACAGTAGCAAAATTACAGTTATGAAGTAGCAACGAAAATAATTTTATGGTTGGGGGTCACCACAACATGAGGAACTGTAAGAAAGGGTTGCGGCATTAGGAAGGTTGAGAACCACTGATCTAAATGGAGAGCTCTCCCAAGAGCAGCTTGTGTACTATACTGCCTACTGCCATTTCTGTGTAAACACAGGTATGAGAAATGACCTCTGGAAGGATACGTAAGAAAGGAGTAATTTGCTTGCCGGAGGGAGATTACACACACACACTTTCCTCTGTACTTTCTGAATCTTGAAATTTGTGAAAGTATATTCAAAAAAAGAATAAAGGTATAGCAGCACACGGCAATTTCTTTATGGAAAAACAGCCTCCCACCCCACATTAGAGCACGTGGGAGTTTTCTATCACAGGACAGAACAATCATAATTCTTATTCTGAGGCATTAAAAAGAATAAGTTTTAATTCATATTTTGTTAAAGTATATAGAGCTAAGTGACAATTTACAAAATAATAAAAATAATATAGTCACATTACTGAAAATTAGGAGAATAAAAAAAAGTTATCGCCTATAATTTTCCCACAAATAACCACTCACTGCTTTGGTATAAGGTTTTCTTCCCATCTCTGAAACATCATGGTGAAAGCCTTCCTTATTGAAATCAATCCCAACCATAACACTTCTTGGTCCTATTAAAACAGGCACTGTGGGCTAATGGGGGAGGAATCAGGAGATCTTAAGTTTAATTACAATTTGTTCTCAAAATCTCCAAATGACTCCAAACAAGTGGTTTTCCCCATCAGCGAACTACTCTCCAGCTCTGCAAGGGCAATAGAGCCTGCTCTGAATGCCTCTCAAAGTAACAGAGATAGGAAATGGTTTACGTAACATGGAAAACCCCTAGTGAAATGGAATGTGACTGTTCTGGCTAGGATACAAAAATATTTTTAAAAAGTACAACGGAGGGGAACTGTTAGGAAGAGTTGAGGCTAAATCTGAGTTCCTTACCGCCTCTTTGTCATGCTGGTATTTTTGAATGGGGGGTGGTGGTGGAGGGAAGTTATAGTCAAAAGAGAATTTCATTAGAAAATTTGAGGATAGGGCTTAGCTGCAGGGTAATCCTGGAGCTCAACTCAATTTGCAGGATGTACACCAGAAAACAGATGAAATCCTGCTTTAAAAATAATTAGGATTATTATTTCTCCAGAGGGCAGACAAGGAAACGCTTAAGATGACAGACTTCATCCTGCTCTGCAAAATCCTTTTTTCACTGGCTTAAACGGCCAGTCAAGCCAGTCACGTACTAGCTATTAGAGAGAGCAGGCAGATCTCACAGAAAGATGTCTGGTTTGGGGGACTGATAGGTCTGAATTGATCCTCCCAATTAGGAATATTAAGTTAAATCTGCATCTGAGCAAAGATAGACACTGCACTAAATGGGATATAGTTACCTAATGCCTGTGAGAGATGATCCAGATAAAACCGACCAGCTCTATTCTTGCTTTAAAATCTCCTGTTGTTCACTGACACCCCAAGAAGGAATGGTCTGACACAGAAGATCCTCCTCACGTGCAACATGGAAGAAGGGAGGGTGCCCGACATCTTCAATCAGTTACCTATCCTCTCAAAATCAAACCGTCATTTGAATGACCACCATGGCAAATGCCTGCTTCGTAGAGAGATCGCAGGTGTCAGCGATGGCTAAATGAATGGTTTGGGTGGCCTTCACAGATCACGGCAAACAGCCCTGGATTTCCTCCTCCTCTCATATCTTCACAAACTATGCCTGAATTGCTCATTTTCCTCACTCAGTGGCACCTTTTCTGCTTTAGCTCAGCTGACTGGCCTATATTCCTCTGGCAGGTGCCACAGCCTAAGCCCTCAATGATCACGGGGCTAGGACTGCCTCACTCACTTGCTCTCTACACATCTCTCTTGGCTGTCAAATCCCTGCTCCAAACAGATTAATCAAAACTGCCTAAACCAAATTCAACCAGTGTTCTCTCCTTCTAAGCAAGTTTTTATCTAATACACACATGGCAAATATATTTATAGCCTATATGCAGAGTGTCAAGTACAAGATGCAGAAGAGAGAATGATAACTGTCTGGGAGAGGGGAAGGAAAGAATCAAGAGAGGAAATGAGGTTTAAGCTGGGTTTAGGATTTGCTGTGCTGAGGGCAAGAGGTGTGAAATGGCAGGACTGGGGATAGGGAGGCGTGTGATCTTACTGGCGAGACTCGTGGAGGCAGGGAGGTAGTGGGCGAAGGGGCTAGAAAGGCAAGGACTAGAGGTCACAAAGGTCTCTATGTCAAGCTAAGAGATTTGTATTTACCTTACGTACAATCACGTAAAAGCTGCCATTAACTGGGCACTTATGTGCACCAGGCATTGCACTAGGTGCTTTCTGTGAATCATTTAGTATTTAAGCAAAGAACAACCTTATGACATAGGTACTATTATTATTATCTCCACTCTGAATGTGAAGAAACTGAGGCTGAGGAGAGTACAAAATTGACCCAAGGTGAGACTAGGACTTTTTTTTTGAAATATTGCTGGGGCAAGACTTGAAAGCAGAAAGCACAGCTAGGAAGTTACTGAATTCCATCACATGAGTGATGCTGAGGGTTTAAGTCAGTGTTGGTCTAGTGGTGGGTGCAGTGGAGAGCATGATCTCAAGAGCTACAATTCTGCACGTGATTTCTGTTAACTGATTAGGCAGGGGTGGCAGAGGGCAGTCCAGTAGGTCTCCCAGCACTGGCAGTGGTGACTGGTGGAGCCATGTGTACTTGGGGGGGACATCTGGGAGGGTGATAAAGCCCACTTGGGGTGTACTGAGACTGAGGTGCCCACAGGACAGGCTAGTCAGACCAGGTAACAGACTTCTCTGCCATGTGGCAGGCACAGCACCATAAAAGAATCCTAAGCCTAAAGTGCCACCCCAGTGTGGGGCTGGATTCCTCGCCTTGCCAACTGCTAGTACCTGCTAGAAGGGTGGTCTGTGGAAGGGTGGAGAAGCTGTACAATGTAGCTAACCAACCAGACAGCTCAAAGACAACTAGGTTTAAAACTAAAGCTGGGAGAGAAACCAAGATGGCGGCATAGGTAAACACCAGAGATTGCTGCCTCCCACAACCACTTCAAAAATACAACTAAAAGACAGAACGGACATCATCCAGAACCACAGGAAGGCTGGCTGCGTGGAAATTCTACAACTAGAAGGAAAGAGAAAAACATACCGAGACTCAGAGGAGGCACAGTGCGGAGGTGAAATACTAAGGTGCGGAGTGCATGCGGAGCGGACTGGCGGCTGAGGGCGCGGTTGCCGTTTTCAATCGGGAGGGAGTCTCAGGCTCTGAGCTCCAGTTCCGGGCGAGTCTCTAGGGACCCAGACTCATACGGGAGAAGCGGGACTGTCTGGCATCGGTCAGAACCCGAGGGCAGCTTTCTCTCCGA
>NW_005366455.1:1524970-1547308 GCF_000412655.1 Myotis brandtii | reverse complement strand
TGAGCACCAAAGCCCCACTGAAGCAAACCTTGCCCCATAAGGGTGTCTCCAGCACAGGAAGTTCTCCCACGGTAGACATAGGTGATTCTCACAGCCAATTGGCCTGGAGGTCAATTCCTCCCAGTGATACCTACAACAATCAAGGCTTAGCTACAACAAGACTGCGCACAAAGACCACTAGGGGGTGTACCAAGAAAGCGTAAAAAATGCGGAGACAAAGAAACAGGACAAAACTATCAAGGGAGGATATTGAGTTCAGAACCACACTTTTGAGGTCTCTCAAGAGGCTTCTAGAGTCTGTCGATAAACTTGATGAGATGTACAGGAAATCTAATGAGACCCTCGATGGTGTGATAAAGGACCATCTAGAAAGTAAGCATACACTGACTGAAATAAAGAATATTATACAGACTCCCAACAGCAGACCAGAGGAGCGCAAGAATCAAGTCAAAGATTCGAAATGCGAAGAAGCGAGAAACACCCAACCGGAAAAGCAAAATGAAAAAAGAACCCAAAAATACGAAGATAGTGTAAGGAGCCTCTGGGACAGCTTCAAACGTACCAACATCAGAATTATAGGGGTACCAGAAGATGAGAGAGAGCAAGATATTGAAAACCTATTTGAAGAAATAATGACAGAAAACTTCCCCTACCTGGTGAAAGAAATAGACTTACAAGTCCAGGAAGCGCAGAGAACCCCAAACAAAAGGAATCCAAAGAGGACCACACCAAGACACATCATAATTAAAATGCCAAGAGCAAAAGACAAAGAGAGAATCTTAAAAGCAGCAAGAGAAAAAAAGTCAGTTACCTATAAGGGAGTACCCATACGACTGTCAGCTGATTTCTCAACAGAAACTTTGCAGGCCAGAAGGGAGTGGCAAGAAATATTCAAAGTGATGAATAGCAAGAACCTACAACCAAGATTACTTTATCCAGCAAAGCTATCATTCAGAATTGAAGGTCAGATAAAGAGCTTCACAGATAAGGAAAAGCTAAAGGAGTTCATCACCACCAAACCAGTATTATATGAAATGCTGAAAGGTATCCTTTAAGAAGAGGAAGAAGAAGAAAAAGGTAAAGATACAAATTATGAACAACAAATACACATCTATCAACAAGTGAATCTAATCATCAAGTGAATAAATAATCTGATGAACAGTATGACTGATGATTGTAATAGAATCAGGGACATAGAATGGGAATGGACTGACTCTTGGGGGGAAAATCAAGTGAATAAATAATCTGATGAACAGTATGACTGATGATTGTAATAGAATCAGGGACATAGAATGGGAATGGACTGACTATTCTTGGGGGGGAAAGGGATGTGGGGGGTGAGGGAAGAGATTGGACAATAATCGTGCACCTATGGATTAGGACAGTGGGTGGGGAGTGAGGGCGGTGGGTGGGGTGGGAACTGGGTGGAGGGGAGTTATGGTGGGAAAAAAGAGTAACTAATGTAATAATCTGAACAATAAAGATTTAATTTAAAAAAATAAACCTAAAGCTGGGATGTCCATTAGGTAATTAATTCCACAGACCTCACTTTCAGTAGCAAACCTGGAGCTAAAAGTGGGAATCAGCATGTGAGTTCCGGTGGTTATGACCACAGAAGGAAGAGAGATGACACAGCAGAGTAGAAAGTGGGAGATCTTGTAGCTTTTATAAAACTACCTCAAGTTTGCTCCAAATGCTCATGTCATTATCTTAATAATCCATGTGACAAGTTGCTGTCATGAAGTGCACGGAGTTTTTGCACCTACCTTGTATTTTGACGTATCCCAGTTGTGGACTACGCGTGCCGGGATGAGGAAACTGTCGTCCACGTGGCAGCTGCTGCAGTAATACCACCCGCTGTAATTGCACACCTTGGCTTTCCCATTGGAAAGCCCTATGGATCGCTGGCATCCTGTTCAAAACAAAGCAAAGGTCTATGATTATTGTACTTTTAACAGCACAGGAAAAGGCTACACAACGCTCATGTCAAGTTAAACAAAATTCCACAACAGGACAGAAGTTGCAGAGAATCCATGTATATGCATGTGTCCTTCTTTCCAGCCCAAGAGTTCCCTCCCCTGGCTCCTGGGAGAACCACTGAAACTGGTCCATTTCTGGTCTGTTCTGATTCCAGCTCTTCAGCCGGTAAGCCTCCCTGCACCCCCACTTGTCTCTCTCCTTGCTTCCCTCAGAGACCCTGTTTTCACGAGGCACTTTGCTGGGGCCTCTCATACAGGATCTTATACAAGCCACACTTCTCTATGAGAGAACTATATCAGCTCTATTGCACAGATGAATAAACTAAGGTTTTAGCCAGGTTTGTATTTTGTCTTGAGGTCACCCAGCCAATAAGAGGTGGAGTTGGATTTTGATCTATGCTTGTCTGACTCTAAAATGATCCTAAAAACTGCTAGGTAGAGCCTTCCTTTGCTTCCAAAATAAATGAAAGGAATTTGTCCATTAATTGGCCTCCAACTCGCCTTTCCAACTACCTACTCTATTGCTTACTCTCCAGTGGGAATATAACCTCTTTATTCCAGTCAGAGAACTCTCCACACTGTTCCCCAAGTAAACAGTGTGCTCTCTCCACCCTCCATAACTTGGTGCACATTATTTCTCCTTACACAAGGTCCTCTTCTCCAAATCTCTACTTTGCCAAATCCTGCCGATTACTCAAGGCCACTGGTTGCCTGCAAGTGATGGCTAAGGCCCTTTTCGTGTCCATGGGAGTCCATGGTTCTGTGAGCACTGTCCTGGTAATAACCATGGCTCTGCCGCAGAGGAGCCATTGGTTTTTAGATGGAACCACCTTCTGCTGGTGAGTGTAGAGACGCTGTCACAGTCAATCCAATGGACAAAATCCAGAACAGGTAGTCATGATTACATCAACAGCAGCTGTTTTCTGACATTTTTTGATTTACAGCTTTCATTTTAGAACTCCTTCCATATGGCCCATTTCATGGTTGGGTGCTAAGAACTACATTTTTCAAAGAAATCTCATATTAAGCCAATTTCATATATGGGTACAAAATAAAGTACTACTAATAATAATGATCAGTGTTGCACCCCGTTTCCATTAGAAGGAGCTAAAACACATTTATTTAACAAATCCCCAACTAAAGAAGATACTGATTCAACACGAAGAGCCTGAATAAAAGGATCACAAAGCTCACAGAACTTTCACTGTCATCACAAATAAAATGGCGTCAGTAATTAAGCCATTTCATAGTGCATGGGCCAGAAAGAATGAGATCCTACTGTTTTTAAATAGGAGAGGTATGAAAGACAGAAGTAAATGTGTTGGTGTTAGGCTTCAAGAGCTCGATACTACTCTTCCTTCCTAGAACAGCAACAAAATCCGAGCTCCTGAGGGATGAGGTATGTGTGAAAGATAAGGAAGAACCCAACACACACGGTGCCTCTGTCGGGTGCGCGGGAGGTGCCGTCACAATCACTAGCTCTGAACGCTGGAATGCTGTCTGCTGCACTCCCCGACCGCACTGCCTTCAGCTCGGTGGCCTCTCTATGTGCTGGGACAGCCAGAACCACACTGCAAACTTCTCAGACCTATTTTTTATCCTCAGCACTTAACACAAGGCTTTGCACAAGCAAACCATCAATACATGTTTATGTGGAAGGGATGAGAAACGGAATATCATTTAGCATATGTACAGCCACATGCTTACATAAAGATTTAAATTTCCCATGGCTGTTCTAGAATTGATCCGCTACCCGGGATCTGCCTCTTGACGCAGCCTACTTTTGTTCATTTCCCTATGAAAATACGTTGCCTATTCTAAGAATTCTACATTACACATGTACTCCTATGTGAACTATGGGACAGAGTTGAGTGGACTGTGACATATTCTAGACACTGGGATATTGCAGTTTCCAAAAATAGGCAGTCAACTGACTTAATGCTGAAGTGAGGCTGAATGGAACTCAGCCTTCCCTGATGACTTAGAAAGTGATCCTGATCTTGTAGAAACTCAGGATCATCATCATAGTTGAAACTCTCACCACAGAATACTGTCAAAACAAATTTAGGTTATTTTATCTTTTCTGGTTATTTGAATATAATAAACATCAGTAAGCATTTTCTGGATATTCATATATGCTTCAGTAGGTACTACTGGGTTTTTCAGTCTGTACTTTTTAATGACTTTATTATAATTTTCTAGATGGAACATCTGTAGGCAATATTAGAACACACAATGCACTTTAAGAAAGCATATAGCCTAAAGATGTGTATCTCAACCAGGCACACGTATCCAATGCCTAATGTGCTGGGGCGCAACTATATGAGCTAACAAATGAGCTAAACATCCTTACCTATTTGCATAGGTCTCCAGGCTCATAGAAAAGAGAACAGACGACACGGCTCAGGTTCCTTCAGGTTTTAGTTTAGACCAGTGGTCGGCAAACTGCGGCTCGCGAGCCACATGCGGCTCTTTGGCCCCTTGAGTGTGGCTCTTCCACAAAATACCACGTGCGGGCGCGCATGTACAGTGCGATTGAAACTTCGTGGCCCATGCGCAGAAGTCGGTATTTTGTGGAAGAGCCAGACTCAAGGGGCCAAAGAGCCGCATGTGGCTCGCGAGCCGCAGTTTGCCAACCACTGGTTTAGACAGAGGCCCCAGCACAAAACCTCCGACCTCTAGGCCTTGGGTGTCTTTACCTTTATACCCTATTGAGAACCATTCTCTCCAAATCTCGGTGATGAAATCACCCCTAGTAACAGAAGTAGGTTTCAACCTACCCTAACAGTCCTGCTTAGGTCTGTTTTGGATACATGGTGCAGAGACAGCACAAGTCTAGAGTCAGGAAGCTTGTTCTTGCCTCGGTTACAATGGGCGTCTGACCCATCAACTCTCTGGGCCTGCTTTCCTCACTGCAGAATCAATGGGTTAGCCTAAATCGGCAGTTTGCCAAATTTGCTGAGCGTCAGAATTTTCTAGAAATGTTTGTGAAAAGCGTGGATCCCACCCCAGAGATTTTGATTCTGTAGACTGGAGTCGGGCCCAGGAACTTGCATTTCTACCCAACCACACCCAGGAGCTGAGGTGGTAAAAACTGAACATTGCTCCCTGGTCTCGAGGTGGCTGCCAAAGCCCTCCAAGCTCTAGAGTTCTCATTTGATTCAAGGAAAGTGCACTTTATCAGTGAAAAGCTCATAATCTGTCCCACAGTTTACTTTCTAGGCTTCCAAAATCAACATTTCAGGTTCTCAGTCTATTTCCAAAAATCTGCTGCATAGGAACAACCCGAGTTCACTATACCCATGTTTTTCCAGAGCGTCCATTGTCCCCACTGAGAAGAATCTTAGTTGACTTAGAAAGAATTAAAGCTTTTCATCTTCAAGTCCAATGAAAGAACATTGGATCGTCGGGAAAGATTAGAAGCTAGTTGGTAGCCTGATGCAGATTCATTTTCTAAAACCAACACACACCATTTATTTGAAGAAGGAAACACCCATTCTTTCAATTAACTGCAAGATTTCCTTCTTCAATATACTAGCAAATCATAGACTAAAAATGTCTCAAACAATTCCTTATAAACATACAGAATCTGGGATCCCACTATCATTATAAAGTTTTCCATGGAGGGAAAAATGTGTTTTCTCAATAATTACTGTTAGAAAAACACATTTTTTGGAGGGTGCCAAAGGTGGACTCTGACAAGCAACATTATGGGGAGAAAAAGAGAGCTGGGAAGCAGAAACAAAAAATAATTAATTGAAATAACTAATTAGAGCTTATTTACATATTATATTTGTATGTACTTTCAAATAGACTTTTCAACAATGTTTCTAAATTAAAGGGCATTTATAGTGGGGAACACTCCACATGTTGGATCAAAGCAAATACATTCTTCCCAGTCTCTTTTTGAAACTTTTCAGAGAGTGTATTCAATTCATAGGAACAAAAAACTATCTCACAAGAGAACCCACTGGCCTTTTTTTTTTTTTATTGCTTCCCACCCCACTTCAAATCTTTAATGAACACATGCTCTGAAGAGTTTAGCTTCCCCCTGATACACTTTGGGAAACAAATGTAACCATTTAACCGAAATCCTATTTGCTGCATGTAAGTCCATTTCCCAAATGGCCTTTTAAGACACCCCAAAGAATCTGTTGCTGGGGGCTGAAGCAGAAATTTTGGCATAACGCTCCGCAAAGGCACAATCTTTCTTCTCACAAGTGTACCCAGCTAGCTCAATTGGCTGCAACGTGGCGTTACTGAGATGAGCTCTGAGGAGGAGCCAGCTTTTCTCTATTGCACGGCTACCAGCTCAGTCCTGCAGCCCCTGACCAGCAGTTGGAAAATTCATGGGCGTAAGAGAAAAGTAGCAAGGGCTCTGGCTGGACCCAGGTGAGTCTCTCACTGAGGAAAGCACACACACAGCCGTGCTACCTACCCCCTTTACCCAACTTGGTAAGGTAAAGCCAGTATTTTGTATTTGGACGGTAGACAGCTTTAAGAAGAGAACAGGGACAAAGAGAAAAAAAGAAAGAAAGAAAAAAAGAAGGCACCTCTATAAAAGGGAGGGGGGGAAATAAAGAGAGTGTGAGGACAAATTTCCATTTGCTCTGTTAAAATAGAAAACATAAAACTGGCAAGTTGCTTACCCCTTTCACTATATGCACACAGGGCAGAGAGAGGTGGCCCCAGGAGAGGGAAGGGGACTGCCCTGTCCCTCCCTCCTCCGTTCTGTCCAGTGTCCGGGCATGGGACAGTGAGCTGTGGTAAGCATTGTGCAAAATGTGGCTTGACCATATGCTTTAGAGACCAGAATTGCCAAAAAGAAGAAAATGACTTGCTATTTTACAAGAATTTGGGGCGGGGGGGGCGCAGAATCATAAAGAACTTAGCTTTCCCAGCTTCCAGTCTGTAACCATAGGCTCTTTAAGCAGTTAAGAGTTAAACATGTACTTTTAAAAATAAGGTGTCACATTAGGTATACAATTGAAAATTATGTTTAGTGAGCCTGGCATCTGCACAAAGCTGGGCACGGCGTTGGACTGCTGGAGAGAGAGCAGAAGCACTTTCTTTGCCATGTGGTTCTGGTGTCCATTAAAGGAAGTGGAGACCAAGCCAAGCTGGGGCCGGCTTGCATCCTCCACGGCAGGAGGGGGCGGGCTGGGATGTGTTCTCAGGTTAGGTAACCCGGTAGCCCGTAGCCCGTGGAACTGAGGCTACGGAATTCTACATAACGGTAATGAAAAGAGCCGGGGGAGGGACATCGAGAAACACCTGTTTAGTCCCCCGTCATCTGTGAGGGATAGATATGACCCAAGAACCCCAAGGATGCCCAAGACTGCGGAGAGTACCAGACCCTATACATAATGTTATGTTTCCTCGATATGCATACCTATGATAAAGTAATTTATAAATTAGGCACAGTAAGAGATTAACAACAGAACCTAATAAGGAAACAGAACAATTACAACAATAAGATAAGGGTTACTCGAACACAAGCACTGCAATACCTCAACAGTTGATCTGATAATCCAGGCGGCTACTTAAGTGACTACTTGGAGGGGAGGGATACACTGGACAAAGGGATGACTCATGTCCCCGGTGGGACGGAGCAGGATGGTGTGAAATTTCATTAGGCTACTAAGAACGGCATGCAATTTAAAACTTATGAATAGTTTATTTCCGAAATTTTCCATTTAATATTTTCTTTCCAAGGTTGACCATGAATAAGGGAAACCCCAGAAAGCAGAACTGTGGGTGAGGGGGGACTACTGTAAGTGATCTAAAACTTTCCCCATATCGAATGGCTAAGTTACTCGGTCTGTGGGACAAGGTGGTGAGTGAGCCACAAAGTAGGAGGCACCTCCTTAGTCATTAAATCAATTACAACATGAAATATTTGAATGGAGAATCAGGCACACGAAAACAAATGCCTCTGAGTATGCATTTTGTCTGTCCCAAAGCAAATAGCACCCATAAGCATCTCAAGTGAAACTAAAGGAACAAAAGGGAAAATCAAGAAAAACCCATGTGTACTGTTTAGATTGCTAATGTGAATATAGGCATGAGCAAAGTAGGTTTACAGTTGTTCATATGGAATTAATACAAATAAATAATACAATAATCCTATATAATAAGAGGCTAATATGCAAATCGACTGAACGGCGGAGTGACCGGTCACTATGATGAGCACTGACAACCAGGGGGCAGATGCTCAACACAGGAGCTTCCCCCTGGTGATCAGTACGCTCCCACAAGGGAAGGGCTGTTAAGCCAGAAGCCGGGCTCACAGCTGGCAAGTGCAGTGGTGGTGGTGGGAGTCTCTCCCACCTCTGCAGCAGTCGGACATGCCCTGAGGGCTCCCGGACTGCGAGAGGGCATAGGCTGGGCTGAGGAACCGCACCCCCGCCCCGAGTGCATGAATTTCGTGCACTGGGCCTCTGGTTAAAAAATAATAATACATTTCACGTACTCACAACTGTACACCCACTTTTGCCCACTCTGTAGTATGGCAGACTGCTGGTAGTCCCTTTTTTTTTTTTTTTTTTTACTTTCTGGGCTCGCTTTAAACTGCAGTATCTCAAAACTATTTCTCCATAAGGTTTTAAGTCTTTTGATAGTGAATTCTCTTCCCAGAGGATGAAAATTCATGGCTGGAAGGAAATACACATATAGGCATACCTCGGAAATATTGTGGGTTTGGTTCCAGACCACCCCAATAAATACAGTGCTGCAATGAAGAGAGTAGTAATCGCTTTACTGGTATAAGGTCTTGCCTTCAATTATTAAAAAACACAACATCTGTGAAGCACAATAAAGCAGAGCACAATCTTGAAATGCACTGACGGGTTCTCCCCAAAGCTATACCAAAGTTCATTTCTGTCCATCAGAAAAATAACCCTTTCCTGATAGGCTTCATTTTATGTTTGTCTATAAATGGCCTTTATAACAGTGAGAGAGTGAAAAAAAATTGTCACTTATTATTGGCCAAAACTTTGACTCAAAAAGTTGGGCTGCACAGACAAGGGGCTGACATGTAAGAAGCATAAATAAAGCACTTGAAGGACACTTCCCACTGTGGCTGACACGCATCTAGGATAACTTGTTGGCACTTGCAGAATGGGCTGTAGCAGTTGCCAGGACAGCTCTGTCCTCAAGAATATGAGAAGTAACTCCTGTTGGACAAAATGGAAGCACCTGACTAAAGGGTTTTCATTTCCACACAGCAATATGGTGCATGTTATGCCTGTAACCTATTAGTGCTGCCCCTGGACACAATGAGTGTTCAATCCACATTATATCTAGAGAAACAGACTGAGGCTGAGACCAACAGGCAGCAACTGACCAGGACAGAGGCCATCTAAAAGTCTAATCATGTGTTACTTGATTTTACTTGCAGGACTAAGGCAACCAAAAAAAGATACTTGTAAAAATCCAATCTGAATAACAACTGGTTTAAAATTTAGAAGTATTCTACAAGTCTAAAGTAGGTGTGTGTGGTTTTTTAGCAGTGACTATTTAAATGTACTATGTTTAAATAAGAAGTGAAGTGAAAATCACATGCTATGTAATTGCTGCTGATTGAAATTATAAGGCAGCCTGTCAGGGGTGCCCTAAACCTGTCTCTTGTTTCAACAGTATTTGGAAAGAACAGACCTGGGAGTCCCCCTTCTTCCACCCTCCAAACTCCTTTCCAGTCCCACCGCCAAAACTAGCGGTTCTCAACCTGTGGGTCGCGACCCCTTTGGCGGTCGAATGACCCTTTCACAGGGGTCACCTAAGACCATCCTGCATATCAGATATTTACATTATGATTCCTAACAGTAGCAACATTACAGTTATGAAGTAGCAACGAAAATAATTTTATGGTTGGGTCACAACATGAGGAACTGTATTTAAAGGGCCAGAAGGTTGAGAACCACTGTAAACCATCTTGTCAGCCATCCTCTGTCTCCAGGACCATCGGGCACAGACTTTTGTTTAGCTCCTCATTGTCGAACAACCATTAGCTCCCAGATTTAGCAGAATTATTCCACCCAGGTGGAGGCCACCACCAACCACCTGGTCAACTTGCATCTACGGGCCTCCTATGCCTACCTCTCTCTGGGCTTGTATTTCCACCATGTGGCTCTGGAGGGCATGGGCCACATCTGTGAGTTGGTCAAGGAGAAGCACAAAAGCACCCAGCTTCTCGTAAAAATGCCAAACGGTGGCCGCATCCTTTTCCAGGACATGCAGAAGCCGTCCCAAGATGAGGGGGGTAGAGCCATGAACGCCATGAAACCGCCATGGCCCTGGAGAAAAACTGAGCCTAGTGTTTTGGGATGTGTGCACCGGGGTACTGCCCATACTGACCTCCATCTCTGTGACTTCCCGGAGAGTCATTTCCTAGATGAGGAGGAGAAACTCATCAGGAAGATGGGCGAGCATCTGACTAACCTGTGCAGGCTGGGCTGGGTGAATCTCTCTTGGGAAGGCTCACCCTCAAGCAGGACTAGGAGCCTCCGGAGCCTAGTAGGCTTGGAGGGGCCCCTCTGCACCCCCTTGGTGTCAGAGCTCCTGCCCCCTGCAGCCACTAGGCAGTGTTTACCACCCTGGAGCCCTCTCTCAAGCCGTGGACCAACTGAAAACAATAAAGCTTTTTTTGCAGCAAAAAAGAAAAAAAAAAGGAAGAAAGAAAATATAAACTAAAGACTTTCTACTCTTGCTAAACTCTATAATGTTTGTTTATTCAAGCTCATGGAATGTTAAGATTATAAATCTTATTAAATAAATTAATAAATACCAAGTAGACTCCAACTCAAGCTGAGAAGTGTCAAGATTTATTAGTCTTTCAGGTAAACAATGATTGAGAACCTAAAGTCAATATTTAGTCAAAATTTATCTTGAAAGGCAATAAATCTTGATTTTTGCTAAGGGAAGTAAGTAAATATGTTCACTGCTCTAGAGACTCTGACTGCTTTTCTACGTACTAAATAGCTACCTTCTTTGATTTATAAATATAACAATCTGTGACACATATTTTCACTTCCAAAGAAATAATTTGAGTTGTTTAGTTACTTTCAATTTTTCTTACGACCAGATGCTTCAATACCGGTATTTATAGTAGGGTAAGATAAGAAAAGTTTAATAATGAAATGCTACAAATTCACCATCTAGTATATTTAAATCAGTCTAAATTTAGTATTTTTTCATACTTGTTTCCCTCTCAGACTTTCTCATTAACTTCTGTCCCCATCTGCTCTTTCCCCAAAGACTTTCAAGAAAATGGAACACAATTTAAAATGGAAATTACAAACAGGGAAAGGGACAAATAAATTTCTACATAGTGCATACTATATGCCAGGCAGTGTTATGCACACTTCACACACACACACACACACACACACACACACACACACACACTTCTCACTAATTCTATGAGGTGGGTATTATCCCCTTTTTACAAATGAAGAAACTGAGGCAGAAGGTGATAAACGCATTCTGTCCATGGGTATACATCTGGCAAAAAAGGCAGGGCCTCACTGAACTGGCTGGTGTGTGGCACTTTGTGAGCAACACAGTGAACTAATAGGTGAATTTCCACGTGGCTATCTCCTTGTGGGAGATATTAGAAAAATTGTCTGCTGTGGATGACAATATGACAAGCACAGAAAATATGAATCAACTATACAAAAATACATAATTTAGTTCATTAGTGATTCAGCCTTGGACCTCACAAGCAGTAGCATCATCTCTGAATATGAAGGTGGGGGCGGGGAGGAAAGAATACAACTCTATAAGGTGGGAAGCAGAAGATAAGAGAGGCGCAAAGGAGAAAGCAGTCCGTCTAATTGTGGAGATAGAGGACGAGGACGGCTGTGTGGACACAGGGACATTCCAGCTGGGCCTTAAAGAAAAAAGATTTTGACAAATGAAAGTTCAAGTCAGAAAAATGGGAGCCCGCTTGGAAAACACTGACTTTGCCAGTTGTCTGAAGCTCACTGTAGCCAGAGGGACGTGGGGAGAGCTTTGAAGGATGAACTGAGGCTAGAACCTAAGGATCCTGGATGCTCACGGGAAGGAGTCCGAACTAATCAATAAGATACAGGACCAGCTAGGGTGGTTTGAAGCAGAACAGCAACCTCAGCTTTGGAAAGATTAACTGGCAAGAAGACACTGGAAGCAGGGACGGTTGGTAAGTTAGTGCACCAGTCTGAGCTTGAGTAAGCAGGGCGCAGGGGAGACCCCAGGGGGGAAAGGAGGAAATACGATGGAGAGCAAATGCAAACCATTTGGCAGCTGACTAGAGGGAAGAGCATGGCAAGGGGCTCCTCAAAAATGCCCAGGATGTGCTGAGCTTACGACTATTACGTGAGAAATCTATCAGTCAGAAGAGAACTTTGGGGGAGAAAATATCGTTTGTTTGAAACACTAATTTAAAAAAATAGAGTTCAAAAATTTGAGCTAGCAGATCAACTGATGCCTAAAGATCCACCGATGGAAAACAATTCCCTTTTATTGTACAAATCAGTTTGAATTCGATTTCCTGTTACTTGTGACTGAAAGCATCTCATAGATTTACACTGAATGATGGTGGGTGAGGGTTCCATTTCTATAACCTACTACTTTTACTTAAAGCTACCCGTGACGATGCTGAGGTCTTATTATGAGCCATGAGATGGTCTGAAATAATCAACATGCATTTCAGTAAGGAGACACTTATTACTTCCTACAGAAGTGAGGGAGAGCAGCGCGAGGAAGCGAAGAGAGAGTTAGTAGCTCTTGTTTCTTGGCAGCACAGTGTCACCACCAGGGGAGACTTCTGTCCCAATCGGGGACATCTGCAACATCGAGAGACATCTTTGGTTTCCACAAAGGGGTGAGTCAGGGTAGCTACTGGCACCGAATGGGTAGAGACCAGCGATGTTTCCAAACATCCCTCAATTCATAGGCAGCCTCCCACGACAAAGAATTATCTGGTACAAAATGCCAACAGTGCCACTGCTGGAAAACCCCGAGACAGTACAAAGGCGAGTGAGCAAGGTAAGTGATTACCTAGTCACTGTTCTCCACAAGCGAGGGATATGCCATCTACTACGGGGAGGAGAAAACACCCTTGCACCAGCTCTACCTCCTTATCTACAGAAACCAGTCATGCTGCCAGGTTGGAGCAAAGAGGTGCCATCCAAGGGAGGCACCGCCCACTAGACTACCTGCAGTAACACAGCTCCCAGCTCGAGGCTCTTCCCTTCACGAGTTAATCCTTCTGGTGAAACATTGCCTACGAATAACTCTTATTTGAAAAACAACTGCAGAGTCAGAAGAGGCCAAACTAAGCTGATTATTTGAGACATGAAAGCAGCCAGTGGTGGGACTAAGGCTCCTCTATCACCACTTACCTCCTGCTCTGTCAGTTCTCCCTTAAAAGTGGGAGCCCTGCAGTCCCGGACAGCAATGGAAGGTCAGCCTCGCCATCCTTGTAACGAGGCAGATGCTGGGCCGGGCTACTTGGAACTTACACTGACAGCTTTGGGGGAAGTTGTCTTACTACACAAACTCTTATGGGATGTTCCTCTGAACCGTATCAGAGCCTGAGGCCACAGGAAAAATCAGCCCGACTGTCCTGTCTCTATTTAAAATTTTGTATTTTGTTCTTCATGGATTTTTTGGTATTATTTTTGATTGTTCAATAATGTTACATTAAAATATGACTTACCTTGATGACTGAGGGCTTTTGGCATCCCCTTAAATTTTGTGCCCTCAGCCGAGTCCCAGCCCTGCTCTGAACCCTTTTTTTCTCACAGAGAATCCATTGTCTGCCCAAATTACGTTCTTGCTACACTGATTTTCCCTGGCATTTAACATTGTATTAAGCCAGCACTAACTCGTTAGCGATTCCCTCGTTACAGCTCTATCCCGATTGCTTCAAAAGTCAATGACCGAGTATTGCTTGGGAAATTCAGATTAACTTTCTGGTTTACCTGAAAAGCAACCTGTCTTTCCTTACTGTCTCCTTCCAGCCTGCGGTACATAGACATCCCTACATACATCAGCCTCTTCCAGCTGGAGTTTCTGCCACATACACTGTCCCACCACTTCTCTCTCACGTCACTCCCCATTCTTGATGCTTGTTTCTCTCCCCTGCTATTTTGTGAGAGTCTTATCTCTTTGAACTTGGCAGTATCTTTAAAACACAACCTTTCCTCTTTGCTAAAACCTCCATGGCAGCATCTCTTAGAGTAATTTCTCCTTGAGCTATTTTAGTAATGACAACAATTTCATAAAATTAAAGTCATGAGAGTGGATGTGAATAGTGCTAGAAATAGTCTCAAAGTGAAAAGACCACTTTCATCAGCTTCCTTCAAATCCACGCTTGAATTTCTTCATTTTCACCCTAAACTGAATTCTTCGTGTTCTAGAAGACTTGAGGACTGCCTTGGTCCACTGTATTCCTTTTTCTTTTCCCTTATGCCTTCTTTGGCCTGCTTTCCATGCTTTTCTGTCTCTCTAAAAACACAGGTTTGGCCTTGGCTGGGTTGTTCAGTGGTTATAGCACCACCCTGTGGCCCAGCATCCGATTCCCAGTCAAGGGCATGTACCTCAGTTTCGGGTTTGACCCCATTCAGGGAGTGTACGAGAGGCAACCAACCAATGTGTATCTCTCATGTCGATGTTTCTCCCCCTCTCTCTCTTTCCCCCCTTCTACCTCCCTCCCTTCTACTCTATCTGAAAATCAATGACAAAAAAAAATCCTTGGGTGAGGATTAAAAAAACCCACAAAAAACCCACACAGGTCTGTGATCACTTCCAAAGCTAATCTTTTAACCATATATTTAGTATTTGAAAATAGGCTGCTTATATCAGGAGATTTAGAAGTGGTAGGTGGGACACCCTTATTTCCTGGTCCTCATTGCTACTCTTCTAGAGTAATATATCCCCAGCTTCTCTCCCATGGCGTATCCAGCCTTCCTCACAAATGGAAAAATAAGGTATCTGACTGGTGAGTGTCGAAGGACCTGGCCTGCTCAGCCTAGCCTGCAGGAGGCAGGGCCTTGGGGACTGGCTCCAGCTGTGAATAAGCCTATCAAATGTAAGGGTCTAGTACAGGGGTGGGCAAACTTTTTGACTCGAGGGCCACAATGGGTTCTTAAACTGGACCGGAGGGCCGGAACAAAAGCATGGATGGAGTGTTTGTGTGAACTAATATAAATTCAAAGTAAACATCGTTACATAAAAGGGTACGGTCTTTTTTTTTTTTTTTTAGTTTTATTCATTTCAAACTGGCCGGATCCGGCCCGCGGGCCGTAGTTTGCCCACGGCTGGTCTAGTATGTGATCCATAAACAATGCACGTGGCTATCGTGGTCTCCATCTTCCTGACCCCTGGGAGCAGAATGAAGAGGTAGGATTTTTAACTCTGCAAAGCCCCTGGAAGGATGATGGCTCACACAGACAGCACCCAATAACCCGTGGGGAAGTAAGGGGAAGGTAATCAGGCAACCAGAACATGGGTGTCAGTGGGTGAAGATCCCTGAGATGAGGATCGTCCCGGAGAGCTGGGCTCAGGAGGATGCCAGGACAACCCTCTGCATTATGGGGCACCTTCCACTCAGTTGAAGTTCCTCATCCTACCATGGATGAGACACACAGTTTTCCTCAAGGTTTCCCATCCATTGTTAGACCACAATCAGACTTCTGATCATCTAAGAAATTGTGTGGAGAACCTCTCATATTTTCTGGGCGGGGGGAAATGCAGTGATGTACAATATTACTAAATTAAGATTGGGCACTTCTGGTTTGGCCGGTACTTTGTAACATTTGAATGGTACATAATCAAGGCAGCTTCATCTTCCCTCAAGTTATAGTGTCGAAGATGCTGACCCGCAAGACTGTGAAAAGGCTGGCTCGAGGCTGTATAATCAACCAGAGGCAGGGCTATAAACGGAAGACCGAGCTTGTACTCCTAATGTCTTACTTATCCCACTGAGCGTGGGTGCTTCCCAGCCACCAAGTCATGTGTGACTACTATTCTGTCTGGTCTAACGTCTGGGGGCTGGAAAGAGCATCTTTATTGGTAAAGATGGAGAAAGAGACCAAGACTTTCCAACTAAGTCTATCCTCTGTCAGAGGCAAGGGCTGGCGATTTGTTTTCAGCAAGGCCTCTGATTCAGCCCCCGTGATTCACTTTACTGAAAAAAATGAGCAGGACACAACCTTGGCACATAACTGGCTAGAATGTGATTTTTAGCATGGTGACTATAGTCAACAATATTGTATTTTATACTTGAAAGTTTCTAAGACGGTAGATCTTAAAAATTCTCACCACACACACACACACAACTAAGTGAAGTGACGGGTGTGTTAACTAACCTTATTGTGGTACTCATTTTGCAGAATCTATGCTTAGCAAAGCATCACACTGTACACCTTAAACATACACAATGTTACATCAGTTATGTCTCAGTATAGCTGGGGATCTAATGTACAGCATGATGACTGCAGTTAACAATACTGTATTGTATATTTGACAGTTGATAATAGAATAAATCTTATTCTCACAAAAACCAAAAAAAAATGTTCACTACGTGAGGTGATGTCTTAGCCAACTTTAACATGGCAATCACCTCACAATATATACGTATATCACACTCTACACCTTAGAGATACACAATGTTATCTGTCAATGATAACTCAATAAGGCTGGGGGAAAGAAAAGAATGTGATTTTCAATCTTTTAAAATTGATACAAGCCTGCATGTCTTTGGCTTTGGAATCCTAGTTCCCTTCTAGAAGTGGTGTATAGCACACACTGAACCATTTTCCGTGAAAGCTAATACATAAAATTCATTTTGTTGGTCACCTTTATAATATCCGTTAGAAAAGAAAATGCTCGCTATTTCAAGCCAAGATTTGCGAGTGGGGATCATAAAGTCACCGATGTGCACATTATCCCACCACCGGTGCGGGGGCTCTGGGAGGCTGCAGCCAAGGCGGGCAGCCCAGAGCCAGCCAGTTTCTTGGTTGCTTCTGAGCTGCTTGATCCCAGGAAGACCCAAGAAGAGACCACTAGAAACCTTCCCTCCCCTGTGGTGCAGTCAGTGCTGGAAGGCACACCCCAGTGGCTGACTGGAAATGAATGAGGGAGAGAGTGACTAGAGGGCAAGAGTTGAATGTGAGTAGGGGACAGGAGTCAGATCATTCGGGGTAACTGTAAGGATGCTCATCTTGCCAAAAGATGTGGGGAGCTGCTGAAGGACTGGAAAGAGGGTCCATGTGAATTTTATAAGATCACATGCTCTGCAGTTAAGACAAGACTTGGGAAGGTTAGACTGGCAGCAGAAGACTGGTTAGAAGACCACTGTAGTTGTCTTGGTGAAAGACGACCCAACTGGTAGCAGAGAGAGTGAGAGAGGTCAAGGCTATCTCAAAATTCAAACGCTGCCCTAGCCGGCTTGGTTCAGTGGATAGAGCGTTGACCTGCGGACTGAAGGGTTGCGGGTTTGATTCCGGTCAAGGGCATATGCCGGGGTTGCGGGCTCGATCCCCAGTAGGGGGCGTGCAGGAGGCAGCTGATCAATGATTCTCTCTCATCATTGATGTATCTATCTCTCTCTCACCCTCCCTTCCTCTCTGAAATCAATAAAAATATATTTTAAAAAATTCAAATGCTAAGTATGCTTATCAAGTATAAAATAAAACTAGGCGGAATGTTAGGATGTATTAAAAAGGAAGCTAGAATGTGGGTAACATCTTGAACTAATCTCTTCTTTCGTTTGTATTCATCGCTGGGTAGAACCCTATGAGAACATCATTGCAGTTTCCAGAATATAAGGAAGACATGGAAACCTGGAGATTATCAGCAAACGTTGGACATATGTTGAAGAAACAATTGAAGGAAGTGTGCTTAATAACCCAGAGAAAACTGAAGAATGACTTGGTTCATTCACTAAGAACATTCTATGGGAGAGCTGGTGGCTTCTCAAACTTTGTATGCAATCAAATCAACTGGAAAGTTTGTTAAAATCTCTAGGCCCGATCCCAGAGATCCTGACTTCAACAGGGAAGAGTCCAACCAATACTCCCCACATCACCCTCATGAAACTGATACAAATGGTGCTCTGGCCACACTTTGAACAGTGCTGGGCCCTGCTCTCAAAAGTCAGACGAAAGTTATAGGCCCAGGGCAGGAGTCCAGGAGAGTGGAGGGGGTGGGGTCATGCAAGAGGAATGCTCAATTCTACCTAGGGGATTAGAGTAAGGTGGGGGGCAGGGTAGTCAAGGGAGGTTTGGAAGGAAGTCCTTAAGAGTGTAAAGGATTTTCCACACCCAAAAGTCTTCAACAAAGCATAATACAAAACTATACCCAGAAGATTGCATGTCTCCTCTCATCTCAGTTCACTGCTTTGCAGGCCAGCTCCATTTTTTATTGAAACGTGTAAAGAAGTTTCATGCTCTGTTTTTTATTAATGTGATTTAATTAAAACATTTTCTATGTTAACATATTTCAAAGTATAAAGACCAGTATACAGTCATATTTTCTACTGCTAAAATTAACTTTTAGTTTACCCCAACACTTAAATTTCTGGGACTACATGTTTGTTGAATGAATGAATGATTGGAAGAAAACAGTAATGCGGAGGGTGGGTGGGCAGAAAGAGATCAACCAAAGAACTTGTATGCATATATGCATAACCCATGGACACAGACAATACGGTGATGAAAGCGGAGGCGGGGGAGAGGTAGGGGTGGGCTACAAGAGGTCAATGGGGGGAGAAGGGGAGACGTATATAATACTTTCAACAATAGAGATTAAAAAATTAATAAATATATTTGATAAAATTTTAAAAAAGAAAATAGTAATGCGAGAAGTAAAATGGTATCACTATATTATTAGAATTTCTTACTTAGAGCTGTATTTAAAAATTGCAAGTTTTTACTTAAGTATGTTTCTGCTTTTAGGCAGAAATGGATTTTAGAAAACCTCTCAAGTAGCTCTTACGCTTAGAGGAGCCTGTGAAAGCTCAGTTTTTCAAGGAAATTAAGGAGAATATTGACATACCCCCAGATAAGATACCCCAATCTATTCTAAAACTGCACCTAGATCAATTTCTCTCCTAATGAAAGGTCAATAGATAGAAACTTTTAACTCAATGTAGAGTCCAATAGTACATTAACACTTCTTTTAGAAGTTTAGCCGGAAATGAACACATGATGAGAACTATGTTAACCATAAAGGAAGCTACAAAAAGGTACAAGAACTTTCCAGACCAAAGTATAGCAACAAAGACTGAGAGAAATGAACAGCTTAAAAAAAAATGATAGCACAGTTATGGCCTATGAAGTTCAGGAAGGTCTATCAAAAGATCCATATCTTCTGAAATTCAAAATGATTTTATTCTTCTGAAACATATCAAAGACCAACATGTGACTTCTATGATGAGAATACCAGGAATAAATCAAAAAAGCAAATTTATGTCCTATAAAATCAAAAGGCCTACTTATATAAAGTGATCAAATCTCTCTGAATTTTTTAATGTGAAATAGTTCAACCCAAATTATATAACATTCTTCTTCTTCCATTAAATCCATTATTTCAGTGTATATTTATATTCTTAATATACATTCATTTTTATTTAAAATGATTTTCTGAACCTAGAAACAAAACTGGGGAAAAAAAGGGCGGGGAGGAGGGTAAAAAGCAAAGTAATTTATCCAATGATAGACATCAGAGCCAGGAAAAAGATTTGTGTCTCCAGTCTTCTTACTCAAGTGATACTTCTACAGGTTTAAAATCTCTTCCCTAAGGAAAAAAGGTATTACTTATTAAATGAGGTTTAAATGGAGGACCACATTCATCTAATTCTCTCTAATCTTCTGTAGACATTAAAGATTCATAGAATGAGAGATAAAAGGGACCATATAATACAAGGCCATTCCCTCTAAAATATCCCAGAAAGATGGATGTATTGGAAGAAAACTCACAAACCTTCAAGTTCAACTGTGTGCTATAATTACTTGTTTGTCTGGCTTCCAATTTCCGTGAAGACACATAATGGCATTATCTTGTTCACTGTGCATCAAGTACAGTGCTTAGAACATAGTAGGGCTCCAATAAACATTTTCAGAAGGGCTGAATTAATAAATCTGTCATCTTGCAGATGAGAAAACTAGCTCAGACAGGTTAAGTGACTTGCCTTGAGGTCAAAACTCGAGGTCTTCCAGTCTCATTGACCAGAGCTCTTGCCACTCTACTCGTTTTCACCCATGACCATCAAATCTTAAGAAAAATCCATTCCACTCTGGACATTTCTATAACCTTTGCCAAAGAAACGACACAGAGAAAGCCTATTTTCTAAGTGGAGACAACACTTATTCTCTCCCTAGTCTAGGTCATATTTGTATGACATTTTATTTAGTGCCTTCACTATCCTATCACATGTCAACAGATGTGGTTGTCTGCTCTACAGGGGCAGCATCCATAACTGAAATGTCCAGGTCTGCCCATGGAGAACACAATGAGAATGTGGTCTCTACCAATAGACCTGCTGTGCATGATTTGATGTAACCACAGCAGCACAGATTTTGGCTTCCTGTTGCCTCGTTTGTTTGCCCACACAAGCTGCTGTTAGATGGAGTGTCCTCTACCTTATATCTTTGCAGTTAATTTTCTGAATATAAGTATAGGAGTGTCTGTTTATCCCTACTAAATCACATCTTGTTTGGTTCATTCCTCTTGCTTATGTTTCAGAATCTGGATTCTGTCATTAAGCATATTATTTGTCCAACCTAGTTTTGGTAACGCTACAAATTTGATAAGTGTGCCACTGATATCTTTATCGAGGTAATTATTGTCCTATCTGGGCAAATAGTAAAAATAGCTAACCCTTATATAGCACTTACTGTGTGCCAGGCACAGTTCCAAGCCCTGTTAACTCATTTTATTCTCACTAGAAACTTAGGAAGTAGATGTGATTCTTTTCCCACATGTGAGATTTAAAAACGGAGATACAGAGAGGTTAAGTAATTTACCCAGGGTCACACAGTTAGTGAGCAGCAGATCTGGAAACCCAGCCAGTCTGATTCCGAAGTCCTTGATCTTAATTACTAAGTTATGCTGCTTCTCACTATTATCATGCACCTTTCACGACAGCCTTCTAGGCTGAAAGGGATCCATTAGTCAACAATCCTTGGGTAAAGCAGCCGATCATTCACAAAATTATATAACTGTAATTTCTGATAACCCAAGTTTCTCTGTCTTGAGGTTTTTGCTTTTTTGAAAACTAAGTGCTATATAGCAGCAATTTTCAACCATTTTCATCTCATGGCACACAAACTAATTACTAAAATTCTGTGGCACACCTAATCTAACTAAAAAAAAATTGGTATAATTTTGATTCATTCACACTGGATGGCTATTGTTGTGTTGGCTGTTGTCATTTTTTTTATTTCACAGCCTAAGGGAAAGGAGGTCAGGTATTGCATGTTTTAAAAATTCTTGCGACATACCGGTTGAAAATCGCTGCTATATAGCATAAACTGACTTGTCTAGTACTCCGTTTTCCTTTGTGCAGCCTCAACCAGACTCTGAAGTCCTGGGATCCAGCCCCTATCTATGCTTCTCTTATGTCTCCCATAGCACCTACTGCATGAGCACACAACAGAGGTTCAAGTTTTATCCTGGATAGACAGGCAGTAAAAGCCAAGCAGGTTTTTCCGAGTTTAATACTGCAGGAAATATAAGGACGAAGTTTAAAATAGGGAAGTGGGAGAGACACCACTTCAGCTCTTCAGGTTTCAAATTCTCTACCACAGGGATTCTCTGACATAAACAGAGCAGGATGTATTGATCTCCAAGCCAATGGCCATACAAGCTTAACCCCTTATCTCCCAGTCCCATTCTCCTGCTCACCCCTTTCAAGCCCCTCATACCCTCATGGAAGGGATTCTATAAATCTTTGAAAAGCACGGCCTGTACCTCACCCCACTTGCATTTGCCAAGGTGCCTGGCAGAGCATGTGTGTGGAGTTTAATAAATGCTTGTTGAAATGAACCCTCCACCAAACTCCACTTACAGATTTTACTATCAGCAGCCCTTCACGGTCATATTCAAGGTTGGGGGGAAATAGCCCTGGCCGGTTTGGCTCAGTGGATAGAGCATTGGCCTGCAGACTGAAGGGTCCCGGGTTTGATTCTGGTCAAGGGCACATGCTGAGGTTTCGGGCTCAAGCCCCAGTAGGGGGCATGAAGGAGGCAGCTGATCAATGATTCTCTCTCATCATTGATGTTTCCATTGCTCTCTCCCTCTCCCTTCCTCTCTGAAATCAATAAAATAAATAAATAAATATATATATATATATACACACACATATATACATATA
>NW_005366455.1:1522326-1524679 GCF_000412655.1 Myotis brandtii | reverse complement strand
GGCCTGCTCACCCCCAACTGCCAACCTGCCAGCCTGCTCACCCCCAACTTGCCCCCTGCCAGCCTGATCACCCACAACTGCTGTCCCATCCTGGCCTGATCACCCACAACTGTCCTGCCCTCTTGGCCCCTAACCGCCTCTACCTCGGCCCCGCCACCATGGCTTTGTCCAGAAGAACGTCCAGAAGGTCTCCTGAAAGGTCTCCCAGTCTAATTAGCATATTACCCTTTTGTGTGTGTGTGTGTGTGTGTGTATGAAAATAAAACTTAGCCAGTCAGGATGAACACACACAAACTAGAACTTTCTCCTCTGGAAGACAGCAATCCAACACATTGAAAAACAAAATGACTTAGACCTTACAAGGTGAGAAGACAACAGTGGACTAAACAGTTCTAAGCTGTTTATATGTTTGGGGGAGGGGGGGGCATATCCAAGTTTTCCTTCATTGCCTTTTCTCCTCTAATTGGCTACCTGTCTATTCCTTAACTCAAATAAATTTTCATCTCACTACCATTCCTAGCAAGTGGAAGACAAATTTGAAAACAGCAGTAAAGATAGGAATTGGAGATACCAAGGAAAGTCTATTTCTCTTTATTTTTTTCTCTCATTTCCTTCGGAGACCTGGCACTTTTGCTGCTAGAGGATCTTCTGATTTTTCACATGGAAGTCAAGACAGACTTTGGCTACATTAGAACATTTTTTTTTCTCCAAGAGCATAATATACAACTTCCCTTCTTAACACTTAAAAACCTACAGATCTTTCTTTATCTAAACTCACATGCATTATCAGCTCCCACATTTAATTTCCCATTTTCTTAAGAATTGCTATTCTGCATGATTTACTCTGAGGCCAATAAGTAACTATGCCCAACTCAGAAATATTGCCTACTTCCCGACTGGCAGCCATTTAATGAATAATTAACCACTCCTTACTTTCTATCAGGGATGCTTGTATTACCAGGGTAAAGGTATCCTTTATGTCTAAACAATGTCATAAAACAGGCCTTTGCCAGAAAGACACCCTCATTTATCACACGAAATGCCATGTGGTATTAACAAGGTCGATACTGTTTGTTTAATATATTTTGCTTTCATAGGGGCTTGAAATGATTTGTTTTTGCAGCTGTAACAGAGTTAAATTAGGGATTTAGCTCCGGTTGAGCTAGTTGAGCATATATAACAAATAACAACCAGGAGCTATTACTTATCTGCCTGGAGGGCTTTGGTCATCTCCCCACAATTTACAGCATCCTTGGGGTACTGAGTTACACCACAAGCAGCCAGATTCTATCCTTAAATAATCAATCCCCACTTCGCAGGATCTAAGGGGAGACTAAATAATTCAAATGTCTATTTCTTCCTTCACAACACCCACCCCCAACATATAAACGCTATAAGTGCACAGATTTTTTTTTAAGTTGAGTAATGAATTTAAGAGAAAAATCTTAATTCAAAGACTACTTTCAGACATCCGTTCCCACAAATGAGAAACTTAAAAAAACACTTTTTTGACCTTAAAGCACCAACAATCAGCCCCCCTTCCTCTTTCTCTCTTCTCACACTGCTGTGTTGCCTTACATGGAGCAGGGGGAGAGGAGGAAGTTGGCTCCACAGATAAACTTGTCAAAAGCCTGCACGACAATACTAATGCCTCTCTACCTGTTTGTGAATGTCAGCTGGGAGCAAGCTCTGAAAAGCTTTGGGGGAAAAAAGCAAGGGGGGGAAGGGAGGGGGCAAAGAAAAACTAGAGGGCAATTCAAACAAAAATGAAATCACACACACACACACACACACACACACACACACACTCAGACACACAAAGAGAGGGAAAAAGTGCTCCCCCCAGCTCAGGTCCTAACAACATACTTCTTTATCAGAGGTTCATTGTCAATCAATTAGCCAAGGCAGCAGGGGTCTGTGAGGTGGGGGCTCCCGGGGAAACAATGGGCAGCCCTGTTGTATTACTATTTAATCACTTTTGCTAAATAAATAGAGCAGCCCCGAGGTGCTGTCATGTCAAGGGAATTTATAACAAAACAAAAAAACTTCATTTTTCATTGGTCATTCCTTTTTTCCCCTCAGGACAAGAGAGGATTATTACTGTAGCCTTAAGTTCCATCTTTGTGTTTCTTGCCTTTGATTCCCACTCGGACCCTGCCACTTTCTGGCACTAATTTGTCAGGCTGAACAAAGAGAGGATTTGTACCTCCTGTAAGGTCTCAATTAGGAATGGCTTCTGCTGTATTATGTGCCATTCAGAGAGGACACAATGCCGGTAATTACAGGAATTTGCACTAAATGGCTGAAGAATTCACAGCAAAACTTCCCCCCACCCTCCCCACCTTGGGTTTAC
>NW_005366455.1:1519310-1522299 GCF_000412655.1 Myotis brandtii | reverse complement strand
AGGAAAGCAAAAAGCTCTTAAAGCCAGAGAAACGTAATTACCAACAGCAGCCCCAAGAGGTTAAACAGCAGCCGAAGAAGTAAACCCATGAAAACTGACAGCGTGACAATGGCGAGGGATCCCCAGGGCTCACTCTTTCTTGCAGTCTCTTCCTTGTCAACTTCAGAATCAGGAACCTTGCCCCACAGTGGGCCATCCGATTTCACTTCCAGATGACAAAGCAGCAAGGAAAGGCGCTTTAAAAGGTGAGCTGTGCGTCTCCCTGATGCAGCATAAGCAAGGCCCTGGGCCCTTTTATTATGGAACTGGACTCAATTGCTAGGTTTCTTGATTGCGGGGAAATTACAGGAAAAAATCTCTGTGTGTACTAGTGCCAAGAAAACCTTATCTATTGAGGGGAAATTGGTATGTACACATGTCGCATTCCTGAGGAAAACAGGGCTGCTGCCTCACACCACAGCTCTCTGTGTGCAGCCCAACTTAGAAGCACTTATAGGTGCCTACTTGATAAATATTTCAATAAGCTGCACAAGCATTTGTCTTAGCATTAATATTTTAATAGCACAGATTCCCCATTGCCAAACACAATTTAGAATCCCACCGGCAACTTCACTAACGACGGGCCCTCGTCTTCTGCTGCAGAGGTGTTTCTGAAAAGCTGCACAGAAGCGCCACCGAGTTTTCCTTAAACTCCACTGTCCTCACGTGCTCCTCTGCTCAGCACCTCCTGCAGCTTCAGGGTCTGACATTAGGTTCAGCCTTGCCAAACTGCCCGGTTTTTGTAGGTCGACAATAAACCAATATCTGCAATTTCCTACAGTCCACCTCTGTCAGTTCTCTAACCCCAGGTGGGCCTGCCTTCCAGAGCTCTTGTCTCAGTTGCCATTTGGCAGTCACGAAGTGATTATATAAATGATGTCTGGCTTCCCTAGTGGAATGCAAGTTCCCTGAGAGCAGGGACCACGTCTGCTTTCTTGCAGCACTGACTTGCCCAGGTGCACCCATTTCAAGGCACGTGGTCAGAGACTTACAACACAATAAATGATGGAATGGAAGAAGTTAATTTTCAAAGGCATATTTTCAGAAAGAGGGAAGAGCATGTGTAAAGGCTGCGGAGGCGGGACTGACCAAGGTAGGTTCCAGAACGGCGAGAAGACCACCGTGGCTGGGGCTTCCCAAGCATAGGGCGGCCGTGGAGCTGAGAGGAAGTCGTGGACCAAACCGCACATAATCAAATACAACTATAAAAAGTTCAAGCACATGCTAAGAAATATACAGTCATATATAAACATGTATTTTCAAAACCATAACCTCAGACATTTTTGGGTGGTTGTGATCCATTTTCTCTGCAGGGGCACTTTAAGTTTTGAAGAATATAGAAAATTCTTCACCTATAGAAAGAATTTAGTGCAATAAGGCCAAGTGCACTATTTTGTAGATTTAAAAGCCAACGTTTGTGGCTCCCCTGAATAGCAACTGAATGACATCATTAATAAAGAGCTACCCAGTGCAATCTTCCACTTTTAAGGCTTATTCATCAAAAATATTCACAGGGGGAGGGACTAAGTGGACGTAAAAACTTACAGTCCAAAGAGGCTCACTAAAACCATGAAATATTGTGAATTAGCTTCTCCTTAAAATAACAGACAAAGCCAAGACTCAACTAAAAACAATTGACTGGACTTTTTGGCCTTCTGGAAGGTAAACACGCTATGGAACCAGCTCTTTCACCGAATGAGTGTTTTTATGAGAATGCAAAGCTAGGGAACACAAGTACTACACAGAGAAGCAGCTGGTTTAGATTAACTGTGTTTGTGAGAAACATAGATCAATTTTTAAAGTTCCATCTGCTATAATAATCCTTGATATAATGAACAGCCTCCCAAGTAATTTAAAAAACATTCGGAGTTTTGCTTAACAAGTTTCTGCCTTTTCCTTTTGAGACTCTGCCCCCTACAGGAGATGAAGTAGTCCTACCTGAGGTAGGAAGCAAGTGTTCCATGCACAGGCAAAGAAGGAAAACGAAAAGCAGCCCAGTAAAACCACTCGTATCACAAGGCAACTGAAGGTAGCAGTTTCCGATGGAAGAGAGAGCAAAGAAATGAAATTAAAATGTTGGACTTTAGAACTGGCTACACTACACAAATTAGAATTGACTTCTCCCCACCCCAAATTAAAACCTGCCTGTGCCCTATTAAAACTCCAAACCAAAACGTGAAGGTAAAAGCTGAGCAGAGCAAGTGAGTTTTAGACCACCTGACCCCTGTCTCCTAGATTCCTCACTACCACCCATCCCGACCTATGCTCCAACCAACCAACCGTAGTGAACACAGCCAAGGGAGGCACCCTAAAACAGGGCACCCAAAGCAGCTGCCCCAAAGTTCTACCCCTGCCCATTATCTAGTCCTTTTCCTATTCTTTTCTACTTAGCATCCTTCTCCCGGCCTCTCACTCACCTTTGTCTTTTTCCTGTTTCATTTACCCACTGCCTGCGGAATGGTACCCTCGGCCTGCATCCCTCCTTCCTCGGTCTGAGTGGTAGGGCGCTGCTAATGCAGCACAAAACAGTGCACACGTCCCCGGGAAGCAAACTCACCAGAGGGAGGTGAATTAGGCAACAACCAGGTGACAATCCTTACGTTACACCTGAGGCTTTTCTTCCCCTTTTACTAGAAGTTTCCAATTCAGCTACTCACGTCTTGAGAATTAACCTGAGCTGTCCTCCCTGGTTGCAATAATAAGCACGTTTGTTGAACCTGTCAGCGACCGAAAGCCAGAGAAGTGTACTGTAATTCCAGAATGTGCACAAAGCAAGCTCTCAGTAAATTACTGTCGAATGTCGAGACTTTGAAATATACTCCATCAATTAGTTTAATCAAATACCAAAGTATCAATCATTTGTAAGGACCTACACTAAAACCAGTGTCTCCTTATTTCAAAACCATTTTCCAAAGTCAATGGCTGGCTCACCACAGGCCTTTCCCGCCTG
>NW_005366455.1:1512868-1519198 GCF_000412655.1 Myotis brandtii | reverse complement strand
TGCTCATCACCCAGTTCAGCTTCCTCATTGGCTGAGTGTTTCCAACCTCTCCAACCCCACAGGCAAGTTTCTGCTTCCAGTCCCTGAGGCCCTCCAGGCAAAGCAGGGACAATTAAAGCTGCCGTCCTGGTAAATTTCTTGTCACAAATAGTGGGGTTTAGCAAAAGGGAAATCACTTGATTTCGTTTATAGTAGGTATACAGATTTGGTTTACTGCTTTGGGGAAGGTGAGAGGCCTGGGGAGTAGGGGAGAGAGCAGGGACAGGGTTTTAAGAAGTAACAGATGATTAGCCCTGACTCCACTGTCTCTCGCCTTCCATGGCAGTCCCAGAAGCCCTCACTTCCCCAGGATGAGGCACAGGCCCATCATGACTCAGAGGTCATCTGCTTAGTCACCACCCACCCTCCACGTTTCTGTCGAGGCTTACTCCGTAGATTCTACCTTAACAGGATCTGACAAGTCATGAGCCATGGCAATGACCGACCACAGACGGGTTCCTTGCCTAAGAATGTCGGTCGTCAGCTCTGGGCCTGAATGTCTCGTAGGAAACAGTCGTGGCCTCCACATTCACAGTGACCTTGACTGAAGGAGGCAGAGGAAAGAGAATCCAGCAGACACAGGAGGCCTAGTCTAGTGAGGCAATGGTTTGGCCAAGCCATTTGGAGTCAATGGTGTCTATCACCTCTGCTGCTACACTTACTTCACCAGCATGGCGTGAGGACAAACAGACGTTCTAACACAGCTTGTTAAACTGAAGGAGCTGTGACCGGCCTGCGGAGGGGATTTTTAAACCGAATTATAATTGTGAGCTTCAGCACTGGGTAATGAGCTTTAGGCTAAAAGGCTGCTTCCTACCTGCACATTTGAAGCTCTGAGCAGTGAGTCCTCGTTCCAAAGACAGAGTTGTCAGGATGCTGAGGAAGCTGGTGGTCACGGACTGCCGCTTGCTCTTCCTGAGTTCGTGCCCCCCCATCGGATCCTGGGCCTTGTTCCTCAGGGTGACTTGCAGGTTTTGCTCTGAACTCCTCGCCGCATTGGCAGCTGTTTTCAGAGCCTCCATCCACTCCTGAGCCCTCTGCCGCGTCTCTGCCCGGAGGCGGAGGACATCTTGGGGGAAAATGACTTGAAAGCAAGAGTCACAGTCGTCCAGGTTGTCTATCTGGACAGCCAGACACACGTCCACGTTGTAGCTTAGCAGGGGGTCCTCGTCCAGCTTGCCGGGCTGAAAAGCCATGAGGTAGGCCCTGCTCAGCACAAACGTGAACGCCTTCCAGTTGTTCTGCACGGTGAGCCGGTAGAGCGTCCCGGACTTGAGGACGTCCTGGTACTGTCTGGGGCCGCCCGCCACAGGGGACCGCGCGAGCAGCTCGCTGGGCTTCTGTAAACAATGACCCTGTGTGCAGTCAAAATGATAACCAGGCCCTGGTGAGTTTGCCAGCTCATCCTGCCGCCCCACGTTGCCCGGCACGGCGGCGTGCACGACCTCCCAGAGCTTCTGTCCCCAGTCCAAAGCCTCCCACGGGGACTCTGCCTTTAGCTGCAGCTGCGAGTTGTCATACAGAACAGTGTCCACCAGCCTGGCCTCGAGGTTGCCCAGGACAGACACGCTCTGGAAGTGGGAGAGCGGGTACATGGCAGAGAGGCTCTGATTCCCGCTGCTGTCGCGGCTGTAGAAGCACAAGTTGTAAGGTGAGAGTTCTGCGTAGCAGCTTTGCCAGTAGCTGTCGTGGTCCTTCCTAATCTCCAGGTAACCTTTCTTCAGAATGTTTGGGAATGCCTGCTTGTGTTCTACAAAGATAAAAAAAAAAAAGACCAAAAGAGCAATGTACTCACTCATTCATATGAATAAATCGAGTGCGATGAAAAGGCAGGTGCAAGAAACCAAGTGGATCAGGAGTCGATACCTTTCTAGTTCAAACTCAACACAGGGGAGGTAATGAAATTACAAGATAGTCTTGATGTAACTGGGGGAAACCTTAGGTCTAAGAAACCTAACTAGGGTGGAATAAAAAGTACAAAAGTAAGAATCGGGGAGAAAATGTGACATGCAGAAGTCTGTGTGGAAAACAGAAATGCTGGGAACATGTGACTATCTGTGCCCCGTAGACCTGGGAAACAATTACACTTTGCCAGGATTTCTTGTTTTCTAGGTAACATTCTACAGAGTCCGAAATACACGAGACAGAATGTTCCTCCTGCCACCTGGCCTGACTCCCTGCTAATCCTCATCTTTCTTCAGGGGCTGAAGCCAGGCAGGGCCAACAGAAAGGACAGAGCAGGAGTGTGCTGCTCACTGATTCTGCTTCTCAGACACCGCGTTAGTCTTCAAGGCCAGTTCCTGAGCCTCCATCTTATAGCCAGTTCCCCAGGGTGACTCAACAAGCTCTCTCGTTAGGTCTCTGCTTAAATAACAGTTCTCACCTCTGAGCTCGGCTGTGCCTATGCTATTCCCTCCGCTCGCCATGCTCCTTCCTACCACTTCTACCAGCTCCCAGACACTTGCCTTCACTCAGCTACCCGCTCTTCCAGCAGGGGGGTTTGTCCTCACCTCGCCCCAATCCCCACCCATGTTCCTTCCTACCACTTCTACCAGCTCCCAGACACTTGCCCTCACTCAGCTACCCGCCCCAATCCCCACCCATGCCTGTACACGCACACCCCTGGATCAGTATCAGTATCCCTACTATATTATTCCTCTTCCATGGGCTCTTGTCAAGCTGTATTATAATCATTTATTTAAATATCAAAATAAAATACATTTTGAAGTTGTTTTAAAAGTCTGTCCTTCCTACTGAGGGCTAGGGTGAGGTCTGTCTTTTCATCCTTATATCAAAGCACATAATGCAATACCTGGTACACAGTAGGTACTTTAAAAGAACTTGTTGAATTAGAAATAAAGCTTCTAGCACAATGCCCAGCATATAGTAGGTATAATTCCCTTCCACACTATTTCACAAGTTTATCTGGTCATGCCATCTCTAATCAATGACTCAACACAAACAAGTTTGATACTTTAATAAAAGGGGACATCACTTGGGAGATTTCCCGATGCTTTTCTCAGGCATGGAAATGATAACCCTGCCAGAGGACGCAGTCCTCCCTGGTAGAGACCTTTATTTCTGACATGTTTCTCAACCTCTTTGCTGACACACATTGGAGACAGTCATAAGCTCACTGACTCATTCCCAAGAGAAGACAAATCACACTCCCAAAGGGCATGATTTCTGATCTTGGCTGAACAAAAGCCGAGTAACACAGATCTAGATCTTAAAATAGCAAACCAGAGAGAAAAGGAAAGAAATGAGGCAGAGACGAGCCTGTTTCACCTGCTTTACATCCCTGGTCCTGACATTCATTTGTATTTCTGTGGTAACGCAAAAGCCACTGGCTTCTTGCAACCCACACTAATCCCTTTGTAGAAAGAGATAATGGATGCCTATTCTCAGGTTACCTTTCTGTTCTGATCCTGCAATAAGGGCAGTGGTGCTGTTAGACACTGCTGCCGCCTCTCCCCTCTCATCTCCACCCAGCGCTGATGAGAGCTCCACCTTTTCCATAAGACTCCTAACCAAGCGACCCTCCATCCCCATCCCTCCTGCCCAGCGGCTTGGCTACGCAGCCCTGAGTACAATAAAAATCACCTCTCTCACTGTTAGCTAGGAATTTTCCTCTCCTTTTCTTTCCTGCTCGAGAGCTTTTTATAAAAACTACCCTGAACTAGAAATTCTACACTAATTGGGTCCAAACCAGTAGCAAACCTGACTAAATCCTCACTTCTTTCTAACTGTACCAGCTAGGGTGGTAGATGAGAAGTCCTTGCTTGGGTGAACTAGATGAGAAGTCTTCTGAGGGAGTCTCAAAAGTTCCCTCACCTTCCTGATGCAGAATAAGGGGTAAGAAATGTATTGTTTCAATAATTTTCCCTACCTCGGCTCAGACCTTTCTAAGTAGGTATATTAACTGGAGACAGAAGAGAGGGTATTAGTCATAGGCAATGGCCCATACTTAAGGGCTGAGTTTATAGTGTAATTTCTTAAAAAAGAAGAATCAAGAAAGCAAATGTGATCAGAAAACTATTCCCTGGGGTGTGTATTCCTCTCTGGAGTGCCTGTTTATATCAGACCCTATTAATATTTTGGGTGTGAAGTATTAATTATCTTTGATTATAGAGCACTGGAGAATTACCCTTTCTCTAACAACTGCTACTGTCTACTAAATCTGAAGTTTAATTTTTAATATTTTTTTTCTATTGACAAAGTAGAAGTTATATATTTAAACCTAAGCTTCATTAATTTACTATAGTTCAACTTTTGTTTCCCCAGACCATATCATTTCAACTCATTTAATTAACCCACACATGACTGTAAAGTGTTCAATTTTACAAATTAATATATCTGTCTTAACTAATATCACAAATTATTAATATCACAAATTAACTAATGTCCCAACTTCAGATAAAATAGAGAACAATGATCAAAATGAATTGCTGTGCCTATAAATTTCATCCTGCAACCACAAAACAGTAATTCCTCATTAAAAAATAAACATATACACAAAGAAAAACAAAAACAACTCTTTGTTTACCCATTGCTTTCCACTTTCTAGCACGACGACCTGGCTCAGTTCCTTCTCAGGGAAGACCCTTTTTCCTCTCCTCCTCGTCTGACGGTAGCCAGTGCTGTGCTTTAAGGACAATAATTACTACCAACTGAAGAGGAAGAGAGGCATCCCCCCCACCACCACCACCGCACCAGAGTCACTTCTGTACTGCCCACTCACCAAACATCTGTCTTCTTTAGGGAATTACTCAGTTAGCTTATGACTGTCACCAAAGAGTTCCCCTTTTGCTAGTTATTTCCTCTATCTGTTCTCAAAAAAGTTTCAGTCTCATGGCCACCACCTTAATCAAACTCTTACTGGTAAATAGGCTCCCACGTCTAGTCCGCCTCCTTCCTGGCCATTTCACAGCTACCAGGTTAACCTTTTTGGGTCACTTGATAAATCAAAACCCTTCACAAGTGTCCTGGTGCTACATAGTAACCTCCAAACTCCAGTTTGGAATCCCGTGCACGAACCCTTACAGGATTTTATTATGGAAATTTTCAAACACACTCACGAACATGTAGACGAATAAAATGAACATCCCCGTGGAGTCACCCCTCAGCTTCAAAAATCACCCAGTTTCTGCTATTCTTGTTTCATTTCTCCCACCCCACTTGTTTTTATTATTATTTTTTGCTGGAATATTTGAAAGCCAATTGCAGACATTTATCTATTCTAAATACTTCAGGGTGTATCTCTAACAAATATGGCCCCAGCTCCTCATACCATCACTTTAGGTACCAGGAGTTTAAGATGTGAATTTGGGGGGTACTCAAATATTCACACCACAGCATCAGTAAACAGATCCATGTTGCTCAACTTCTATCATATTTTTAATCCTGGCTATTCATTCTTTTATTCATTTCAATGGATCCCAAACACAATCCCCGGAACAATTTTCCACACCTTTACTCTCCCCAAACAGCTAGTTCCACTGTCTCTCTCTTCATGCACTGTAGGGAACTGCTTTACATACACTGTACTTATCTTCCCTGCAACATTACACTAACCAACGTCCTGTACAAGTGCTCTGGAGGACAGCGTTAAAGCCACAGGTGCTGAAGCCCAGTGGCTTAAGTTTAAATCATAATTTTGGCCTTATTGGCTGTGCGACCATGGGCAAATTACTTTACCTGAGTCTCAGTTTTATCATCTTTAAAATGGAACTATAATAACAGAACCTGTTTCATTGTACCATTGTGAGGAAGAAGTTAGTAGTTCTTAGAACAATGCCTGATACATCCTAAATATTCAATAGATGTTTCCTATTTTAGTCTTCTAGTCTCAAAAGAAGAAAGTTCTTGCCTCCTTGTTAATGCCTTCCACCTCTACTCTGTACCTAATTCCTTCCCACCTCTTCAGAATCTCTTTTTCTATAATTGTTTAAATCATCCCTCGATTAATCTCTCTTCCTCCTGACTTCCAAAATCCTAAGGCTTGATGTATCTATTAAAAAATTATTCACGTGATCCTACCACCTCTCCTATGGCTCAATCTGTCTCTTTCCTTCAGATTCCAACTTGTTATAATGCCTCCACTTCCAATTGGCCTCTGATTGTTGCTCTGACTTCATCTCACATCAGCCTACATCCCTTCTCTCCCTCCAGCCACAATCCTCTAAGTTCTTTGAACAAGCCAAGCACACTCTAGCCTCAAGGCCTCTGACTTATTGGTCTCCTCAGTTTTCCACCTCAGGTGCCATTCTCAGTGAGGCCATCCGCACCCCC
>NW_005366455.1:1505886-1512850 GCF_000412655.1 Myotis brandtii | reverse complement strand
CCTCTCTATCTTACTAACTTGCTTTATTTCTTTCAAAGAACTCTCTCCTTCTCCTTGAGGGGAGGTGGGGAGGAGCTGGATGTCTCTCTCACCCCTGTATACCCAGTGGTTGGCTCCATAAATATTTGTTAAATGTACGTACAAAGAACTATTCTGTTTATAGCCCAATTAGAGCCCTTCTTTTTCTTTTCACAAGTCCCACTTTCTCTTTTGCTAGTCACCCTAATTGAGTCCTCATCGCCTCATGTCATGATGACTGGCAGAGACTTCTCACTGGCTTCCACCCCTTTCCATTCTTTCCACCTACATATCCGTCCCATGTACTATTGGGGGCTAAGGAGAGCCAATCAATAGCATCCCTGTTCCTCACCCAAACTGCAAACCAACTGAGGTTAACAGAGGGTAGACAGGCTCGTGGAAACCAAAACATCAGCCAGTTGGAAGACACAGCTTGGGGGTCCTCCTAACAAACTGAACCCCAGGATTATACAGACTTACCTCTGAGTCACAAGCAGCAGTTACTGCCCTAGGCTTCCCCCTCCTGGGGGACAATGGAGGAGCTCTTATGGAGGAGCAACCAGAATTAGTCCTCCTGTGAGAGAGGCCAGTTCTAAATGCCTGTTTCCTCCTAAGTCTGCCCTTAAGTCACACCTCCCAGGGGTGAAGGGCGCGAAGGAGGGATAGAGGCAAGTGTGTTAGTCTAATTGATGTCCCTTTACATGGACACAAAATCTATAAGAAAGAAGGTTCCCTGCTACTCTCTCCGACACACACTACCCCTCAACCCTGAGACTTCCAGGCTTCTTGTAATTACCCTTTAATCTTGACTCTCAAGTAATTTTCAAGTGCTTCTTGCCAAACCTATCACATTAAGTCTAACTGTCTGGCTTTGAAGGAACTCCATAATCTCAGCCTACTACTGTACTCTCCCAAATGCAGCCTTGTTCCAGATTAGCCTCCCGGCCACCCCACACACGTGCTGTGTTATCTCGACTGTGACTTTGTGCTCAACCCTCCCAGCTCAGCTGAAACTTCCTTTCCCCAGTGAAGACTTCTCTGACATTCTCCATCACAATCAACTCTCTTTACAGTCCTGGTTAGCAAAACACAGCATTCCAAGTCTATTTGTATCATGTTATAATATTCAACTGTGTTTAAGCCAGAAACTAGAGAAAAAAATTTTTTAACTAATTTCAGGTCTTTGTTCTCCTCATTAGAGGCACATGAGAGAAGTGAAATGAACAGGATCCATATTAATCATGACACTGCCACAAATGACCATAGCAAAGAACATGAAGAGAGTGATGCTACAGGACCCAAAAGAGGGCTTTGTTTTGTACATTTTAAATATGGTCCACAGGCCATCGTAAAGTGCTGGCCACTGTAGTGCACTCACAGACACTTGTTAAACTTATTCTGGTAGAAATGAACTAGGCTCAAGAACTATCTATCTTGTGAGCTACTCTGGATACCTTTCTTTACTGATAAAAAATAATATCCCATTTTTTTCTCCCTTCATAATAAACATAGGGAAAGACATATTATCTGTGTAGACTCTCATAGAAATAGACCCATAGTATACCTGCTACATGTAAGCTAGATACATCAATAGGAATCTTTTCCATGTAAGTTCTTTGCTATGGGCAGCAGGGATAGACCATAAGTCAATACAGTCCCAGCCAATTTCACTTCTCAAGTGTGAGCCTTGAGATTACACACCCAACCAACTTCTTAAAAGAGGCTTCCTGCCTTCTGTGACAAGGGTAATCTCTCATCTTAATAGAACTTTTGACCCAGAAAATTCCAAACATCAACTTTCAAACTATGCTCCATCATTGCCATAGTAAGCTTTCTACTCTTTCCCTCTAATCTATAGAAATTAAGTATAAAAGAATCTCCTATACTTAGGCCAGCAGATTTTAATATAAATGCTTGTCATTACTATATCTTGGGTATCATACAGAATCACAGAAACTTAGAAATGTAGTTAGCCTATCCCCATCAGAGGCAGAAACTGTCATTTGCTTGCCCCATTGGCTAGGTCTCTCCCCCAACTTCTTTACCAACAGAACCCTATTTTGTTCAGGTATGGTGGCATATGCTTAGAGGAGATGGTCTCTCCCCAGCCCCATGAAAAGAATCATGATTTGTTTAATCCAAATCACAGTAATTCTGTTTTCTTTTGCCAGAGATTACTTTAGGTGTGGGCATGTGACTCAGCTCTGGCTACTGAGAAGGTGTGATTGGAAACAGACCCAGAGGAGGTGCCCTGCTTCCCCTTCCTGACTTTGGCTGTTGATATGTAAGACAACGATCCTTTGGACTGCTATAGCCATCTTGTACGAGTGAGGGGAGAGAAGAGACATCACCAATACACTGAGGACAGCATAGCAAAAAGATGAAAAGTGCCTGGATCCTTGATGACCGTGGGACTACCTACACATGAACTTCTTAAGTATTTATTGCATACAGTGCTTGACATTCACTAAGTGTTCAATCGCCATCTGTTAGATAGATGAAAATAGAATATGGTACATGGCCTTACTATTTCTGCCACTTTTGTTGAGTATGATATTACTTGCTTCTGAAAACATCCTAACCAATTTAACAGATTTGGAAAGAGATTCCAGGAAGAAAAATGACTTGGCCAAGGTTATACCACAAAGAGTGCAAGTTGAGAGCGGAACTCCAAAATCCAGATTTTCAATCTGGATCAAATTGTGTTTTATTTGTGGTGAGAGAAATAAGTCCTAAACTTCCTCAGGCTTGACAGAGAGTATTATTGAATGGTTATGTGTGGCCTCCAATGTCTGGCCTGGCTTGGGATGCTAGCCCCTAGCTCAGTGATGGCGAACCTATGACACGCGTGTCATAGGTGACACGCGAACTCATTTTTTTGGTTGCTTTTTCTTTGTTAAATGGCATTTAAATATATAAAATAAATACCAAAAATATAAGTCTTTGTTTTACTATGGTTGCAAATATCAAAAAATTTCTATATGTGACACGGCACCAGAGTTAAGTTAGGGTTTTTCAAAATGCTGACACGCCAAGCTCAAAAGGTTCGCCATCACTGCCCTAGCTGTATGGCCTGGTGTGAGGTCAATTTCTCTTAGGCTCCGCTTCCTCATTTTAAAAATCAGAACTATATCACCTATCATATTAAACTATTATGACTATTAAATAAGATAACCCTAGCTGGTTTGGCTCAGTGGATAAAATGTCGGCCTGCGACTGAAGGGTCCGGGTTTGACTCTGGTCAAGGGCACATGCTCAGGTTGCCAGCTCGATCCCCAGTAGGGGGCATGCGGGAGGCAGCTGATCAATGATTCTCTCTCATCATTGATGTTTCTCTCTCTCTCTCTCTTCCTCCTCCTTCCTCTCTGAAATCAATGAATATATATTTTTTAAAAATATATTAAATAAGATAAATTATGAACAAGTCTTAGCACTCTTAAATCATAGTATAAATAATAACAAACTTCATTCAACTTGACTCAAACTATAGGTAAGGAAAATAGAAAGAGAGGCAATTTCCATTTTGGGGGAAAAAACTACTGTCCTGATTTTCTAAGCACCAATACATAAAATTAAACCAGACACCTTGCATATGCTCATATTGGCACAATACAACGTTTTCTATAATGTGGTTCATAGCATCAAAGAACTTCCAACCTAGTGTGGGAGATGGATGTTCAAGCAATTACTTATAATGAAAGCAGCATAAAATGTGCTGTAGAAACATAAGGTGAAAGAAAAAAGAGAATTTTAATTGAGAAAAAATATGGCAAGGTCTCAGGGAGGATGTGGCATTTGAATTGGCCCTTGGAAGATAATGGAGGATTCTGAAAACGAAAAAAGGCAGGAAAAGTATTCTGGGATGAAGAGACAGCATGAGCAAAGGCCCAGGAGCTTGAAAGCACATGGCACATTCAAAAAAAGGGCACATAGATGGGCTGAAGAACGGTGTGGGCGTGGGCGATAAAGTTAGAAATATATCTGGATGCTTTATAAAATTCATACTTGATTTTAGAAAAAAAATAGAGAAGCGTGATTCAACTTTGAGAACTGAGTGGCCTGAAAAGATTTATGTTTTTAAAAGGTAACTTTAGCAGTTTGTCAAATTAGTAACTATAGTTCTTCTTAGCCAAGAGAGATAAAATACATTAACAGAGCAGCCACAAAAACGTCAGGCACTTCATTTTCAGAGTTCCCATACAGAAATGTTAGGAATCAGAATGCGGCTGTCGATGAGGCACGGTGGGTTTCCGAATAGCTGCCACCGGCCAACATTCAATAATGTAACCAATGGAAACTATACAACCATATAAAAATCAACTTTCTTTGACCTATTTTAGCAACTTCTTTGTACTGACTAATCTTGCTGAAGGGTGAATCATAAATTCAGCAAGAGACCATGTCCTGGTGACCTCACTTGTTCTAAGCCTGCAGGAATATTCCCACCTCTACTGGCTCCGAGGCTTTTAGAAACATCATAATTGAAAAAGCAGTCATTTTAGTATAAGTTCCAAATTTGGCTTTTTTTTTCCCCGAGTGAAAGATGGGGGAAAAGGGAATCGAAACAGAGTAACATAAAACTCAGGATAAAGAAACCAGACTGCATGGTTTTTCTAGCCCTAAAGAAAACCTCTGCTTGAGACCTTCTCCTAAAGCACCGAGAACAAGAAAATACAGGCACAGGAATGGTACCAGGTCACCAGAGAGTGAATCCGCCTGAAACAAAAGCCCAGCTGACCACTGCCCTTGCCAAGCAGATGAAAACGTGAACACAGTCAGGGAGGGAAAGTAAGTCAGATTCCGGCAGTCTGTGGAGTTTCAGAGCTTCATAGCTAATGCAATGAATGTCTTTAAAAACATTTTGATTTTAAAAAGCACAACAGCAGTTCACCCAGAAGTAGAGTTACCAGGCACACACAAATCTCTCTGTGTTGAATAATTTCAAGCATACCTATATTTCCATCACCGAGCTGACTACAGTAATTAGCTCCCACACAACCATGAGTCAGGGTCAGTTCAAGTACATCCGAGAATGATGTCATTTTAGAGTTGGGAAGGACTGTAGAAATAATTTAACCTGCTTCACTGAGTTTATAAATCAAAGGCAAGAGACAAGTGATTTTTCCAAACCTGGCGAGTTAGGATACTATACATTTGTGTCCCAGTTGAATGTTCTTCCCATGAAGCCTTACCTCCTCTACTCAGTGTACACACTTCGAGGTATAAAATAACCTATTTTTCATAGTGGTAACACAGCTAATGTCCACATGTTCATAGGACCTTTTATGTTCCTAACTTAACATATGTTTATAGTGGGATTGTAATTCTATAATGCCAGTACCCCGTCTTCTTCATCCTACAGGAAATTCCCTGGTGCATCCGGCTGAACCATTAGTCAGTGAACAAAAACAAGATGGCAGTGATGCAAAGGACTAACAGGACAAGTATGTACACTTGTCGAGAGCATGTTTGTACAGAGCTAAGGTTAGGGCTAAGACTAGACATGAGCCCTTCCCTCAGGGCTAGTTCCCAGTCTGACCTCACTCCCGCTGCCCGGGCATGGCAGACACTGGGATGGCAGCAAGGAGAGGAAGCTCTGGCCTCCACCACTGCCTTGGATTCTTTAGAAATAACTACTTCTGTTGCCATTTCACCTTAGATCTATTCCTTCCTATGAACCTATAAGCTAATTGTTTTGACAGTACTATCCAAACCCCAGCTAGTGCAGATAGTGCTAACCAGGTTGGAGTCAAGCCACACACCTTCAACCTGGTAGGACCCACTAGGAATATCCTTTATCCGTCAGCACAGGCAACGTTCCATCTTAAGAAGTCTGTCCTAGGTCTGTCTCTGCATGAGGCAATGCAGTCTCTAGAATGTATTTGCATGCTTCTAAGTAAGACTAAAAAAAGCTGCCAAAGATGGGGCAAAACCACAGCCATCTTTCCATGGTTACAAACCCACGGGAGTCGTTCACTTAAGCTCTCTGCATAGCTAACATTCAAGAAAGTGAAAGACAAAGTTACAGTCTTCCTTTTGCAGATTCATTGGTCTCCTAAAGAACTGTGACCGGCTCTGACTGTCCATGTATTTTAGCAAATACGTTAAATACAGAAAACAATCCTTGCTTTCAGCTAGACTGCTTTGGTACGTCTCAGTTTTTCCTAACCAATGATCTAATTTTAGTTCGATGAACATTATCCAGGTCTGTTTCTTCCACACTACTTCCCGCCCTCTACCCCCACAGAGATTGACTGCCAATAACGCTTTCGAAGTGGAAGGTTGCAAAGTAAGGATACAGCCTAGCTTAGTGGTCAAGAGCATAGGCTCTGGGGGAAGACTACCTGGGTTCAAAACGAGGTGCCCTTGTTTCCTAGCTGTGAGACTGAAAGCATGTTTGAGCAATACTATTTCGAGAGCCCTATTTTAGGTACTGAGGGTAAAACAATGAGTAAGAGACCATCCCTTCCTCAGGAATCATAAACTCTGGTGTAGAAGATAGCGAACAGTTGGTCACACGTCAGTATGAGAAAGGGAATGAATGGTCCATTTCCAGTTAACAAACCAGTTCATAGCTGTGAAAAGGTACACTTCAAGCAGGCCAATTCAAGAAATATTTACTGTGGGGACATTTTATGAAATAGACTGCCAGGGGAAACAAGGAGTGATTGGTAATGTCACCTTGATTCTCACTGATGAGTTTCAAATTCTATTAATAGCAAAATCAATATTACTAAACCTTTAAAACATTAAGTGTTTACTATGTGCCAAACATGGTTCTAAGAAGTATTTTTATATTTATTTATTTATTTATTTATTTATTTATTTTAATCCTTACCTGAGGGTATTTCTCCATTGATTTTTAGAGAGAGTAGAAGAGAGAAGGAAAGACAGAGAGAAATAGTGATGTGAGAGAAACACATCAATTGGTTGCCTCCTGCATGAA
>NW_005366455.1:1487736-1499525 GCF_000412655.1 Myotis brandtii | reverse complement strand
TTTTAATCCTTACCTGAGGGTATTTCTCCATTGATTTTTAGAGAAAGTAGAAGAGAGAAGGAAAGACAGAGAGAAATAGTGATGTGAGAGAAACACATCAATTGGTTGCCTCCTGCATGAATCCCAACCAGGGCCCGGGCTGAGGAGGAGCCTGCAACCGAGGTACATGCCCTTGACCCTTGACCAGGGAACCTGCAACCCAGTTGCATGCCCTTCACTGGAATCAAACCTGGGACCCTTCAGTCCGCAGGCTGATGCTCTATCCACTGAGCAAACTGGCTAGGGCAGAAGAAGTACTTTTAGATGTCTTAACCCATTTAATGCTCACAAGAAACTGAGGTGAATACTACCACTTTTCCGTGCTTTATGACAAAATACAATTATAAAGACAGAGAGCTTAAGAAACCTCTTTTACGTGCTAATAAGTACTGTAACAAGGAGTGAAACTCTAATAGCGTAGGTTTAGAGTCAGTGTTTTTAACCAATATCTTGTTTGACTAGAAGGCTTTCTTCAGACAGGCTTGCCCATTAACAAAATAGCTAATGTTACATCCCACCTACCCACTGCCCTCATTATGCCAGAACCCGATTTGCTTTATACCAGGGTTCTCGTTTTGTTTTTTTACTTCAAAATAAGATATGTGCAGTGTGCATAGGAATTTGTTCATAGTTTTTTTTTAAACTATAGTCCGGCCCTCTAACGGTCTGAGGGACAGTGAACTGGCCCCCTGTTTAAAAAGTTTGAGGACCCCTGCTTTATACCCAAAGTAGCAGTTACCCTCAGGAAGGCTCAAAAGCCCAGTTATTCGTCAATAAATGAGGCAGAAGATGCAGCAGTCCTACCTAATGAAGATCCTTGGGGTTGTTGCTATGAAAGGAAAAAGAGGGAATAAGGGGGGTTGGGCAAAAGAGAAGGAAGGGGAGGAGGAGTAGAACCATTCCTTGTAAGTCTTTAAGCTACTCAAGGTGAGCTCAGACTAGGAGCCAGGAAAAAAAATTAACTGGAGAAAACATACAATTTTGCAGTAATAAAGCCCTTAGGTAAGAGAGTGACACAGCTAGACACAAAATCAAGTTGACCTCATCTAAGAAAACCAATTTGACTAAATTTTATTTCTTCTAAGAGCCCCAGCCTCTCATTAACCTGGTTAATTGTTAGACCAGCAGGAGTAGGAGATGGGAGGGTGATGGGTCGCTTTTGGTCACTCTGAATTTAAAGTGCCCGTGAGACATTCCAGCAGATGTGCTCACCAGTCAGCCGGATGTGCACGTCTGGAGCGCACGGAAGAGGTCTGGCCTGACCCCAAATGTCCAGCGCTAGCCAAGATCTACACCCCTTCCTCTGTTTTTGGCATATTCTTTCAGGAGAAACAGTAAGCCTTTCTTCAGTTTGGATCACTAATTTCAAAGGTTTTAAAGTAAACTCAGCCCAGCCGGCGTGGCTCAGTGGTTGAGGGTCGACCTAGGAACCAGGAAGTTATGGTTTAATTCCCAGTCAGGGTACATGCCCGTGTTGCAGGCTCAATCCCCAGAGTGGGGCATGCAGGAGGCAGCCAATTAATGATTCTCATCATTGATGTGTGTGTCTCTCTCTCTCCCTGAAATAAAATATTTCAAATTTAAAATAAACAACTCAAAGATCTTGGCTGATTTGACTAGAATGCACCTGAATGTTGGCATACCCGTCCAAAAGGTGAGAATTGCAGTTGGCAGCCTACCCAGAACTCCTCTGTGGCCGTGGGCACTCACTGCTCACCCCTGCCCTTTACCAGGTTAGTAATAAAAACATGACTTAGCCTGCTTGCTCTTCCGATGCCAGAAAGAAAAAGCATCAGAATTTGCCCAACTTTGCGACTCTCTGCTATCTCATGGATAACACAAAGGTGGCCAGGTTAGGTTATATTAATATCTGCAAAGGCCATTTGTTACAGTTATTTTTTCAGAACACCATTCAGTACATATATTTCAACATCATTTAATACTCAACTTTTTAAAATTGAGAATTTAAAAAAATCATAATATACTAAAGAGAGAATCTAAAGAAGGTCTGGTTTTTGCATTTACAATCCGAACAAGATAGGAAAAATAAAACTGGAAATATGACACCTTTTAACTTTGGTTGTACCAGGGATTTAGAATGGTTATGATGATATAGCCATAAAAATCTATGTGAACTCTAAGAAACCAAAAACAACAGAGGTTGACTGCTAATCAAGGAGCACACCTGTTTGTACTTGGACTCAAGGCAGAGCTCTCATTCTCCAGGCACTGGGGTCCCAGAAACTTGTTTGTCCCTAATGTCTAATCAGTTACCACATGCTGTGCTTTACAATGTCGTTTTCTTCTTACTCCGATGGTCTCCACCCTTGGCTAGATGTTACGGAGGACTGGTGAAAGTAGGAGAAATCACAAGTCATAAATTTGAGTGGAGAAAAGTATTTAAAAGGATGGATTTGAACTGGATATAAAAATAAGGCAGCACCTTACAGATGGGAATGCTGCCTTTCCTTAACAGACACTAAATTATATCCTTGCCTCAAGTTGCACTTATAAACTAAGTTTTGTTATTATAATGTTAAATGTACCAACGGAATACCAAGCAATGGTAGAGGATTGAAGTAACACTAAAATAGCAGGTAAGTAGATAAATTAGTCTCCCCAGTTAATTGAGCAGCTCAATCTAAATTAAGAGTTAAGCAGGGTAACTGAAGAATCATCAGTTAAAAAAAAAATGGATATCCTATACAATATCTTGAGAGAAAATGCTGAGGGAAACAGAGAGATGGTTTACCATGTCTCACAGAAGAGGAAATTCATGTGTGAGTACATGACTATATTTATATACAGTACATGAGTGCATGTATGTGTATAAAGTATGGGGAAAAAATAAATTCAAGGTTCTACACTATGAGGTCTTAACAAACCTCTCCAACCTTTTCCTCCCTCTGTCCGCCATGGGACCTTTTGTTCCTCTCACAAGGGTTGACTTGATGTCTCTGCACCTCCCATCTCTTCCCCTTTCTCATACCATAATCCTGACCAGGTGTCCTCTACTGAGACCCTTTCTGCATCTTCGTGTCCTTCAAGGTCCAGCTCAAGTTCCATGCCTCTCACAAGCCCTTCCTGACAAGCCCAGCCTGGGAGTTTTCTCCTTTCTCCATGCTCTTTCAGTCGCTGTTGCTCACTCATCCAAAGAATCCCAACAATAGAGAGGAAAACAGAAGTTCCCTCGGAAACATTCCAGTGGACCATCTACTTTCTCTCACTACTGGGTGCCTTCTTGAGTCTTTGTGTCTGATCCCCTCAGCTAAAGGAGAAGTTCTTAATGGCAGGGATTGCGTCTTCACACACCTTTAACTCTTTCATGGCACAAGGCTGCACCCAATGTGGGTTTTGATGGACATCTCCTGAAGTGAAGAAACAGTATCATACAATGTTCAAAGGAAAAATGCTACATTCCCTATGAGAGCTCTGATTCTCACATACAAGACTAGAAAGGAAGAATTCACCAGAGTTGTCCTTTCGCTCAGTCCCCCCCCCACCCCCATGAAGATAAGACTATAGACTTGAAGTAGGATAAAGTGTGAACGTAAATGGAAGAGGAAGCTTAAGTAAGCATAGCCAGGCATGGATACTGGAGAATAAGATTCTCCTGAGCAAATGTAAAAGACACAAAGGAAAATCAGCAGTGCCTTCTTGAGTCTTTGTGTCTGATCCCCTCAGCTAAAGGAGAAGTTCTTAATGGCAGGGATTGCGTCTTCACACACCTTTAACTCTTTCATGGCACAAGGCTGCACCCAATGTGGGTTTTGATGGACATCTCCTGAAGTGAAGAAACAGTATCATACAATGTTCAAAGGAAAAATGCTACATTCCCTATGAGAGCTCTGATTCTCACATACAAGACTAGAAAGGAAGAATTCACCAGAGTTGTCCTTTCGCTCAGCCCCCCGCCATGAAGATAAGACTATAGACTTGAAGTAGGATAAAGTGTGAACGTAAATGGAAGAGGAAGCTTAAGTAAGCATAGCCAGACATGGATACTGGAGAATAAGATTCTTCTGAGCAAATGTAAAAGACACAAAGGAAAATCAGCAGCGCCCAGCCTGGGAGTTTTCTCCTTTCTCCATGCTCTTTCAGTCGCTGTTGCTCACTCATCCAAAGAATCCCAACAATAGAGAGGAAAACAGAAGTTCCCTCGGAAACATTCCAGTGGACCATCGACTTTCTCTCACTACTGGGTGCCTTCTTGAGTCTTTGTGTCTGATCCCCTCAGCTAAAGGAGAAGTTCTTTATGGCAGGGATTGCGTCTTCACACACCTTTAACCCTTTCATGGCACAAGGCTGCACCCAATGTGTGATCTGATGAACATCTCCTGAAGTGAAGAAACAGTATCATACAATGTTCAAAGGAAAAATGCTACATTCCCTATGAGAGCTCTGATTCTCACATACAAGACTAGAAAGGAAGAATTCACCAGAGTTGTCCTTTCGCTCAGCCCCCCGCCATGAAGATAAGACTATAGACTTGAAGTAGGATAAAGTGTGAACGTAAATGGAAGAGGAAGCTTAAGTAAGCATAGCCAGACATGGATACTGGAGAATAAGATTCTTCTGAGCAAATGTAAAAGACACAAAGGAAAATCAGCAGTTGTTCAACAGCAATCAGATATAAAAACATACCAGTGTTTCCTTGAGCATCTTCTATCTTATTTGGTGAGGGCGACAGGAAGGACGGCCTGGTGAAGTGAGGGCCCTGAAGAGATGGTTGTTGCGGCTGCTGCTGCTGCAAAGGCGTGGTCTTGAGGATCACCCTCCAGTCCACCTGGGTAACATCTGACCTTGATCGAGCATGCCCTGGCTTAAAGGTAGTGGTCTCATCCAACAAGTCATTCACAGAACGAGGTCTGTCCCTCCGACGCTGACAGATGTTGAAAAAATTAAAGGTTGATGCTTCCTTTTGATCCATCCAGGAGAGATTATCTGGGGCTGTCCCTTTCTGGACCATAAACTGTTCTTTGGTGGGGAAGACATTTTGAACTTTGGTTTCTAAGAACCTGGTCTGACAGTGGTCCCAAAGCATGCCCCCCTCGCCTAGGGAGGCAACATTTCTGATAGCACCATTGTCTGTTATGTTACTGAGTACCTCGTGCCCCACCAGTTCAGGGACTTCCTGGATCCCATAAACCTCTGCTTGCTGAACAGCCTTCTCTAGTTTACTGTCAAAAGTACTGAAGAAATCCTCAGTAACCTCCAGGGCCGGGCTGATATCATCCACTTCCAAAGCTTCCATGTTGCAGGCTCTAAGAGGCCTCCGCCTCCCACGCTGGCTCAGGAAACGGCTTCATGAGCATTTGCCCAACAGAGAGATGCTCTGGGCAACAGAGTTCTGGGGACCACTGGAAGGAACCTCATTCGCTGCCTGGAACAGGCCAAGCATAAGGGTGGTTGGTGTTTTCCCAGTCACTAAAAGCTGAGAATGGCCAATAACAAAGGTGCCGGGAGACAAATGTTCCTTTGGGATTATTCTTCAGTGAGATCTCTGTAAACACAACAGGAAGTGCTTGTCAAAGCAGTGCCATGGCAATCTTCCATTACCTGGAAGAAAATAATAAAAAGGACAACGTTGACACATAGCTCACTGTATTCTGTAGTATACAAATCTGCCCAATTACTTCCCCATCTTTCCCGCCCAAAGGTGCACAACACCTACACAGAAGGTCCACTGTCAAGTTCCACATCACTCACCGCTTTGTATTAGAACTTACACAGAGCAGAGTGGAACTCCTGATAAGGGGAATTAAGGTCAATAGCTTTTACTCACACAGAGAAGCCTTTGAGAGCAATTGTGAAAAGACTGCCCTGGCAAATCTCTGTGATATGTTGACCTAAAATAGTAAGCAAAAAAGACTAGGAATTCTCTGACTGGGCCTCTATGGTAATCAGTCTGCAAGTCAGAAATGCATGAGTCCTTTCACAAACCTTGAAAGCACTGATAATTTGTTAGGTTTAAAGGCACAAGAGGGAAGTAGAGAGGGAGAATCTGTCCTTTCACTAAACCTGAATGTCCCTGCGCTGTGCTTCCTAGGTTTAGGTTATGTAGTACCTAACGATGACTCTGGACTTCAGAATTCCTCCAGTCTTCCGGGAAAGAGGCTGTGAGGATGGCCTAGGAGGACAGGGCCAGCCTCTGGGCTGAGCAGAATAAATCCTAGCACTAACTCACTCTCTCTGGGAAACTGCAGACCTCCAGGACCAGGGCAAATTAGAGCAGACCTTGACAGTGAGGCTGTCTTCTATAGTAGGCACTAGCCATACATGGCTATTTCAGTTTATTAAAATCAAATAAAGTGCCTCAATCAAACTAGCCACATTTCATGTACTCAATAGCCACATATACCTTTGTATTTTTGCCAAAAAACAACAACAATGAGGCAAGAGCTTCCCCCCACCACCACCTACTTACAAATAGGTAAAATTAAGCAATTACAACTCCTTTGCAAGCTGCTTCAAAAGTACATAGATGTGTTTTCTTTTTTAAAAAGGCACCATTTTATGGTTAATTAAAACCACTTTTAGCACTTAGGTCATTAAACCGTTACATTTCAATCAACACCAATCTACATTGCTTACTGTATGTAAACAAAACTAGTATTACAGCCCTTTATTTTAAATGTATCAAGGAGGTTTGGAGTTCACCGAACTCTGTGGTTAACCTTGTAAATCGATAATGACAGTGAATTTGTCTACTTTTATATTTTGATATTTATTTGTCATCACTCATGAAGCAAGGCACAGATTGAAGGTTTGGAGATGAAAGCGATTATAATATTTTTCTAACTGCAGACACGGTTTTGCTTCCCATGTCTCCAAGAGGACTGGAGCCCCCTGAACTATGCAACAGGGTTTCACTACTTCTGTAATTCTGAAACGTGGGGTTTTGTTTTCAGTTTTATCTTGTGTGAGAGGCTAAAAAAAGAAATACATAATAAATCTTAAAGCTTTTAGTTCTTTCTTTACTATAATTTCAAATAAATATAATAACAAAATACGTTTCCCATTTTATACAATAGGCACCAAGGTGCAGAGAGCACTTATTCATCTAAGATTATATTATGGATGCTCCTTTTCTTACCCAGTGCTTACAATTCAGTATCAAGTTCTTTAATCACACTAGAGAGTAAATACCTTCCAAGTAATTTTTTTCCTTCCTTCCCTCCCTCCCTCCCTCCTTCCCTCCTTCCTTCCTTCCTTGTTCTAATCAAAATATCTAGGAGCATACCCTTTGTGCTCTTTGCTTGTGAGAAGAGCATTCACAGACTGGTGAGAAGCAAAGAGCCACTGACGGCCAGCACTCCTGGGTTGGGGAACACTTCTATCCCACATGTTCTAAACTAACCATAGGCCTTTGAGATCATGCTTTCAACCCCCACCTTTCACAGGAGACACTGCGGTCCAGAGAGAGTGAGAGGTCCCATGGACACTTCTGTACGCATTGCCTCATTTAGTCCTCATGAAAGGGTAGTAGCAATTCAACTTTAAAACCATTTCAACGCTGTGCTGTTTAACAGGGCAATCTGGAAATCACTCATCTCTCCTCCTTTCATCACTTAATAAGGTCACACCAGAATCAAGACACTAAAGATGGAAAGATGAATAAGACACACCTCTCGTCCTAAAGAGGCTCGGTCTATCATGATGCACCTAAGAAAATAAGTTAAAAAAAAATGGCTCTAGTTGGTTTGGCTCAGTGAATAGAGCATCGGCCTGCGGACTGAAGGGTCCCAGGTTCGATTCCGGTCAAGGGCACATGCCCGGGTTGTGGGCTTGATCCCCAGTGGGGGGCATGCAGGAGGCAGCTGATCGATGATTCTCTCTCATCATTAATGTTTCTATCTCTCTCTCCCTCTACCTTCCTCTTTGAAATAAAAAAATATATATTTTTTAAAATGCCTTGATAGAGGACAGAAACAGACAGTAGACACAGGCCACATATAAAAGCACAGGCACCAGACACAAATGTGAAGAAACCATCTTGGATGACAGCCCAGTGGGTTTTCCAAGGATTCCAGCCCCAGTCGGTATCTAACTGTAACGCATAGGAGATCCCAAATAAGGTTTTTCCAGCCGAGCCCAGTTAACCCAGAACCATGAGGGTGATAAATTGTGGCACAAAGTTTGGGAGTAGTATGTCACACAGCAACCAATAATCAGGACTCATCACTTCCGCAGGGAGGCGTTCTCTGGTGTCCCAGACTAAGTTAAAGTCCCTGTTTAGGTTTCGATGGCACCTGTACTTCCGTAAGTTACACACATCACAGTTTCAATGTCAATATCCCCTCCGGCAGCACTGTCTATTTTGTTCACCCTTGGACCCCCAGACACAATTGCAGCTCAATAGATATTTGTTGAACAAATGAATGTATTTTTTGAGTGGCTATCTTTAGAATCATTTGACATTGTTTTCTTTTTCTCCTTTTTGCTTTGTTGTCAGTACCTCTGATTTACAGCCCTCTCACCACATCATGATTATCTCTAGCAATAAACAATAAAGACAACTACTGCTTTAACAACAGCCCCACCCCAAATCAGTACTTCTATAATAATAAAAGCATAATATGCTCATTAGACCAGACAGCCGGACATCCTTCCAGACAAAGCCACAGTGGCTGCAAGAGCCGAGGACAGGCAGCTGTGGTGGCCGGCGGCAGCAGCAGCAGTGAGGTGATAGGGGTGGTGCCTTCCCCTGATCGGCTGGCTGGCCGGTCACCTCCCACAGAGGAAGGCCAAACTGCAGCTTAGGCCCGCTCCCTGCGCCCGCTCCCCACAGTAGGACATCCCCTGAGGGCTCCCGGACTGTGAGAGGGGGCAGGCTGGGCTGAGGGACCCCGCCCCCCCCCGCTAGTGCACAAATTTTCATGCACCGGGCTTCTAGTAGTGTAATAAATGAATTAACAGACCAGTGTGACAAATCCAAGTCTTTGCCTGTATTTGCACAGTACAAATTAAATAGATAAAGAGTTACTGAGAGTAGCAGTGATTTATTCATTCCATACATGTTTTCTGAAGCAGCGACTGTGTTCTAAGCATTGATGATACAACAGTGAACAAAAGAGATTAAATCTCTACCCCTGTGGCCTAGACGATGTAGTCCAGCCTCCTAAGAGGCAGAGGTCAGCAGTGACAACTCTGGGGCTCAGGAGGAAGGGGACTTCAATAAGTTACTTAACCTTTCTATTCCCAGTTTTCTCATTTGCAAAATCAACAAGTTAGTAATACCTCTCTCCTAGGACAGTTGAGAGAATTAAACAAGGCAATAGGTGGCATGGTTCTTGGCACAGGGTACACGAGCAACAAGCCTAAAAAGCCTCTCGCTGCCCGGTCAGCACCATCATCTTTCCTCTATGACCTCATACTCCCTCTGCCCTCCACCTGCCCTCCCATCTGGCCACACTGGCCTCCTGCTGGTTCTCAAACTTGCTGACACATCTCACCTCAGGGTCTTTGCCTTGGCTATTCCCCAGATGTCAACATGGCCAACTCTTTCCTTAAATAATTGTTCATGTCACCTTTTCAATGAGGCCTACCCTGACCACCCTATTTAAAATTTTAACACATATATCTGCCCTGGAGTTCTCAGTCCCCTTATTCTGCTTTTTCTTTTTAAATAAACTTTTAATTTTAGAACAGTTTTAGATTTATGGAATTATTGCAAAGATAGTACAGTGCATTCCCATACACCCCACATCCAGTTTCCTCCATGTAACATCTTATATTAGTCTGGTACATTTTATCACAATTAATGTACCAATGTTGATACATGTTGTTAGCTAAGGTTCCTACTTTGTTGTGATTTCCTCCATTTTCCCGTACTATCTTTTTACTGTTCTAGGATCCCATCCAGGATACCGCATGCTTTCAGTTCTCATGTCTCTTTCGCCTCCTCTTGGCTATGAAAAGAGACTTCCTTGTTTTTGATGAACTTACAGTTTTGATGACTACTGGTCAATGGATTTGTTTGATGTTTTTCTCCTGACTGGACTAGGGCTCTATGTTTTGAGAGGTAAAACCAGGGGTCCTCAAACTACGGCCTGGGGGCCACATGCAAATACAAATATTGTATTTGTTCCCATTTTGTGTTTTTACTTCAAAATAAGATATGTGCAGTGTGCATAGGAATTTGTTCATAGTTTTTTTTGAAACTATAGTCCGGCCCTCCAACGGTCTGAGGGACAGTGAACTGGCCCCCTGTTTAAAAAGTTTGAGGACCCCTGGGTAAAACCATTCTTGTCATATCCAGGTTGACACTGTCAACATGACTTACTACTACTGCTCATGTTAATCACCTGGCTGGGCCCTTTTCCCCTATTCATTTACTGACCTAACACACCACTTAGTGTTCAGGGTTTCTCTCTTCCAAGTAAAACATAAGCTCCTTGAGGACAGGCATTTATGTTTATTTTGTTCACTAAAGTATCCCAAGCGCGTAGAATAGTACCCAACACACAAAAAGGCTCTAAGCTGACACGGTGGAATGAATGCACTGTTATTCCTCTGAGTGAAGGTCATGGCCCTTCACTACCTCTCCACCTCTCCAATTGGCAGCTCCTGACCAACACTCACCTCGTGGTTTTACTCCTTCACGCTTTGGTCCTAGTTGGGAGCCTTACAAATTGCTCAGGCTCACAGAGCAGCCTGGGTTTGCCACATTGTACTCAATCGACAGTCTCTCCTGACCCCACCCTGCACTCCGAGCTACTTGAGCAGGCACAATGCCTTCCTGACCCTCCGATAGAATCTCTATTCTACGTCTTCATCCCTTTGGGCTCTGTTTACCACCCTTACCTGTTTTGGAATTTCATGTTTTCCATATTTGTCAGTATTTTATTATGTTGTATTAGGATGAACAGCCCTTAAATTTGCTACAAGGGTCTAATGCCAAATTTAAAATCTATGAGTAAACACCTTCTACTAGCTTGCCTCATCTGGTTTTGAAATTAATTCGTTAAAAAATAACATATTTGGACAAGGCAAAATATGAAGAGTACCTCCCTCTGACAAAAGTGAATTGGGTAAAACCAGTGTGTGGGTGCAGTGTGGTTTGCCTCAGCACAAAACTGGAAATCGGGAGCTAATTAGGACTGTGTTCCAAATCTGGCCCAACCAACCACACACTGGGTGGCCTCGGGCAAACCATTAACCCCTGGGTGCCTCACTCAGCTACCTGTATTCAATACAGTTGCTAATATCAAGTTGCTTCACCTGTGGATCATTCACGAGGTAGCTGTCCAAACATGCCTTTAAAAACTGTAAACTGACGTATAATTATGACACACGCCACTGGGCCTCACCCATTCAACAACCAGGTGCTCCTGGTCTCTCCCTCCGGGGAAAGGTTTGTCAGCCCAATTAACACAGTCAGCAACCAACTGCTGATGATACACTGGTTTCAGCCCAACTTGATGATCTATAGATATTTCACCTTATTTCTGTATAGAATACTCTTTCTGTAAAAAGGGTTATTTCCTCTATTTAATAGACTGAGAAGCTGAGGTCCATTGGTTAAGGTGGTAATCAAAGCTCAAACCCAAGAACCCATGCTTGCATCAGAAGGCAACAGGATGGAGAATCAGTGAATTGCTATTGTCTGACAAGGAAATCTGCTGTCTACATGCTCATTGGGCAAAGCTAATCAACAGGATGAATCCAGCAGTCCTCCCACACAGAGGCAGAAGCAGAGATGAGCAGTGAGACTAGCCCGGCCCACACAGAGATGCCATGTTCTCCCA
>NW_005366455.1:1473668-1487704 GCF_000412655.1 Myotis brandtii | reverse complement strand
AATTTAATGGGTGCTGAGACTATGGAGAAGAATGCAATGCCAAGGACACCCAGGATGTACTGTTTCTGCCAGTCCTTTTCAAATCAAGCGTGATCGCAAGAATGGTCAGCACATGTGGCTCTCACATGTTCTTCACTTTGGTTAAGGCTGTGGCTGACTGAGAATTTTCTAAAATGACGTAATATGAAGGATCTGCCACAAGAGGATCTGACCCAGTAAGATGACACTTCTGGACCATGAGGCTCAAGAGGTTATGATTTTTCATGGTGGTTTTTGTCATAAAGACAAAGTTAGCACATTGGTAAAGTACAGATAAGCCACAAGCAGCCGATAAGGAAACGGTACCAATGGAGACCTCGTAAGAAGCATTCAGGACTCTTTCAGAGAAGGACAGCTAGAAACACAGGTGGGATCCCATTTTCATAGGCCTTGAGCAGGGGTCCTCAAACTTTTTAAACAGGGGGCCAGTTCACTGTCCCTCAGACCGTTGGAGGGCCGGACTATAGTTTCAAAAAAAACTATGAACAAATTCCTATGCACACTGCACATATCTTATTTTGAAGTAAAAAAACAAAACGGGAACAAATACAATATTTGTATTTGCATGTGGCCCGTGGGCCGTAGTTTGAGGACCCCTGGCCTAGAGAGAACATTAAATGCCTACATTGTGCCCAGCCGGTGTGGTTCAGTGGCTGAGCATCAACCTATGACCCAGGAGGTTACAGTTCAATTCCCAGACAGGGCACATGCCCAGGTTGTGGGCTTGAGCCCCAGTGTAGGGTATGCAAGAGGCAGCCGATCAATGATTCTCTCTCATCATTGATGTTTCTCTCTCTCTCTCTCAATCTCTCCCTCTCCCTTCTTCTCTGAAATCAATAAAAATGTTTTTAAAATGTGGCTACATTGTATACAAGTTTCAATAAACGAGATGTTTATTGACATACAATGCATAAGGAGTATAACATTAAAAAATAATTTGTAGTGTTTTTTTCCAGTTCTAAAAGTAATAAATACTCATAGGAACTCTGGAAAATAATGACAAATATGGGAAAGAAAAGAAAAATCAGTCACGATCCCATAACTCAGAGAATAAATCAATAGGTGTGTTTTTGTCCAATATTTCATTGGAATCAGATTATATACACAGTTTGGGGACGCTGTTTAAATGTACGCTCAAAAAGCAAATACTAACCTTGACAAAAGAAAGGAATGTCACAGAGTGTGCTGTGCCACTTACACCTTACAACCTGACGCCACTTGACTGAACGTCTCTTCTCCAGCTACCCCGACCTCCTCCTTACACATCCACGGTTCTTCAAAGTCCTGACCCTCCTTGATGCTATTAACCTGCCTCTGCAAACATTTCCCCCTGGGTTTCAGAGACACCACACTCTCAGTTTCCCTCTCATTCTCAATCTCCATCTTCCTCCTGTCCTTACTGGTCCCCTCATCAAATGGGGACACTGCCTAAGCTCTCTTCTCCCACTACAGCTGCATGTGGTTCTTCGGGTCAATTTATCCAGACTTGTGACTTCAACAATACTTCTATGTTCAAGCCTCCCAATTGTCCACCTACAGTCTCAATCTCAGGCCTGACCTCTGGTCCCAACTACTTGTGGGACAAATCTACCCTGGCATTCTCATGGCCAAATTAAGCTCAATTTGTCTAAAATCATACTCAGTTATTCATTCAATTAATATTTGCCAAGTGCTCTCAAAGGGCTGGACAAAGTACTAGACACTGGGAGACGGTAGCAAATAAAATCCTTTAATGAAGCTTCCATTGACCACAATGTCCAACTCTTTAACCTGCCGCTCTAGGCCTTTCACAATCCTGACATCACTTGCCTGTACAACTTCCCACTTCTCTTCCATAAAATATACTCTTTTCCTCCAAACTAGAATACTATTTCTCAAATGTCATGCTTTCTCAACTCCAAGACTTTGCCTACAGTCATCTCTGAGGTACACTCTTCAAGCTCCAATGCTATCCACTCTTCCACAAGCATTTATTGATCCTAAAACAGTCTGCTCTCTCTTTAAACATCCACATGTCTTTGTTACTACCCCCAACACATTTACCACATGCTGCCTGTTCTTTCTGAAATGATGATCACATTTACTATATAATTTATCAAAAACCTATTTTGTGCCGGTTACATCGCTTGATACTTTATATCTCTAACTCTCACAATGTTCAATGTGAGTACTATTATCTCCATTTTACAGGTGAGAAACTAAGGCCTAGAGATATATAAACTGTCTAAAGTCACACACCTACCCTACTGTACTTACATCAACTTGAGAACGGCAATTCTACCCTATTTCATTTTTATAATCCTCCATTGGGCCTAGAAGTATGGCCAGGGCACAATGGGTGCTCGGTAAGTATTTGTTGAATGAACAACTGCATAGAGAGTGTGTTTGCACAGCAATGACAACTGTAAATATAAAGACCACTCTGGGTTTTCTGACAAAAGCCTATGTGAATTCATTATAAGCTCACTGAAGTAAAATTTGACATGCTTTCCAAAATATTATGTTGACTTGAGCTTTTAAATTTTTTCTTGGTCGAGAAAGCTTGTAAGCTATTGAAACCAGGTTTAAAAATAACATGGCAAAGGTCAGGTAGCAAAAGACCTCACTCAGACCTTTCACAGAAACAAAGCACCGAGGCTGCACTGGGGGGCTATTTGTAAACCACTCCAAATCAGCAGCTTAGCTGGTCTCCTTTTCCAGCGACTTCGAGCTCTAGCTCTTTCTAACACCCGTAAGGAGATGTTCCTTTGAAATACCCCCAGACAATCCATTTAAAGCATTTTTCAGTGCATCTCTGTGCTTGTGTATTGTTTGCCACTTGCAAAATCATTGAGGCATTTGATGCCCCAAGAGGTTTTCCCAGAAACCAAACTAAATATAAGCCTGGCACTTCAAATCTCAGATTGCTTTGTTATTGAAGGCAGTGATGTTATTCCGCCCCTAGGTCAACCGCGGATTGAGGAGCCAAGGCTTTTGATTGGGAAACCCATTTTGTAAAACCAACAAGTTCCAATGTCCTGCTTTTAGAAACAAGACAGACTTCAGTTATGTAAGTGTCCAAAAATGCAGAGTCCATGTTTTCCATTTCCCTTTACCTCCATGGCAGGGAACAGTGATTCAAAAACAAACCGAAATGCCATTCAAATTATCTTCTTCCCAGGACTGAGATGAAGACGGTGAAAATTTCCATCATAACAACCGCATGTTGCTACAATCAGCCTCCAACTGCAACAGGGAATAACTGACCGTGTCCATGTAGGTGCCCCCTGAGCAAAGCCAGCTGGCTTGGGCTGAACATGTGACACACTACAACAACAAAGGTAATGACACCCCCAAGGAGGTACACTGAGACCCAGATATGCAAACCACCCTAGAAGAGCTAGGGAAGTAGCTTTAGATTTAAAGATGTCATCAGCTCATATAACTTCTTAGAATCTTCGACTTGAACCTGAGTAATGGTGGCTACATTTCCAAGCGCAATACAGAACTGAATGTAATCCAATTTTCTCACAAACTCCTCAAATTCAGTTAACCTGAGCAAAAATCACTTGGCTCTACTGAAAATAACCACCTACACATGCATGGCTTAGAGTACAGTTTATACATTGCTTGATGTGCTTCTTTTTTAAAATATTTTTATTGATTTCAGAGAGAGGAAGGGAGAGGGAGAGATAGAAATATCAATGATGAGAGAGAATCATTGATCGGCTGCCTCCTGCATACCCCCTACTGGGGATGAGCCTGCAACCCAGGCAAGTGCCCTGACCTGGAATCGAACCATGACCTCTTGGTTCATAGGTCGATGCTCAACCTCTGAGCCACGCCAGCCGGGCGTTGATATACTTCTTGATAAATACATGTAGTCATCTCACCAGAGAGAGGTGAATGAAGCAGCAGGACTATTTTAAAGATGATGAAAGAGAGATCAAGATGACTCATCTATAGTCAAATGAAGTCCCTATAGGGAAGAAAAAAGAGTTCCTGGAACCCCTGTCTAATTACCAAGTCCTGTGAGCCACCCAAGTTCAATTACCTTTTGAATCACTTTTGTTAGAAGGACCACAAACAAGAAGTAAGGCTGAATCCAACCCATGTGTGAGCTTCCCAGTTTTGAGTTTACTCAGTGGGACAGAGGTGTAGCAATGGCAAGAACACAAATTTCTGACACCAGAAAAGGGTTCATGTCCTCGCATTGCCTTCTAAGCTGAATGACTTCCAGCAAGTCAGGCTGACTCAGTGCTTCTGGGCCCCTATTATCTGCAAAATGAAAATCCTGCCAAGGCCTGCCCACATCTACCTTAGAGAGATGTGAAGCACAAATGTGGGTAATGCACGTGAAGTTCTTTGTAAAATCAAAAACAATTCCCATCCCTATTAGAAGCTAGCTGAATCCTAACCACACAACCACTTACACTCGACAAGCATTTACAAGAGGATGGACCAGGCCCAGTACCCAAACACTATGCTAGATGCTAGGAACACAAAACACAGCTCCTGCCCTCGAGTTAGCTAATGGGAAACAACACAAAACCAAATGTAAAATGTGCTTCCACAGAAGTAAACAAAATGGGAACATAACCAAGGAATCATTACCAAGCAAGGGACAATAAAGCAAGGGTCTTAAGTGACAGAACACAATTAAATGACATAATAATATGTCTTCATATAGATGGCTTCAGTTGAAAGAAACCAAAGACAAAGGAAACAAACAGAACCAATGTACCTGCTCTAGCAATGGGGCTTCCGTCCTGAAGCTGTCCCAACAGTAATAGCTCCAGAGGTCCCACCCAGGAGAGAGTTTGGAGTGAACTAACAGCCGCACAGATGGGAGGCAATAGTGCAGAGAGCTTCTTCACAAGCTGTCCAAGTCTTTCTGACCCACAGACACACCTGCTCAACAGAAGGCCTTTGCTGGATGTTAGAGGAAATGAATAATCGTCTCACTTCCTGTTGACTTCAATTCCTTAGGTCATTGCAGTTGGTTAGCAGGAGGAAGACTACTTACAACTCTAACCTTCAAAACAACAACCAGCTTGTAAGTTAGCACATATTTACAAAACTGCTTCCTGTGGGTATTCATGGTGAATGTACACGAGAGGTAATTAACTGATTTTTTTTCTTTCTCTGCTACACTTGAACCTGCTAAAAAACTTAAGCCAGGGTCTTTGTTAAATGCACCTGGAGAGAGACAGCCCATGATAAGATCAAAAGGTGACTCACTTCTCATTCGAAAGGACAGATACACTCCGTGGTGATGGGCTGCATCCATGACCCCTCCCTTTTGGAATTAATCTGTGACAATAACGTTGGCTACAAAGGCAAAGCAAGGCTGGCAAAGGCAGACAAAATACCGTCTTTGACCCTCAAAGATAAGGACAAGGTAAGGCAAAAGAGCAGGATGCGTCCTTGTTATTTTACTATGTACAATGTGAAGGCCAGAAAAACCTCTGCCCATCATATGGGATAAAGGAAAAATTTACAAGGTATGAAGAAGAACAGTAGAAACTATACTTTTGTCTCCAAATCTGGGTCTAAATTTCTTTTATTATGGACTATTATTAGCATGGAATGAATTTTTACCAAACAACCCTGTAGCGTGTAAGCATTCTGGAGTTGCACTCTGGAACTCTGATTGGCCCATATTTCCTTAACTGTTTTGATCTGACATTAGACTGATAGGCATATGATAGTTGGGACTCCTTCAATGTGGATGGACACGTGTTAAATGTAGAATGATGTATTTAATAAAATAAGAACAATAAAGATAGTTCTTATAATTCCTAATCCAAGACCAAGATTAAAGGTCACAGCTAATACTTACTGAGTACTTACTAAAGGGCAGTCATTATGGTAAGCCCTTTCTCTGCATTATATTGGTAAATCCTCACAACAACCCTACTAGAGAGCCGGTATTATCATCACCACTTTACAGATAAGGAAATCGAGATTTAAGAAATAAAGTACATTGTTCAAGGTCATATGGCCAATAAGTGAGTGGAAGCAAGACTCTAAAATGCACACATAGCCCTGGCCAGTGTGGCTCAAGTGGTTGGGTGTCATTCAGTACACCAAAAGGTTGCCAGTTCACTTCCCTATCACTTCCCAGTTAGGGCACACGCCCAGGTTGCGGGATCCATCCCCGGTGGGGTGCATGCAAGAGGCAGCTGATCGATGTCTCGCTCGCACTTCCTCTCCCTCTCCCTTACTCTCTCTCTAAAAATCAATTTTTAAAAATCTTTAAAATGCACATACAGTCCTATGTCACAATTCATAGCAAATTGCTTTGAGATAACACAGCTAAAAATTTACACACATGATTTGAATTTTAGTGTCAAACACCAGCAACTTTAATGTTGATTTTTAAATATTACTGTTTGTTAATCCCACAACTCTAAAAGTTAATTGCTAAATATCATCTTTATACCCAGGGAAAGTTTATACTTAATTTACCAAAAAAAATCACCTCTGTAATACTTCTGTGTCATTGGAATGGTGGATGAGAGGTCCCTGAACAAACAGAATAAAGGGCTGGTCTCTGAATAGCTAACCTCGATTCTCTTAGTGACCTTGGACACAATATTTGGAATGCCTGCAAGGGTATAATAACTGACTTCATTTAGGCCAAACAAGTGCTTTTGCAAATGTTTGCATAGTCCTAATTGCACAAACCTTTTACTAATGTTTCCCTAAGACATCATTTTTCATTTAGCCAATAAATACAAACACTTGTAAAAATGTTTGCTTTTTAAAAACCTGGAAATAAGTGTTTGTGTCAAAAGAATTAAAAGAAATAGTTTCAAATCAGATGTGACTACAGATAATTCAAACACATTTTGAGTATTCAGGCATGTCCAAATAAACTGCCTCCTTCTAAAACCAACGTAACTTTTTTTTTGGCGGGGGGGGAGGGTTGGGGGGGGGGAATATCAGTGTATAAACAAAATAACAAAGTTGACACACAACTTTCAGTCTTATTTCTTAAATGTACTAGAAGACAATAAGCCCAGGGTTTCATATGACCCCACTACAGGGAAAATATAGGCATCATATCTAACTTTCAATGAAGGGCAATTATTTTGGATCAGAAGATCTGGAATTAGAACACCTTAGCTTGAACCTTCCATGCACTAGTACCAGATGCAGAATTCTGGGTGAGTCACTTGAACCTGAATTTCAGGTTCTACCTTCCTCACAGGTTTTTTAGAGTGTGAATCAAATGATAGGATGTAGTGCTTTGTGTACAGGATGGCAATGGGGGTTGTCTATATGGTCCCAGGGAGAGGGTCACCATATTCTCTTTCACTTCCTTCCATTATAAACCAACTAACTGGTGAAGAGAGTGGTGAGAGCAATGAGTTCAGGAAGCTCTGGGAAAAGGTTTTAATTTAGTCAAGGGTCCCTCCTGCACTGTGCACACAGCAGCATGAGTTGCTATGCATCGGCTTTCCTAGTGGTCCTGGAGTGAAGGGATTCCAGGGTGCAAGATGCAGGATGACTCAAATGGAGTGTCTCTTCTTAAAGAAGAAAAAAGTAAATAAGTAATACCCTCCCTTGTCCCCCAAGTTCCTCCACAGCTAGGACACTTCTCCCTCCTCCCTTTTTCTTCTAAGTTTCTTGAAATGTATTCTTTATATTTTCTGACTCCACCTCTCACCACCCATTCGTTCTCCCCCAGAAGCAATCTGGTTCTGCCCGGCTGAAACCGCACAGGCAGGGGTTAACAATTTCCTTGTTGCTAAACCCAAGAGACTTTCCACTCCCCTCCTGACTGACCTCTCAGCAGTATGTGGCCTACTGAACACCCACTCTTTGCATTGCTCTCGTGAATTCACTGACACAGTCGGTCTGGTATTTCTCCTTTATCTCTGGGTGCTCCTTTCAGTCCCTTCCAGGAGCTCCTTCCTCTGCCCGTATCATAAATGAAGGCATTCCTCCATTCCCCCGTGACCCTCTTAATAAGTTCCTCTTCCTGAATGGTCTTCTCTATTCCTGTGGCTTCAGCTACAATCCACGTGGTAGATGAGGAACGGACTGTTCTGAACTCTAGACTCACATATGCAACTGCATTTGGTTGTCTCCTAGTTCCTAACAGGCACAAAACCAAACTCCTCATCTCCCCCTCCCCCTGGCATTCTCCGTATAGTGAACATCATCATCATCCACTCCAGAAAGATGAACGTCACCTTCTGGCTCCTTCACCCACAATCACTCCAGATCAGCTGGTCATACTGATTCTGCCTCTACAAGATCTGCAAAATCTATCCATTGCTCTCCTTCGTTACTGTCTTAGTTCAGACACCACCATCGTCTTCTGGCAGTCAGTCTTGCCCTCCATGAATCCATTTGCCACACTGAGCCATTTCTAAAACTAACACCCTGTTATCTTCTGGATAAACCACACTCCTTAACATTGCCTGTAGGGGCTCATGGCCACTTACTCTCCTGGGCTTCTCTCTTTTATCTCCCTCTCCTCACACCTTCCTGCAACACACAGGCACGCAACGTGGATGTCCATTTTGGTCGTCCCTCTTATGTGCTCCTGTAGCGCCCTGATGTCCTCAATTATCATATTTCTCACTCTGGGTAAAATGGCCTGATGACTCGTCTGTCTGCCCCACTAGATGATAAGCTTCATGAAGGCAAGAATGGGCCTATTTTGTTCAATATTGTATTCCTAGCTTCAAGTTCAAGAGCTCTGTGCCATGGCACAAAACAAGTGCTCAATTCTTACATGTTTAATCAATGAATCCCTAAAGGCAGAAGAGAAATTGTTCTGGAAAAGTTAAAGTGCTGATAAAAATGGACCAAGAACATCTGGGAGGAGATCATTTAGCTAATTTCCTGGAGCATAAAAAGTGTTGGTCACATTTCTGATGTTTTCTAACCTATATGTTCCTGTTCTGTGACTGAAAATGTACATTTATAATCACATCTACAGACCACAAGGTGAAGTGGATATTTAGCAAATTTCCAGTTAGATAAATGTCCAAATGCAAACCAGATAAGGCAGAACAGGCAGCTTTAGTTTGGACTGAATTATAAATTGGTTACGCTAATCAAGATAACTGAACAAATAAATCTCTACCACACTCAGGTGGCATATAACCTGGGAATCCAATTTGAAACGCATAACTCAAATTAACAGTTAATGAGTATCTGAAAAACAAACAAAATGTTAATGAAAATAGCAAGCCTGATATCTCAATGCAATAGCCTCTATATTTTGACTTTGATTTCTGCTCATGACTCATGTTGCCATCAAAATTAATTACACTCATGGACCAAATAAAGTTCTTACCTTATTGTCAGTATGAAAATAAATTATGTGGGCTTTTTATTGTCTGTTTGGTAATATCTACAGTGGCCAATGAAAGAGAGCAAACATCATGTATGGAATTGACTACTGGTGGTCATTTTTATCACCTTCTCAGTCTTCAGTCCTCTGAATTATTTAGCCTGCACCAGAAGCTCCAAACTGGCATGTCATTTGGCTACTTATAAACCAAATACAAAATCTACCCTAAAAGAAAAAGAAAGAAGCAATTCTTGCTAGATATCCCTCCAAATGGTTTAGAGCAGTGGTTCTCAGCCTTGGCTGCACATTAGAATCACCTGGGAATCTTTTTAAAATCCTGATTTCTGGGCCTCATCCTTTGGAAATTCTGTTTCCTTGTTACTAATGTTGTGGCTTCACCCCATAACAAAGAAACAGAATTTCCGGAGGATGAGGCCCAGAAATCAGGATTTTAAAGATTCCCAGGTGATTCTAATGTGCAGCCAAGGTTGAGAACCAAGGTTTAGAGAGGAGTCTTCTAAAAAACCTGCCCAAGGTTTCTATTAAAACCAGGTGTTCCGAAGCTAGTAATGATAGTAGCACCCATTCATACACCTGCCTGCTTCTTAATTGACTTCAAATACTGTAACTAGGCTCCACACATGATTAAACTGGACTAGAGCATATCAAGTATCTGATAAAATATTAGCTTTGGATGTTTTGGGTTTTTTTTAACGTATTTTTATTCATTTCAGAGAGGAAGAGAGAGAGATAGAAACATCAATGATGAGAGAGAATCACTGATTGGCTGCCTCCTGCACACTTCACACTGGTGATTGAGCCCGTGCCCTGACCTGCCCTGACCTTCCCAGGAATAGAACTGTGACCTCCTGGTTCATAAGTCAATGCTCAACCACTGAGCCACACCAGCTGGGCTGCTTTGGATTTTTTTTAATGCAAATATTAATGGCCTAGGTCCAGCTTGGTTTTCCTAGTCATAACATGCAGAGTTTTCATTTTTTCTTTTTTTTTTTTTTTGCAGAAGGTTACATATCCATCATAGTTCTTTATTTTCCACTTGTATAGGTAACCAAGGTCCAGAGCCCAAAGCCTAAAATCCATCTATGGAAGAACAAACACTTTTAATAAAAATTCAACCATGTACCTTCCTTTCCTATTATTTCAGTATGATATTCAGTGATCCTTCTACCACAAAGCTTTCACTGATCACTCTATTAAGAAATAAGTTATCCAACTTTATTTCCAACCTTCCAACAATATTTATTATTTCCTATCTCATAGTTTTTCTTTTAAAAGAATCAATTTCAGTGGCCATACCACTGTGAACGTGCCCGATCTCGTCTGATCTCAGGCGAATCACTTTCTGCCACATATTTAAGTTACTTAATGGATTTTTATTTTCTCCATTATTTGAACTAGACAATGTTTTAGATGCATTGTATTCCCCAAAGCACAGAGACTTAACTGCTTTCAAAATAATGTTTACAGACCATTGTGATCATAAAAAACTACTACATGTTCATCGTTCAACATTTTGAAAATACAGAAAAGTATAAAAGAGGAAATAAACGATGCCTATCCAATGGCCCCTTTCTTAAGTAGGTACATCTTTCTGGTTGTTTTTTCTTAAACATAGTTGAGAACATACTGTAATACAGTTCTCTATCCAGTGGTCGGCAAACTCATTAGTCAACAGAGCCAAATATCAACAGTACAACGATTGAAATGTCTTTTGAGAGCCAAATTTTTTAAACTTAAACTATATAGGTAGGTACATTGTTATTAACTTAATTAGGGTACTCCTAAGCAGTGATGGCAAACCTTTTAGCTTGGCGTGTCAGCATTTTGAAAAACCCTAACTTAACTCTGGTGCCGTGTCACATATAGAAATTTTTTGATATTTGCAACCATAGTAAAACAAAGACTTATATTTTTGATATTTATTTTATATATTTAAATGCCATTTAACAAAGAAAAATCAACGAAAAAAATGAGTTCGCGTGTCACCTCTGACACGCGTGTCATAGGTTCGCCATCACTGTCTAAGGCTTAGGAAGAGCCACACTCAAGGAGCCAAAGAGCCGCATGTGGCTCGCGAGCCGCAGTTTACCGACCACGGCATCCTATTTGTCCCCCATTTAACAATGATTTGTAAACACCTTTCCATAATTAAAATTCTTTATAAATATCTTTTTAAATGTCTGTATAACACCATATCTTTTGATGATACCATAATTTGTTTCAACTGTTCCCCTGCTGTTGGGCATTTAGACTTGTCAATATCTGACTTTTCTAACCAAAGCGTTTAAAACATTTGTGAAAATTCATTTTTAAAACATTTATCATAAGTTCCTTTGGATAGATTGCTAGAAGTGGAATTACTGGATCAAGGGGTAGGAACATTAGTGAAGTTTTTCATACACTGAGCCAACAACCTTTTCAGAAAGGTTGTAAACCCCTCACAGCATCTGAGAGTGTCTGCTCCACTGCACACTTACTAAAGTGGGGAGCTATAATTTTTAAAAATCTATGCAAACATGAAAGCTGGAAAAATGTACCTTGCTGTTGCTTCAATTTCATTTCTTTGATTAATGGTAAGAGAAAGCATGTTCATATGTCTACGCGCCGTTTCATTTCCTTCTCTATGGATAACCTGTTCCTGTCTTTTGCCCGTGTTTCTGCTGGAGTCTGTATTTGTTTTCTATTGCTACATAATTCATTTCCACAAACGTAGTGGCTTCACACAACACCCATTTTGTATTTCACAGTTCTGGAGGTCTATATCTAGGTGGGCGTGGCTGCATTCTCTCCTCGGGGTCTCTATCTCAAGGCTGCAATCAAGGTGTTGGCCAGGAGGGGCCTTTAACTAAAGGAACGGCCACAGAATCCAGTTCTGAGCTCAATCAATTTGCTGGCAGACTCCAGTTACCTGTGGCCCTAGGTCTGAGGTTCCAGTTTCCATGCTGGGCGACCCTCAGCAACTCGAGGCCCCCCACATTTCTCAAGGTGGCCCCTGTTCCTTCGCAAGTGTCCCTTCCATCTTCAAAAGAGCAACAGCAGGGTCAGTCCTTCTCAGATTCAAATCTCTCTGATTTGCCCAGGCAGAGAAAACTCTCTACTTTTATGGGCTCCTGTGATTACATTAGGCCGACCCAGATAATGTCCCCTTCCTAAATTTAACTGTGCCATATAAAACACATTCAAGGGATATTTCATCATGTTTACAGGCTCTGGGGATTAGGGCATGCAATCTTGGGATAGGGGCATTTCTAGAACTGTGCCTGCCATAGACTCTTAGGCACTATCTTTTTGTAATTTGCTTGTGCTCTTAATGATGTCTTAATTGCATGCATTTGCCGAATAAACGAATCTTCCTGATGACCGCCAGAGTTGCATTTTCACGATGGCAAAGGCAACTGTGGATGGGGTTGCTGTGTGCTAATACGTAACTTTGCTAACACGGGTACTTTCTTAAATTTGTAATCGTGGGGAAACTTTTACAATACACATTATATAAAATTTGCCATCTAAATCCGTTTTAGGTGTACAGTTCAGTACCGTTAAGTACATTCACACTATTGTGCAACCAATCTCTACAACTCTTCATCTTGCAAAACTGAAACTCTATACCAGGTTAACTATTCTGCATTTTACCCCCCTCTTCCCCAGCTCCTGGCTACCACCATCTTACTTTCAACACTGCTTTACTTTTATTTTATGTATTTATTAACAAACACGCATATAGCAATTGCTACATACACGGTTGAAGTACTTTAAAGATATTAACGCATTTATTCCTCATAGCAATCCTATGAGATCAGTACTGTTCTTATCCCCATTCTACAGAGTAAGAAACGCAGTAAGTAAATGGTCCAAGATTACAAATGGGAAGTCACCACGAAGGAATTCAAACCCAATCTGGCTTGCTAGTTCCTGCTATCAACCACTACATTGTGAAACTATTCACCGTAGAGACAACGTCATCAGGCATCAACAGTATTTCCTTGATGTGTACATTTAAAACACTTCCCTATGTGCAATGTAACCGAATATTCTTCCACTAACTACAAGTTACATCATGTGACCAAGGAACTACATGTCTACTGACCTTTTAGCCCAATGATGGTTCAGGCATGTTCATGAAGTTAACGAAACAAACAAACAAAAAAACGGTCTTGTATTTATTTTAGGTACTCCAATGATAACTTGCACGTGGTAGTTTATAATAAAATAACTTACGAATGAATACAAATCACAATTCACTGTAACGGCTGAAATGAAAATATTACAGGGAAAAAACCAAACCAGGTGTTTCTCTTTTCCAAGGAGGAGCAAAGAAAAGGAGGATGAAAACTTCCCAATAAGTTGACAACAGCACACAGCTCAATCTCAGTTTCACCTGGAAAATTCGAGTCTGCCCTGCTTTGCAAGCCACAACTCTAGATCAGTCCTAGCGTGTCACCCACGTGTGTACCTTGGTAGTAACCCGTTCCATGGGAGGAGAGGGCCTGAAATTCCCTTATCCTGCTTTTTTTAGCTTAGTAATTCTCTCACAGGAGACCAAGCCATGCTTGCCGTCGGTTACACAGTTGCATTTATTTTACATTAAAAGTGAGCGGAGTCGACAGAAGGAACAACACTTGTGTCTCAGGGAGCCCAGCTTGATGTGAGGTCAAAGCTCTGCTGAGGTTTGGCTTCTTGG
>NW_005366455.1:1468611-1473240 GCF_000412655.1 Myotis brandtii | reverse complement strand
CCAGCCGCCGGCGGGCCACACCCTGCGGCCTCCTCCCTCTTTGTTTTCCTCGTCGGTGTGCATCAGTCACATGTTGAAAACAATGTCATGTGCCGCCGAGTCTCCTCATCGCTCCTCCCCACACCCAAATGCTGTGTTGCAATTGGAAAATTTCACTTGGACCCTACCAGGGCCTGGACCCATTTTTATTTATTTTTATCTTGATTGATGAAAGTATTACCTATGTCCCCTTTTCCCCCATTGACCTCGCCACCTTCCCTCCGAGGTTCCCCACTCTGTGTTCCATGCTTGCATGGGACCCATTTTAGCAGCTCCCTAGTCTAATTACCCAGAAAAGTGTTCTGAAACTCGGACTGTTAGACCCGGGAGATTGCTTCTCATTTCAAGCTGGAGTTGAGATGAAAACCAGTTTTCACTGGCCTTTGGTGTTGCAGCCAGATGGTGAAAGGGGGTGGTTTTGAGGGGGGGGTCTTCAACCCCCATTCAGATTCCCAGCAGAACAGAAACACTGGCAGGTGAGCTGGGCGCTTCCCAGGGAGAGGCCCCGCCTCCCCCACCCATGGTGATATATTGATCTTTCTGGAAGACCTTCCTTTTTCAACAGTATAACACACTTCTTAGTCATTTTCTCAATTTACTCATTTACCTGTTTTATTGGCTTACTCAGCATCGCTCCAACCTCACCTATAAACTCCCTGAGGGCAGGAACTGTTTCGGTTTCACTCACCACCACATAATAGGCTCAAAGCACAATGCCCAATCTATATGTTTGAATGAATGAATGAAGAAATGGATGCAAAAAAAAAAAAAAGGACAAAAGAGGCCAGAGAAAGCAGTGTGATAGGAATGGAAACATCTAATTGCCTCTCCCCCTTAAAAGAAAATAAGAAAATCTTTAACCATTGAATTTTTTTTTAAGTATCTTCTTTGGTTGATGTTCGGAGTTTAAATACATTTAAAAAGAAAACCCCGGCCCGACCAGCGTGGCTCAGTGGTTGAGCTTCGACCTATGAATCAGGAGGTCAGGATTTGATTCCTGGTCGGGCCATATGCCCGGGTTACTGGCTTGATTCCCCGGTTTGGGGCACTCAGGAGGCAGTCAATTGATGATTCTCATCATTGATGTTTCTTTCTCTCTCTTCTTCTCACTTCCTCTCTGAAGTCAATAAATAAATAAATAAAACCGACACTGCAATTCAAGATGCATTTCTTGTTCCCTAAATACTGTGTACAGTGCTCTCTTTTGCCTCAGGACTTGGGTACCTGTGGGTTTCTCTGATGAGAGCTCTCATCCCCTCTTCATCTCTTTAGCTTGGCCAACTTGTTCTTGCTCTTTAAGGAGCAGGTGACGTCACAGCTTTCCTGGGAACCTCAGGCAGAGGAACCTGTTCCTTCTATGCATGCCCAGAGGAGCTCACAGGCTCCTCTTTAAATGCATTAATCACATTGTATCCAGTTCCGCTATGTGCTCATCAGTCTTCCTAGACCAGTGATTCTCAAACTTCAGTATGTAACAGCATCTTCTAGAACAGTGGTCGGCAAACCGCGGCTCACGAGCCACGTGCGGCTCTTTGGCCCCTTGAGTGTGGCTCTTCCACAAAATACCACGTGTGGGCACGCACGTACAGTGCGATTGAAACTTCGTGGCCCATGCGCAGAAGTCAGTTTTCGGCCTGGGCGAGTCTATTTTGAAGAAGTGGCATTAGAAGAAGTGGGGGTACGTTCGCTGAGGTCGACCCCTCAGATTGAGGACGTTTTTAGCAAAGGCCAGCTTAGGAGTGCCCTAATTAAGTTAATAACAATGTACGTACCTATATAGTTTAAGTTTAAAAAATGTGGCTCTCAAAAGAAATTTCAGTCGTTGTACTGTTGATATTTGGCTCTGTTGACTAATGAGTTTGCCGACCACTGTACTAGAACAGGGCTTCTCACATTTTAATGTGTGTGGATCCTGTTAAAATGCAGATTACGGTTCAGGACGCCTGTGGTGGGGCGTCTGCACCTCTGTTGAACTACCAGGCGATACCACACTTTGAGCAACAAGGCTCTTGGATGCTTATTAAAAATGCAAATTTCTGGGACATCTCAGAATTTTTTTCTTTGGGAAAAACTATACCAGTTTATGAAGTTTGAGGGCAGGGCTCATGTTTGGACATTGTTTCCCACCGTGCATGAAGCACTGGGTCTGGCACTTAAAATGCATTAAGCCACATTTGCAGAATGACTGAATTCTCGTACTATCACTGATACAGACCCTCAGCCCAGACCCAAGGGAGTGATACCAGAAAAGGGATAAAAAGTAAAGACTGAGAACAGTCTCAGCTGGGCAGCTGTGGGCTCATAGGCCTCCATTTGGTCGGAAGGGGACATTTTATTCCTCTAAATTCCAAGTATTTCAGTTCATGTCTCCATTCAAAAGGCTGTCTACTAACAGTAGCCCTACCTTTAAAAAAAAAAAATAGACCTTATTTTGTAGACAGTTTTAGGTTCACAGCAAAATTGAGCAGAAAGCCAAAGCTCCCACTTACGCCCTGCCCCCATCCATGCACAACCTCCCCCACTATCAACATCCTGCACCAGGGCGGTGTGCTTGTTACAGCTGATGAACTTACACTGATACATCATTATTACCCCAAATCCACAGAGCCACCTGTCTCTGTATACCTTTAGGCCTCTCAGCTGATACTACCAATTAAATCCCTGTTTCCTCAAGGTAGTGTGAGTGTTTTTCTGTCACGACTGAAAGCATCATGACTAACATTCCACCTTTCCAGACATCTCCAGAATATACCTTTGCTCCCACTCTAATCTCCAGACTCACATTTTTAACACTCCTGGATACTCTTCCTTTCTCATTATCGCATTATATTGCCTTCTGCATCCCCTGAAGGGCAGGGACCTTGTCTCATTCACCTTTGCATTCCCCACAATACTTATCATGGTTCCTGGTAAATGACCTCAATAAACGTGCATTACAACAAAATGAAACACCAAATGACCTGTAAGGAGATTTTATTATATCCCTTCATTAATTTTTTTCCTTTTAGCCTTCATTTACTAAAGTCATGGTCAAGCCAGGATTCAATAAAGCAATGCTATCTTCCAAGAAATAAAAGTCTCATCAAAAAATGTTTTAAACTTAATCAGAAAAATTTTGGTGCTATTTATAACTTACCATTTGCAAGCCAAGTATGCCTCACTTCATCTCCCCAAATATGCTCAAGTAAATATGATTCAGCCCTAGCTGGTTTGGCTCAGTGGATAGAGCATCAGCCTGCAGACTGAAGGGTCCTGGGTTCGATTCCAGTCAAGGGCACATGCCCAGGTTGTGGGCTCCACTTCTGGTGTGGGGTGTGTAGGAGGCAGCCAATTGATGATTCTCTCTCATCATTGATGTTTCCATCTTTCTCTCCCTCTCCCTTTCTCTCTGAAATCAATAAAAAATATCTAAAAAATATATATATGATTCAGGTATTCATTGAGAGCAATCTATATATATAAAGAGGTAATCTCTGAAATCAATAAAAAATATCTAAAAAATATATATGATTCAGATATTCATTGAGAGCAATCTATATATATAAAGAGGTGACATGCAGGTGAGGCCAGGAGATGGTGAGTCCCGGAGACGAGACGGTGAGGCCGGAAACGAAGCAGGTGAGGCCCGGAGATGGAGACAGAGACAGGGGGGCCTGCCCCAGCTGCCGCCGGCTCGGGCAGCCCCGGAGCGGACACAGGCACAGGCAGGGGGAAGGGGAGGCCTGGGGTTGGCTGAGCTGCTGCGCTGATTCGCACAGCTCTGAAGCGGACACAGTCTTTCCAATAATATGAATTCAGAATGTTCCTAAAAACAACTACCTATATATATAGAAAGAGCCAGGGTCCGTAATGTCCAAAACAACCGAAGGCTCGACCGAACACCAGGCTAGGGTCCCAGGCAGCGCTGCAGAAGTCAGGCCAGGGTCCCGGCTGCCCGCGGTGGCAGACAGACCTGGGTCCGTGGCAGCCTGGGAAGTAGGCAGAGGACAGACCACTGAGGGTCTTACATACCATAGCTGGGAGCTTAGATTTTATTCCACAGAAGGAGGAAAAGTGAAGAATGTCAAGCATGGAAGCATCCTGGTCTTGCTTTCATTTTAAGTGAACCATTCTGGTGGCTGTGGGAAGGATCAATTTCAACAGCTGCAGTGTTTTTGGGTCCAAGAAAAAGAGATACTGATGTTGGGAACTAGGACTAGACAGAGGCAGTGGATCAGAGACAGATTTATGAGGAAACCTGACAGAACTATTTGGCTGATTACACAGGGATGAAAACAAACAAAGCAAATGGCATTAGCCCAGGTTTTCCAGTTTGGGCAACTTCGTTGAATGGGTGATTCTAATAATTGGGAGAAGGTATCAAGGAAAAGGAACAGCGTAAGGGAGCTTGCTTAGTTCAGCAATCGCCAGACAATTAGGACAGGAGACGGACTTAGTGCTCTTTCTTTGCTGCAACGTTTGTTCTTCTGCCTTCAGCTACCACCATGTAAGGCTAATGTGCCATCTTTTCTCCTAATCTAGGATATTTTCTATCTACTACACATTCCTATCACCTAAATTAGCTTTCCTGCATGATCCCTTACAAATACT
>NW_005366455.1:1401047-1468356 GCF_000412655.1 Myotis brandtii | reverse complement strand
CCCCCCCCCCTGCCAGTGCACAAATTTTTGTGCACCGGGCCTCTAGTCCTATATAATAAAAGTGTAATTATATAATGCAAATCGACCTAACGGCAGAACAACCGGTCAGTGGGGGACAGGGCCAGCAAGCTGGTGTTGCCAGGCCAGCCAAGGCGAATGCCAGTGGGCAGAGGGAGGGGACAGTGATGGGGGGGTGGCAGCAATCAGTGGCGGTGGGGCGATGGGGGCTGGTGCCATCCCCTGATCGCCCACCTGGTCGCCTCCTGCAGAGGGAGGCCACTGGCGGCGGCAGCGGCAGAGCGATTCAGGGCAGGGCCGCCCAGCACCGTCCCCCAGATAGGCCTGCTGGGGTTGCCTCCCACAGAGGGAGGCCACCAGTGGCCATGGCACAATTGGGGGCGGGGCGGGCCACTCGCTGCCTGTGCCATCCCAATTGGCCTGCCGGTCACCTCCCGCAGAGGGGGGCCAGACTGCGGCTTAGACCCGCTCCCCAGTCTCCTAAGCCATCAGTAGGACATCCTCTGAGGGCTCCCAGACTATGAGAGGGGGCAGGCTGGGCTGAGGGCCCCCCCCCAGTGCCCGAATTTCATGCACTGGGCCTCTAGTATAATATAATTTGTTTGTCCCCTTAGGTAAAGTAAAAGCATTTGAGCCCAAGCCAGTTTGGCTCAGTGGATAGAGCATCGGCCTGCAGACCAAAGGGTCCCAGGTTTGATTCCAGTCAAGGGCAGGTACCTTGGTTGCAGGCTCCTCCCTGGCCCAGGCCCTGGTCAGGACTTTCCACCCTGGTGACCTTCCACACCTGGCCTGTTGTCCCTGCTCTGCTTGTGTCTAACTGCCTACCACATATTGGGTGACGTCATATTCTTTGCATTATTGTGGCTTGGGACTCAAAGTTCTTAGAGGATAGGCATAAGTTTAAAATCACCTCCTACAGTGACATGACTAGTAAATAAGAATGCGAGCCTTCTTCTGCAAGCATTGGAGAGGGCCCCTGTCATCTTCAGGAAGAGATTTTCACCCAATAGGAGACCCAGTGGACACAGTGATGCCTTTGGTTTGTGGGGGAGGAACAAACTTTACCCTCAAGGTTTGTCTGGCTGGTCTAATAATCAAATAGACATGAGACAAGAGAAAAGGAACAAAATTTAATACCGACATATGTATGGGATCCCTGCATACATGGCGAGTCCAGAGACCCCACATGCAGGAGAGGTTCAGAGATAGAAAGGGGGGTTGAGGTATATACTAGTAAGACCTCCTGAGCGAGGGATGAGGTAAGGTGCCATGGGGGCTGCAAAGGCTCACGGAAGGATGATAAGATAAGCAGATGCTTAGTAAGTACAAGTTTGTCCTGCTCTAGATAAGTCAAAAGAAGTTATCTCTGGTAATCTCTTACTATGGGCGAGGTCCCTGATTCAAGTTCTTCTAGGTCAGTGGTTCTCAACCTTCCTAATGCCGAGACCCTTTAATACAGTTCCTCATGTTGTGGTGACCCCCAATTTCATTGTTACAAATTGAACATAGTTAAAGCATAGTGATTAATCACAAAAACAATATGTAATTATATATATGTTTTCCGATGGTCTTAGGCAACCCCTGTGAAAGGGTCGTTCGACCCCCAAAGGGGTCGTGACCCACAGGTTGAGAACCGCCGTTCTAGGTGGTTAAAGGAGGGGCAGAAGTTTCTCTTGAGCCTGAAGCTAAAATTGCCTTTGTTTTTTTTTAAAATATGTTTTTATTGGTTTCTGAGAGGAAGGGAGAGGGAGAAGGAGAGGGAGAGAAAAACATAGATGAGAGAGAATCATTGATCAGCTGCCTCCTGCACTGGGGATCGAGCCTGCAACCTGGGTATGTGCCCTGACTAGGAATCAAAGCATGACCTTCTGGTTCATGGGTCAACACTCAACCAGTGAACCACACCGGTCAAGCTAAAATTGCCTTTAGCTCAAAGTAATCTGCATACCACCGAGGCACATCTTGGGGCACTCTGGACCCCGACAGATTCCTGGAAGGGATAGGTGCATAAAGCAAGGGAGAAAAAAGAGGAAGAAAGCCACATTTAAATGTGATCTCTACCATAAGCTGAGCCTCTCAACACAGAGATACACACTCACTAACACACTCAGTCACTCGCTCACTGGCACACAGACACACACAGAGTTTCTATTCTTCAGCTAATGGGATTGGCACTGCTTAAAGCAGACTGCCAGGTCATTGTCTGCTACCGAAGCAAGAGAAACATTATTTAAAGGCCATTCAGGCCGTAACAGCAGCAGCTGAGCAGAGTAATTATCGGAGACTCTCCATTAACTAGGGCATCTTTGCTCTTTGTCTGAGTGGGTTTAATAAGGTCCGCTAATGGGACTGTGGGGGAGGGGCGCCTAATGGTCCTAAAAAAGCCCCTTCTTGGTCCCTTTATTTCTGGGGACTGTCTTTGGAGATGCTGACGGTAAAGCCAGGAGTTACCATACTGCAAAACGCCCTTCACAAAAACTGGCTGGGGGACCCCTGCTGCTTAGGATTCAGGGTTTCAAAATCAGGAAACATCTTTGTCTTTTTCTCTCTTCTATTCCAAGGTGATTTCCCCCCACTCCCTCTGACTGGTCCTTGGCCCTTGGTGTTTGGGAAACTTGTGGTTGGAAACAGCATCACTCAGTGGTGATAAAGCGGAAAGACGCGCCTGGGCAGTTGCTCTCCACGCTGGCTGCTTCTACTCATTTTCCAGTGGTCGGCTTCTCCAGAAAAACCGCCCGTCCCATTATTCCCTTTAAAATTTGAAGCTAGAAGTCAACCTCACATTTACATGTTGAACTTGGTGTGGCCACCTGAATGTAACCTACTGCGTTATTATCAGCCCGCTCTAGAACGGAGGCCTCACACACCCGGCGTTCCTGGAGGCTTGCATCTCACCAGGGGGACTCTCCTGCATTATTAGTTTTACCAGGGAAGTGTCCCGAGCTGTCCACTTCTCATTTCCTCTGCTCCAAGCCTACACCAAGCCTCCCTCTCCTCTCTTCTGGATGACTGCAATAGTCCCCTGGCTGGTCTCCCAGCAGCACTATCTCTCCACCCCCACCCCCACCCTGACATGGTGTGGCTCTTTCTTCTTCTATAGCAACATCTTGCACCCTGCTCCTCCCAACTGTCTTGCAGGCACTGGGGCCTTTTCTTTCTTTCTTTCTTTTTAATATATTTCTTTCTTTCTTTCTTTCTTTCTTTTTTAATATATTTTTACTAGAGGCTCAGTGCACAGGATCTGTGCACTGGTGGGGGGTGTGGCCTGCAGGGATCTTCCAGCTGTGAGAGTGCCGCTCATCCTGGTCAGCCCAGTGGCGCTCCCCCTGTGGGAGTGCACTGACCACCAGGGGGCAGGTCCTGCGTTGAGCATCTGCCCCCTGGTGGTCAGTGTGTGTCATAGCGACTGGTTGACAGGTCGTTCTGGTTGTTCTGCCATTCAGTCGCTCGGCTTTTATTATATAGGATTGATTTCAGAGAGGGAGGGAGGGAGGGAGGGAGAGAGAGAGCGAGAGAAACATCAATGATGAGGGAAAATTACTGAATGGTCGCCTCCTGCACACCCTCCACTGGGGATTGAACCCACAACCCTGGCATATGCCCTGACCTGGAATCAAACTCTGACCTCCTGACTCATAGGTTGACACTCAACCACTGAGCCACGCCGGCCACATCATGCTGATTTCTGCCGCAAGGCATTTGCATATCTTTCTGCCTGGAACGCTCTTGGCACTGGTAGCCTCCACTCATCCTTCAGCGCTCAGCTCAGTAGTCAGATGTTCAGAAAAGCCCTCCCTTGCAGCCTTTCTAGGTCAACAACTTCTATGTCATGCATTATGGCGCCATACACTCCTCCTTCACAGCACTCCTGCAATTAAACTTTTATACTTGTTTGAATGGTCTTCTATTCAGAACTACCTTCTCATGAGTAAGTATCATGGGAATAAGCATAATCTCCATAGGCAATAATTACATCTGTGTTGGTGTATCTTTATGTCCTCAGTTCCCAGGACAATGTCTGTGACCTGAGTGCTTAGTAAATATTTGTCACATTTTAGACAGCAATTCAAAGGACTGCACCCCTCTTCTTTATGCCTGTATGCAATATTTCAACCAAGGTTTGTGTCCTGAGAGGTTCCCATGACTACTACATTTGGGAACTACCAATAGCCCATATTTTCCCATCTCAGTGTAGAGGGCCAGGTCTCCTTTCCTATGGGATTAAAGACTAATTTTCTAGTTACTGCCATAGAACTAAAAGCACATTCTTATTCCCCTGAGCGGACCTCTATGCAGGTACATAGATTCACGAGGCACAAATAAACACACACAAGCTCTGATGGTGCCTCCTGGGAAAGAGAATGGGGTGTTTAGCCAGAGAGGAAAATCAAGGATTGAGGGTCTCAGCACTCCAGACATACGGGCATAGAGGCGGATGGTGGGATTGTTTCAATTGTCTATGCCCCCCCCCAAAAAAAACCCCAAAACTGGGGATGTTTTCTACTGGTTGGAGAAAAGGGGTTCTATTGCTTAGGCTGTTCTGGAGAGGTGGGCATCAGGCTGGCCTACATGGGGCCAGCTGAGTGTACCCCGACTTGTGTTGAGTGGGATCAGGCATTTGTACAATGGGCTGACCAAGCCCATGTATCCCATCCTTCCTTTTACAAAATACAGCTAGAAGTCAATCGCATGCTTGCATTTCGGACTTAGTTATGGCCACTAAATTCAGGCTGGTCCATTATAATCAGGTTGTACAGCCAGCCTCAGGAGTCCACCACTTTAGGAACGGTCTGGAAATTAAAGAGAGTCTTTATAAAGTCGTGTTTTCAGAGAATCTGAGAACAGAAGGAATTGTCTTCCTGAGGCCGGTCCGTACGTGGTCCCTTAACCTATGCAAAGTCACACGGTCACACGCATGGATTCCAGATGCATTGAAACTCAGAGCCAGGGTTTTCTGGAGCTGGCGCTAGTGGAAGAGACTGCTGCAAACTCTTACGTAATCTTTACCCCTGCCTCCATCACTGGGAAACCTGCAAATCTCCCAGCCTCCGTCAGCATGTGTTCTAGGAACATCTCACGCTCTCCAACTGCCCAGGACACAGAGTGCAAAACAAGGTACCCAGTCACGAGGAACTGACAAGCTAATGAAAGAGGTATGTGGTTTATCAGATAAAGCAACAGAATGTGCTGCGTCCTACATTGTTAAGTTGTAGACCAGTGCCTCTAAAAATCCACAACCCTCAGTGCCGGGGTTGACCAGCAGACCCCAAGCGACGGATGGATGATTCCTCTAACACACATTTTTGTGAAAGAGAGGGCTAAGGCACTACTTGGCTATCGCTGCCAAATAGCCATGTTCGCCTGCCTCCTTGGGCTTTTATTGTCACAACCGCTTGAACTAAAATTAAGCTCTAGATCAGCAGGGTAAGTATCCTTGAGAAAGTATATGCTTCTACAAGGTCGGGTCTAAAAGACTAAACATAGAGATTCTAGCAAAACACCCCAGGGGATCAGACTTGTTTGGAAAAGTCAAGGTAGGGGCTGCCGCCTTCGGCAAGGTCCCCTCAGAGGCCCTGATCTTACAGAGCCGCAGGCCCCAGACCTTCCAGAGAATCCTCCTCACAGACATTCCAACCAAGTCCCATCTTCCCCACACCTCAGCATCCACCTCACTCTGGGGTACGGTTAGAAATGACTTACCAGTCCTAAGTCGGCTGGGGTCCACCTCCTTTAAGTAATTTTGAAGAAGCTACACGGGTTGCATCCTTCCTGAGTGTTTGTGACTAGGAGATGTCTTTATATGCCATTCTCTGAATGAAGACATAGCTAAGTACTATTAGATTTGAACCCCATTCCCTAGCATTCTGTACGTGTTGGTTCGTTGTCATTAGGAATTTTGTGTGGCAGAGGAAGGTAAATTTGTAACAAGTCCTACTTTTTTATTTGTCTGTTTTTAGGTATTTTTTTTTCTTTAAGGGGAGAAAATGGATGTGGTAGCATTTTCCCCCTTCAATCCTGTGGGTAAAAAATTTTGTCCGAATGTGTCTGAGTGTGGGTTGTTCTTAATTGATTTAGCACTTTTGATCTAGTTAAGTATCTGTTAATATTCATTCATACATTACCTTATCTGGGATCTATTCTAGCAGGGTTCTGATTTACTTACTCTTTCTGATACAACTGAAGGAGCCCACACAGCCCGACCTGCAGTCACTCATCACTGCAGTTTAAAGCACAGGGCTCCTTTCTGGGCAGTTCTGGTCCCGAGTCCACCAGGACTGCGTCAGCCGTCCTCACCCTCACCCTCATGGAGATCACTCTTCCCTCAGCTCTCTGGAGGTTGTGTCTTCTCACTTGTTCTGGGTTCTTCTCAAGTAGCAGTTGACTTGCTCCGCATTGCTCTCTAGCCTTCATTTCTATCAGCTTCCCTTTTCACCTCCTTGTCCTTTTCTCCGTATTTTGGAAGTTATTTAACTTGTCCTCTGCTTCACTACAGCATCAATTTTTCTGTACCTCCAATGTAGTTGTTGTTGTTAATCCTCACCAGAGAATATTTTCCCACTGATTTTTAGAGGAAGTAGAAGGGATATGGAGAGACACAGAGAGAGAAACATCGATGTGAGAGAGACACATGGATTGGCTGCCTCCTGCATGCACCCCAACTGGGGCCAGGGATTGAGCCTGCAACCAAGGTCCATGCCCTTGACTGGAATTGAACCCGGGACCCTTCAGTCCTCAGGCCGATGCTAGCCACTGAGCCAAACAGACTAGGGCCCTCCAACGCAGTTTTAAAAAAATTCCAGTGTTCAGTTTTAACTTCCTTCCCATCTTTCCTGATCACATCATTCTTCCTTAAAAAGGAAAAATCTGGTTGCATTTTCATTTCATCCTGTCTTCTCATTTTATTTCATTCCTTTAACTCATAACCCTCCTGTTTTAAAAAGCCCATCTTGGCCCCTGGCTGGTGGCTCAACTGGTTGGAGCATCATCTGGTACATCTGGTACACCGAAAGGTGGCTGGTCCGGTCCCTGGTCAGGGCAAGTGCAGGAGGCAGCTAGTGTTTCTAACATTCTCTCTCTCTCTCTCTCTCTCTCTCTCCCCCCCCTCCCCCCCCTTTTCTAATTAGTAAACTAATTCCTGGGCCAGCCCTTCCCTGGAGACTCCTGGAGATGGTTTCTTTTCTCCTATTCCGTAAAAGTTCTTTCCTAGGCCGCTGTGTTTTCTTACTCATCCTCGAATCAAGTCAGCTATGTCTGGACTACAGCTTTATCAGGTGGCATGCTCTGGTTCCATTCCCTGTCAGGTGGCATATGCTTGAGTCCTCTTCTCTCTCAGGCACATCTGGAGAAGAGGTCACCCCCACAGCTGGCAGGTCAGCCTCCAGGCTTCTGCTCATTTTCACCTGGGCCACTGGTGCCCACTCCATGGTCAAGCCTCAACCCCTCCCATGCCTGCCTTCCCCTGAGAACTAACACTCCACCAACATCTGGCATAATCATTTCCTTACTCTTCTTTCTGTAGTTTTACTGTCTACCTGGCAATGCATCCCTAAACTATTTAATTAGTATTGACTTTGGTTCACTTCATGTATATGGAAGTTTATATTTTGGGGGTACTGGTGTCTCACTCAATTCAATGCATCTGCACCCTGCAGTCAAACAGGCACGTTCTGCAGTGGGGCTTGCTACTCCTCACAGTCAGAGAGATCACACATCTCAGTAAGAGGGGGGTTCACTTTTTTAAAAAATATTTTTTTTATTGATTTCAGAGAGGAAGGGGGAGGGAGAGAGAGATAGAAACATCAATGATGACAGAGAATCATTGATTGGCTGCCTCCTGCACACCCCCCACCCCCGCCCCAGTGGGGATCGAGCCTGCAACCCCAGGGCATGTGCCCTGACCGGGAATCAACCCCTGCCCTCCTAGTTCATAGGTTGATGCTCAACCACCGAGCCACACCAGCTGGGCAAGAGGGTGTTCACATTTATTACAGGATTTGGGCTTGTGTTGGGTGATTTGCTCTGGCTGGATACCCCTGGTCAGGAAGCGGAGGCAGTTCTGTGGTTGGGTGTCACACTGTATCTTACCTGGAAGGAGGAGGGCGAGACCCAGGCAAAGGCCACAGCGGGAAAGCAGCAGCCGTCCTCCATTGGTTACGTAAGGGGATATTTGGTCATTTTGTGGTTTGGCAATAACATTCATGTTTCGTCTGTGGTCAGGTCATCTTGTTTCTGTCTTGATCGGCGGTGGTCACAGACAGGCCTTGTCTGATGTTCTATTGTGTGAACTCATTTGTGCTCCACCGAGCCCCAACCAGCCTGTGAGTGGCTGACTGATAGTTGCAGACCGGCTCCTGGCCTCCAGGGGCTGCTTTTCTCTTTCTTGGTGGTTGACATGCTTCACCCATGTCACTCCATGCAGCCATAGTTCATTCATTGTCACCACTCCTGGTGTTCTCTTCCATGCTCACCATAACACACATATGTCCATTACAGTACAACTGTATTTTGTTTATTCGCTCTACTGTTGATGGACATTTGACTTGCTTGCAGTTTGGGGCTACCCCACTCCACCAGCCTGCTGCTTGATTTTTCTGATGCTATAAGCTTAGTGCCGGGCATGGAAAACTGCAAGCTCCAGAAGTCACTGCTACAGTGGTTTTCCTCTCTGTTCCCTCTCAGCACTTAACTTAGGGGGACCTGAACTTTCATGGTGCCACACTTCAAAAAAAATTTGTTTTGTTAATCCTCACCTGAGGATATATTTTTATAGAAGTCAGAGAAAGAAAGGGGGAAGGAGAGAGAGATAGAAACATCTATAATATAAAAGGGTAATATGCTAATTAGACCAGACATCCTTCCGGATGAAGCCGGGGCCTGAGGGAAGCCAGCCTGGGTCCTGGGTGCCAGAGGGAAGCCAATGCTGCAGAAGGAAGGCCTACTCTTGCACGAATTTCATGCATTGGGCCTCTAGTCTATATATATAAAAGGCTAATATACAAAGTGTCCCCTCTGGAGTTCGACCAGGAGACCAGGAGTTCGATCGCTCACTATGACATGCCCTGATCACCAGGGGGCAGCACAGAACAAAGGAAGGCCCCGGCCGGCAGCCGGAAGGCCCCAATCGTCCCTGATCGCCAACCAGGCCTAGGGACCCTACCCATGCACTAATTTCATGCACTGGGCCTCTAGTCAATGATGAGAGAGAATCATTGATCGGTCGCCTCCTGCACATTCCCCATTGGGGATCTAGTCCATAGCCCGGGCATGTGCCCTGACCAGGAATCAAACCATGACTTCCTGGTTCATAGGTCGATGCTCAAATGCTGAGCTATACCAGCTGGGCAGGATATTTTTTCCCATTGATTTTTAAAGAGAGTGGGAGGGAGGGGGAGAGACAGAGAGAGAAACATTGATGTGAGAGAGACACATCGATAGGTTGCCTCCTGCATCCACCCGAACCAGAGTGTGGAATCGAGCCTGCAACGGAGGTACATGCCCTTGACTGCAGTCGAACCCAGGACCCTTCAGTCTGCAGGCTGACGCTCCATCCACTGAGCCAACCTGGCTTGGACTGTGCCACACTTTCTGGGTCATTTATAATTGGACACTCTTGAAAAGTTTTAAATGGAGATGGGAAGCAGCCAGTCCAGAGAGGGATTAATAAAGGGGGGATGGGAAGAGAGGGAAAGAGGGAGAATTCTATAAAGACCCAGCCTCTATGTGGAGGTGTTGGCATCTCTTCTATTGCAGAGTGAACCCAATGATGTGAATTGTTGGGTGAGCTTATGAGGAAGTAATTATAATTACTGCAGTGGGCTGGGGTGGAGGAACCTTTTTTCTGCGAAGGGCTATTTGGCTATTTATAATATCATTTGCAGGCCATGCAAAATTATCAGCTTAAAAATTAGCCTGCTATATTTGGTCAAACATTTAATTAACTCACCCCTAATGCCTTGGCAGGGCCAGACCAAATAATTTCTCAGACCTTATACGGCCTGCGGGCCGGACATTCCCCACGCTTGCTCTAGGGAAAATGTGTGACTGAAGTCTGATCTTCAGTCTGACTGTGATAGAGATGGGCAGATAAGGCAAACATTTTGTACATCAACTTGTAAGGCTAGTGCAGAAGGTAAAATTGTGGGAGACAACACTGGGAAGAGATTTTTTTTCTTTCTTTAAGACTTTAGGATTCTGTACCTTAGTTTTGTATAACAAGATTATTCACCAAATAGTAAATTCACCAAAGTTTGAACTACTAATATTATAATTTTTTTCTTTAAAAAAATGTATTTATATTGATTTCAAAGAGGAAAGGAAAGGGTGAGAGATATAGAGATAGAAACATCAATGATGAGTATCATTGATCCGCTGCCTCCTGCATGCCCCACACTGGGGATTAAGCCCTAATCTGTGCATGTGTCCTGACCCGGAATTGAACCATGACCTTCTGGTTCATAGGTCGATGCTCAACCACTGAGCCACGCCAGCTGGGCATAATTTTTTTTTTTTAACCTCTAAAACCGAATATTCTGGAAAGTTTTTGGATTAAAAAAAAATATGGTAAAGGACTCATTTTATTTTTTATTCCTATCCAGTTTACCCATTGCTATTTATTAATATGTCTTCCTTCCTTCTTACCTTACATATATTTGACTCATCTACCTTTCTTACACATTAAATTCACATATGTATTTGGGTTTATTTCTGATCATTCTATTCTAGTCTGTTCAACTATTTCCTCTCTAGTACAAAAGATTTTAATTACTATAACTTTATAATGCATTTTAAAGTACATGGTTGTATTAAGTACATCCCCCTTACTCTTTTTTTCAGAATTTTTCTTATTCCTCATTTCCATTTCCTGATGAACTTTAGTATTATTTTTTCAAGTAAAACAAAAAACACCTTGGTGCTTTTGTTTGGTTCTACATTGAATCTATAGATCAATTAAAGAAATTAATGTCTTTTAAAAAAGGAATTAATGTCTTTATAATTGTGATTAGTCTTCTCTCTTCTGTAAGCAAAGAGAAGAAGTCTGAAGTGGGGGCGGGGGGAGGAAGAAGAGAAATTTTCTCATAATTCACATTTTAAAATAGAGTGTAAAATGCATTTTCCTCTGAATAGCACAAAAGACTTTTAAAAACATCACCTCAATCTCTAACACATCCCCAAAGCATGAAATTACTATTTCTAATTTATAGACTGAAAGCTCAAGGCAGAATCTTGCCAAGTTTAACTTTTATATGTTTGTTCTTAAGTGATTTCTTTCTTTGGAGTATTTATGAAGAACTGAGTATAAATCTTTTCTGCCTTTAGGCTTTTGGCAGCCTCTTCCAGAGTAAAATGAAGCAACGAATGGAGTTAATAGAAAAGCTATATAAATACGAACAATCTACACGCAATCTTAGCCAAAAGGCCGAGAAGCGACAAAATATGAGCAATTTAATTGACGGTGGCTTTACTCTGATATAAGCTACTTTCTGTAAAATTTAACTCTTATCCCAACTTTGACTCCTACCCCACTGTCAAAATGATTTCCAGGTTATGCAGAGTGATAGGTAACAAACAGAAAAATAAGTTAACGCTCATTCTTAGCTTCCCATACCTCTTGATTTTCAACAGTTTCCTTTGGAGAATCATAAAATTAAAGGTTATTTTCCTGCAATTTTCCTCCTCCTAAATATTTGGATAGCACACGAGGGCGACTAAATGGGTAGTTCGACTCTACCGCGAAGATGGCAATCAGGAAAGAAAAGCCAGGAGCACAGGGGGTCCAAGTGCATTTGGAGTACCTGAAATTACACCTGGCAGCCGGCAACCTTTTGTGCTTCTTTGTTGTACTGCTCCTGGCAGCGGGCTCTCAAGGGTACCTTTATTTCACTGATTACTAAATTAGTGTTGGATTTAATGAGAGAGATCTGTCCTTTTATTTGTGCCTTTTTCCTTTCTTCTTCTTCTTACTTAAAAAAAAAAAAAAAAGATCAGCATCACAAAAGCTTTGTACATTTCTAGTTTGCTTTTGATGATGTGACCATTTGCTCCCATCTATCTCCATGGTAATAAGCCTCCTCCACCCCCCACCCCCCTTCCCGAAGCCTCAGACACTGGGAAGCTTCAGGAATGGAACAGAGTTACATGCTAAAATGATGCAGAGCAACAAATTGGTCTCTGTAAATAAGCCCCATCTTCAAAGCCTGGGAAGAGTCTTCAAAAATGCGGTCCATTTTTCTTGGCTTGAAAATAGGTGTATTTCAGATAAAATATTTGAAAGTAAAATTTGGCATCTGAGGAAATGCATCTCAGTAAGTGCCCATATTCCAAAACAAGACTTGGACAGGATTTTATAACCGAAAAGGCCTCAGACTTCATCTAGCCCCAAGATTTTTATTGTACATTTGAGGACACGGAGGCTTAATACAGTTCATTGTCTTGTGTCTGGTCATAACTTTGGGCTGGGACTTATTTCTCCCAGCGAGATATTCTTTCTTCTGTTACCAATATGTCAATACTAATTGTTATGAATTGTTAATAATATTGTTATTAGGGATGTTAATAATAGCTATTATTAGTAGTGATAAAAGAGTTAATGCACAGATTGCTATAATGTGCAAATAACTTATTACATCTATGCTATGCAACTTTTCACTGTAACTTGAAGTCTTTGAGAAATTGATATTTCAGTTTTCAATCATGTTCTCTTAACAAATATATGTACAGAAATCAATATTCTTAAAAATGATTTATACATATACACGCATACATATTTGTAGTATGTATTAGTAAATAAAATATTAACAATGGTAATCTCTGAGTAGTGGTTATAGTTAAGATAAGTTCTCTTTTTTATAATTTTCTGTATTTTTAATTTTCTATATTAAATCTATGTTACTTTTCTTATAGGAAGAAATGGCCTCTACTTTTAGAAAAAATGTGCACAATTATTTTTTTTATTTTTTATTTTTACAATATGTTTTTATTGATTTGAGAGAATGAGGAAGGGAGAGGGAGAGAGACTGAAACATCGATTAGAGAGAAACATCGATCGGCTGCTTCCTGCATGTCCCCCACTGAGGGGTCAAGCCTGCAAACCAGGCATGTGCCTTGACCAGGAATTGAACTGGTGACCACTTGGTGCGTGAGGCAATGCTCACCCACGGAGCCACACCGGCTGGGCAAAATGTGCACATTTGGTGCTTAAGATGTAAATCATCCATACACGGTCCAAACCCATGGTTGTTGTTCTTTAATTACCGGGGTTGCATTCATTAACAAAAGTGTGTAGGTTCCAAGTGTACGATTCTATACTACATCATCTGTGTGTGTATCGTGTGTTCAACATCCCAAGTCTCATCTCCTCTGTCACCAATCCCACTCTTCTTTTTCCACCAAATGCACAATGATTTACGGTTCACAGTGGCTGCCGGCGTCCTGCTTTGCGCTCCCTGCTCATAAATCGTGCTGGGCCTGGAATGACGGTGCTTCCCCATCACTCACAGGGGCCAGGGGTGCTCAGCCAGGAGAGCACTGACTGCAGAACCCAAGGTTCTGGTAGAAACCTTCGCAGCTATTTTTGACTGACATTTTGCTTCTTGTTTTGTTTAAGAGCTACTTTTAGGGGAAAGATATTAATTGGTACTTCCTCGTCCTTTCCACACCAGAACACCTAGAAGTACTTCACATGCTGGAACCCATTTATGTTCTCATCAAATATGTGCTTGGGCTTGTAGATTCATCAGAGCGCAACAAACAAAACCCAAGTGATCAGCTGCATCTAGGAAATCATGGGAAACCCTCTGGGAATAAAAGGGTGTCCAAGAATAACAACCGCAGTGGCCCAGAATCCCACACGGTGATATGGCCTGTGTATGGCAGATGCTGAGAAAACGCTCTGTGACTAGAAAACTCCAATTCAGAGATGACACCAGGACTTGGTTACGTCTTCTGCCCCCAGGTAATCAATGCACCAGTGGCCTGAACCAGTTGAAAACTATCAGTTCATCACTGCTTCTGACCAGGTACAACACCGCAAGCAACTGAGTTTAACCTCCACTAATTCTTTCCTGCCTGATTACAATTGTAATAAACTGGACTTATCTAGCTTTTATTATCAACAACAATATTGATTTAATCCATATTGTATGTGACCTTGAGAAGTGACCGGATGACCACTGACCATATCATCTCTTACATCTGGCTTCAACATTCCTGGAAACAAGTCTGATTGGAGACTAGAGAAAAATAGAAAAGGAACCTAGAATTTATTCCCAGATATTAAAAGTTAATGGGAAGTAACCAAGTACCTTGGACTAATGTGTCCAAAATAAATCTCTAGATTTTTGCCCCAAATCTGTTCTCTCTCCAGCAGGCACCCCTTTTCAATATACAGCGCTGGTATTCGCCCAGTTGCGCAAGCCAAAAACCACAGCGCTGTCCTTGGCTGCTGTCTTCCCTTTACTCCCAAATTTAGTCCCTCAGCAAGTCCTGTTAGCTCGACTTCCAAAAAATCCCCGCATTCCTCCTCTTTTCCACTTCTTTCCCTCTCCACAGCAGTCCCCAAGGGATCCAAGCCCCCTTCACCTCTCACACGAGCAACACAATGACTCCCACCCAACCTCTCACTTCTGACCTTCACTACCATCCATTCTCCCCCTGGCAGCCAGATTTAACACATAAATAGATCACGCATACCATGCCCCTGCCAAAAGCAGCCCTTCTCACAGAACAAAAGCCAAACTCCTTTTGCCTAGAGTTTCCACTTGATCTTGTCTACCTCCAGCCTTTCCTCCTAGTCTCTTCCTTGCTTTCTCCTCCGGCTCTTTTGGGCTCCACACCGTCCCTAGCTCTGCAGACGCCCCCCTGTGCTCGGAAGGCTCTTCTCCAAGGACCAGTTCTTTAGTTTACCCTTTCATACCAGTCAAATCTCTGCCCAAATGCTTTCTCCCCAGGGGAGAGATGCTATCTCACTCTGTATCTCCTCTCCTTACTCTTCCTCCTAGCTCTTATCACTACTTGAAATGATGTTATATCTTAAATATCTTAAATGCTTGCTTTCTGTCTCTGTCCCTAGAATGCGATCATCAGGAGGACAATGTGGTCTTTCTTGTATCTCCTGTGATCTCAGCTCCAAGAGCAGTTCCTCACATACAGCAGGCAGTCAATAAGTATTTGTAGAATGCACGCATGGCCTCATCTTAATCCTTTCTTCTCCTTTGAAAGAGACTATTTCAGGGGTGGTCAGGATACCTAGAGAATAATAAATCAGCATGCAACCTATACAATAGTAAATAAATTACATTTCTACCATGGATCACTATAGATACATGTAAGCACTTCATGCAGATATTTGGGCTGCAGATTTCTGTGGCTCAATGAGATGCTAACCCAATAGATACATGCTAGGCAAGGCACACTGCAGTCATTTATGTAAGTGCCTATGGCCCTCTTTAGGTAGTTATCTTCCTGAGGGCAGAGACCATGGCTTGCTCAGCTCCTATAGTTTTTGTTTTGTTTTAATCCTCACCCAAGGATATGCCCCACTGATTTTATTGTTTAAGAGAGGAAGGGACTGAGAGAGAAACATCAATCGGTTGCCTCCCCTGTACCCCAACAAGGGATCGAACCAACCTTTTTGATGCACGGGATGGCAATCCAACCAACTGAACCACCCAGTCGGGACTCATCTCCTATATTTTAGTAGAGGCCTGATGCATGAAAATCATTCCCTCAAGGGGGTCCCTCAGCCCGGCCTGTGCCCTCTCGCCAGCAGTCAGACATCCTTAGCACTGCCACGGAGGCAGGAGAGGCTTCCACCACTGCCAATGCACTCACCAGTCGTAAAACCAGCTTCTGCCTGAGCGGCGCTCCTCCTGTGTTGAGTGTCTGCCCCCTGGTGGTCAGTGCGCATCATAGCGATTGGTCATTCTGTTGTTTGGTCAATTTGCATATTAGCCTTTTATTATATAGGATGATAACTTACAAGTAGTATGTAATTTGTAAATATTTTATGAATTGAATTAAACTGGTTCTTTTCACATCTGGCACGAATTTTTAGATTCTGGTGTGTGTGTGTGTGTGTGTGTGTATTCAAACCAAAATGATCTATTTTGAAATGATCAAACTTGGGAGACATGTAAGTTTGCCCTAATTCAATGTATTAGTTATCACAACCCCAATAAAAATACCAACAAAGTTTTTTATGCAGCCAAACAAGTTGATACTAAGCTTATACAAAAAAAATAAATAGGCAAGGGCAGTCAGGGAGAAAAAGTTAAAAACTGAGTGGGAACTAGCCTTGCCAGATATTTTAATATTCAGTAAAGCTGTTGGATAGAATGCCTAAACATCACAGAGATGCCAGTTGTCCTCAGGTCAATTTATTAATTATCATGATCCTAATAAAAAGAACAAGCTTTTCTGTACAGCCAGACAGCTTAATTCTAAAGTTTATGTGGGAAAGACATGTAACAATAGTCAGGAAAACAATTTTTTAAATTGATAGGGGCATTAGCCCTATCAGATATTAAAACATACTGTGCAGTGTGGTACGGGACCATGGCTAAACAAACAGACAAATAGAATTAAAAACCCAGAAATAGAACCAAAAGCATATGGACATTGACTGGTGCCCTGAGCTGCCATGTAAGAAGGCAAACTACCCAGAGGCTGTCGTCAAATAAGGACTAAGCAGCCACATGAGGAAATCCCATGGAGAGAGAGGGATCAAGAGAGAGAAAGGGATGCCCAGCCAGCCCCAGTGGCTCTTGCCTCCCGGACATTCATCTCGTTGCCAGCAGGGCCCCAGGCATTCGGTAGCAGAAATGGGCTCTCCCTTGCTGTGCCCTGTCCAGATGTAGTAATAACAAGTTGTTGTTTGAAGTCACTAAGTTTGTTGTGCACAACAGATAACTTGAACAGAATTTGGTACTTGGAAGTGGGGTGCTGTCCTAACTGTCACCTAAACCCTGTGACATTGGCCATGGTTTTGGGATGGGGTGTCAGGGAGAAGCAGAAGAGGCCATGAGGAATGTTGGTGGGGGTATGAAGGACATGGAGAGAAATGTTGCCGGAGTCTGAAAAACAGGACTCTTTTTTTGCAGAGGCAGAAAGTGTGGCAACGTTTCATCTGTAAATAACGTGGAAGATGGAAAGGCTACTCATGACCTTGGGGTTGGCTGGGGAGATGCCCAAGCAGAAGAGAGGAGGTGCCAGCTGGCTGGGTTCAGTTGCCAACGATAAACTATGAAACCCGAGAGGTGATCTAACGAGGAAATTGTTCAAGGTTTTAGCAGAATTGGATTGACTGGGCTCTAAAATAAAACTTGCTCGTCCAGTCTCTCCCATTAAAGGACTTCCAGACGAGACCTGGCTTCAGGGCTAAAATCAAATCCAGGATGTGGCTGGGAGATTTGTCAGAAGAATTTCAGGAAGGCCCACGAGGACTTCTAAGAACCTGGTGACTTGTGGGCCAAGGAGGGTCAGGATGCATAGATTGGGCACATTCACATCCATGTTCCGGGACTTGGGCAACTAAACAAAACAACGTCCATTCATTCTAGACACGTGGTGAGTGTCTGCTTGGTGTCAGGCACTGGACTAGTGTTTGCAAATTCCTGATGGACACTAATCCTCAGGATTCTGGAACAAAAAATTGGGATTCCTAGGGAGTCTTGGGAATTGTCGAAATCCTAAATTATTCTGGATGTTTCCAGAATACCTTCTTTACATGTTTTTAAGCAGTGACTAACATAATAATAAATAGTGAACCATCTTCCTGTGATAGGATTATACTACAAGTTTCTGAAATTTACTGTGAAAAAAAAAATGCATGGTTTAGTATTATTATGTACATATCTATTGATATAGGATTATATTACATTTCAATTACATGTAAAAATGATCTCTACCTGATATAGACATTTGATAATAGAAAATATTAAAAGAAGGAAATAGTAACAAAACAAATACCAAATAAAGTGATTTTAAAAATTAAAAATAATACATTTATATTTTAAAAGTTATAATCCTTAAAATGAAATTTAAAAACACATCGAACATGGATTGACTTATCTGATTGTCATGATCTGTTTTATGATAAATATTCCAGATACTGAATGTTCTTTCATTTTGTGTTGACATTAGTTGAATTGTTGAGAGTGTGTCTAGAAGTGTGGATGAAAAGGGGGCTCTATAATAAATCTGAGAAGTCCAGTGACCAAATTCCTACTGGGCATGTCCCGTGGGTAGCCCCGGGCACATTACTTCTTTAGTAAAAGGTTATCTTTACTGTAAGCAAGCCCTGCCCATTCTTTTTGTGCATCTAGGTTAACACACCTTTGAAATAAGCACCCTCAAGAGAGCACATTATCTTATTCACTGTCCTATAATCCAGTCCCCACTTCACTTTGGCTCAAAACACTCAAAAGTTCTCCACAGGTTTGGACATTTCTTACATTGACAGAAGTATCTTCAGGCTGGTCATTAGGTGCATGTTGCTTATTATAAACTCGTTACCTCTTTTTAAGGATTAAAATACCGTCTTTCTGATGTTGCCCTTGAAGTCCACATTATTCTTTTTTATTTTTTTATTTTTTAAATATATCTTTATTGATTTCAGAGAGGAAGGGAGAGGGAGAGAGAGAGTTAGAAACATCAATGATGAGAGAGTATCATTGATCGGCTGCCTCTTGCATGCCCCATACCGGGGATCGAGCCCACAACCCGAACATGTGCCCTTGACCAAAACTGAACCTGAGACCTTCCAGTCCGCAGTCCAATGCTCTATCCACTGAGCCAAACCAGCTAGGGCTGACGTCCACATTATTTTTGCTAATTCAGATTTTAGAACAGTTTTGGACTTTACAAAGAATAGTCCACGACATTTACTCCTCTGGTATTTCTTCTGATAAAGCATGTTTTCCTTCACAAAAGTCTTTTCATTAATGATGTTGCTAATTCAGCTATTTCACTCTTGTTTGCCAAAGCAACAAAGCTGTCCACCTCATATAAACTACTAACGTTGCTTAAATATTTAATGAAGGATATTAGATCATTTGCCTGCAAAAGCCAGTTGATTCTAATTCTTTTAAACACATCCCGCTCAAAGCAGAATTCTGTTTTTGCTTAGAAGATCTGCATCATGGTTGCTTAATGCTGATCACCAGTTTTCAGCAATGTGATCTCTCTCACACGATTTCATAATATCCCTCCTTCCATCCGTGCGCTAGCTTCAGTGGGCACAAAATCATTTTTATCAGACTTAGGAGCTTTAAGAATCTTCCAATCATTTTCCTGGTGTGTTTCAGGGTGTTTTTGCAGTCCAAAGTGACCTCTGAGGTCCCTTCCCCCCATTTTTCAAAAAATATATTTTTATTGATTTCAGAGACGAAGGGAGAGGGAGAGAGAGAGAGAGAGAGAGAGAGAGAGAGACATCAGTGATGAGAGAGAATCACTGCCTCCTGCACACCCCCCACTGGGGATCAAGCCTACAACCCGGGCATGTGCCCTGACCCGTAATCGAATCCTGACCTCCTGGTTCATAGGTTGACACTCAATCACGGAGCCACACTGACCAGGCTGAAATATCTTGGTTTTAATCCTGATTTCAACCGTGATCATTTAATAGGATGTGACAAATTATTGATTGTCCCGCCTTTTGTCTGCAAAAGCAACATGTAAAATTAGATTTGCTCATTAGCTGGCTCAGTGAGAAACTGTGGAATACTTTCTGTAGGAGGTGACAGGTGCAGCAGATAGGAGGGACTTGGGCATGGGGGGGGGCATTAATGAATCATAAATAGTTATAGCTTATCTGTAACTTGTGATCAGCTCTTTCAGGATGTGTAAAAGCCAAGAAATATTATTTCAACCATTTCTTTTCAACATTTTATCTTTTTTCTTTTTAAGGTCATTAGGCATTTGGTAGGAATCTGCATTATACTATTGGGCAAGACTATAAAGCAACATTTACATGTAGATTTACACTCGACTTTCAGTGTTTCCTGGGTATTTTGTGCGCCTCTAACACTGTCAACCAGAGTAAAACTAAGCAAAAGCTATGGGAACTTGCAGCCTCAGTTTCTTGACCGGTTTAGAACTCACCACAAACGCCTGTCTGTGGTGGCCCTCTAGTGGACACGTTAAGTGTAATATGTAAACGCCACCAGACAACCGTTCTTTTCTAATATCCTCATCTGCCAACACATACTCACCCTTCAGGTCTCAGAGAGGCCTTTCCCGAGAATTCCTCTGCCTCCTCACCATCTCATATATTGATTTGGGTGATTGTTTGATTGTCATCCATTTCCAGCTCCTCTAACTTGATTGTATTCTGACATCATTTTTCAATAAACGTGGTAAATGAATGGATAACTGAGCAATGAAGGCCTTGGATGGCAACTGTTCATACTTCTTCACTCCAGCTGACCGCAGCAAGTAGGAGAAAATATAAGGTCAGGGCAACTGCACTCAAAATGTTCTTAAAGTAACTGATGCTACTTACATTTTTAAAATTAAAGTATAACATTACAGGAAAAGGTACACATTGTGAGTGAACAATTACATGATTTTCCACAAGCAATCATACCACATATCCAGTTCCAAGATCAAGAAATAGTGCATTACCAGAACCCACCTGTTCCCTACCCCACCCCAAGGGTAACACTACCCTGATTTTTAACAGCATAGATTCACTTGGCCTGTATTTATATTTTATAAAAATGGAATCATATAGCATGCACTCTTTTTTTTTATCCTCACCCAAGGATAGGTTTTAAAATTTATTTTAGAGAGAGAGGAAGGGAGAGAGAGAGAAACATCAATGTGAGAGAGAAACATCCATCAGTTGCCTTCCACCGGCATCCTGACCGGGAATTGAACCTGCAACCTTTTGGTGTATGGGGCGATGCTTCAGCCAACTGAGTAACCCGGCCAGGGCCAGCGTGTATTCTTTTACATCTGGCTTCTCTTGCCAATAGTACATTTATGAGTTTCATTCATGTTGTTGTATACATTACTTTTTGAAAAATGAATCCAAAGTCCAAAATCTACATTTACTTAAAACCACAAGAGGCGGCTTAAGTTATCCGAAGTAGTAACACAGCAGTGTCTCCTGCACTGAGCACGGTCTTCCATATCCTTGGGCGGCTAAAGAAACAAGCTGTTAAAGAGGAGCTCTGGGCTTCTTCGGCGAGGACTCACAACCCCTTCTCCTCCCCTCAATTCATTCCACACGGTTTGGCAATTTCTTTCTCTCCTTGTCCAAATGCTTGAAATTCTATCCAATTGTCCACACCCTTCTCTGGGTCCCCTAAATTTTGTCTTTTTCCTAATTTTCTTTCTGTCTTTTGACCATGTGTTTCGTGTGTGTGTGTGTGTGTGTGTGTGTGCACGCCACGTGTCATTTCCTGCCTGAAGCGGGTGGGGGATTGAGGTGGGGAGTGTGAAGTTGAGCGTGTCGGGTATGAGGGAAAGAAGTGGAAAGGGATCCAAGATGGGAAAATGTCAGCCAGAAATAACACACAGATGAAAAAATATTGTCTCCAGAAACACTTCCATACTCTAAAGGTAAAAAAAAAATAGATTCATTACAAAGAAAAAAATAAAAATACACGAATTAATGTGTAACTTATTAAAGGAGAAAATATGGTTTTGTTTCCCTAAAAGGAAAGGCAAGCAAGCTAAGCTTTAAATGGACGTCTAGCCACATTTACTAAACTATTCGAATAGGAACAGCTGCCCACTTGGGAGAGTGGAGGAATGTGTTGGAAGTCGAGAGGCTCTCTAACAGCAGCTTTACGACGGAGTAACCCCACGTGTCCACCCTACAATTAAGCAGAACGCTTTCCAGTTTAAATGCTGGCTTCCCGAACATTATCAAATTTGCTTCTCATAAAAAGCCAGTGAGGTCGGCAGGGCAATTCCTATTGGAGTTTGAGAGGAAGGGAACGCGAGGCTCCGAGAGTTGCTGACAAGGAGCACGTTTCATGGGGATGTCGTGCGCAGCCTGGTGACTGTAGCTAACAATACCGTCAGGTATATTTGAAAGTTGCTAAGAGAGTAGATCTTAAAAGCTCTCATCACAAAAAATTGTAACTCTGTGTGGGGATGGATGTTAACTACCAGGTAGACATATTGTGGTGGTCATTTTCCGATATATGCAAATATCGAATCATTGTGTGGTACACCTGGAACCAACATCATGTTATATGTCAAGTCTATCTCAGTCAAAGAAAAAGCACAAATTAGACATAAAAGAGAAGCATATTGGAGACTTGAATTCAAAGCTTGTGACCCCAAAATCTAAACCTCTTCTTGATGCACAATCCTACCGTAAGAAGTTATAAGTGGGGGCTTTACAAAGTCCGGGTTTCAGAAACTGTCAGAAGTTCAAGGTCTGGTTTTCAACATGATATAATAGTTTAAAGGACAACACTAGTTATATAGTTGTGGGGAGACTTGGCGATACAAAGAGCTGGGGTCATTTTGTAGATCACCCCCAGACTTGCCGTGAAGAGATCAGCAAGTTCATTGGCCCCGTGTTGCAGACAGTTCATGGTAGAACAATCCTACAACTTAGTGCAGTAATTCCATCCCAGGGTCTACTCACTGTTATTGAAGTTCTAACCAAACCCTAAATCCTTCCAGTAACACGGTTTTTGAAAAAGCATTCTAACTCCCAGGAAGAAGAAACCACATTCTGCTTTGAAGTTGACAGTGTGCTGACCTGAGAAATCAAAGGTGCTACCAACAGGCTGCACTCTCAGCTTGAGTCCCTAGTAGTGATGGAACTGGTAGCGCCTGCTGGATGGCAGAGGTGTTTGCTACATGCAGTGCACGTGGGGGCATCACCTGGGGGCGGGCAGCTGGGAATTTTTTCCTGCTTGGAATCTATTCCGTTTTCTTAAATCCCTTTTTCCCCTCAAGTAAACACCTCTTCCTCATTCTCGTTCCATGCGGCTTAGGTCCCATGACTCTGTGCTCCAATTCCAGTGTTTAGGCCAAACTTCCATCTCGGCCATTTGTTAGTATTCGACTCTACCGGTCACAGTGACTGGCTCCGGAAAAGGGAAATTAACTCAAACGAGGCCAATGAGACTCAATGCCAAGACTTTATTAGAGCTCTCTGTTGGGATTCTAGAATGCTGAGAGTCTGGAGCTGTTGAGGTCCACCACGTGGATAGAGCCTGTGGAGAGGAAAGCCAACAGGGGCGAGCAGAGCTGAGGAGGACGGAGGGTCCAGAGAGTGACTGCTTGAACCCCTGCCTCCAGGCATGCCTGAAGCCCTTCGATGATGTGGGCCAATAAATCCTCTTTTTGTTTAACCTCGTGAGTTAGTGTTCAGTCACTTGCTAGTGGAAGAGTCCTGCCCAATAGGACAGTGGTCTCAGTTCAGGGTTATGTACATTCTGACCCCATGTGGGTTGATCTTACCTCTCCTATTGTGCTAGAAGGCAGAAATGAAACCCCAGTATCAGTCAAACCTAACTGCCAATCTACCGAATGCCCTCGGAGCGAAATTGGACCCAAAATATTTGAGGGATTCATGTAAAGCAGGGGTAGGGAATGTCTGGCCCTCGGGCCATATAAGTCCCACAAAAGCATTTGGTCTGGCCCTGCCAAGGCATTATGGGTGAGTTAATTAAATCTTTGACTAAATAGAGCAGGCTGATTTTTAATTTGATAATTTTGTATGGCCTGAGAATGATGTTATAAATACCCAAATGTTCCTTCGCAGAAAAACGTTCCCCACCCCTGGTGTAAAGCATTGAACACCTAGCTCTTGCCATGAGATACTTGTTCACTCAGGGTCCTTTAAGCTGCCAACTTTGCCTTTAATTTTAAATTTAGGTTAGGGTATTTAAAATGTCTACCAAACTCCATTATTGTTGAGAAAGTAAGCTGGAAAATTTCTTCTGAGTTAAAAACTTATTTGCAAGACTTCGAGAGAAGTGAGAGAAAGAATGAGGCTCATTAAACAATGTAATTAGCACATACTCTTGAGAGAAAGATTTGATGATTTCAGGTTTATGTTTTCTGGAAGATAAATAACGCCAGCTACATTATTTGCTTGCCTTTTTTTTTACCACTGTGGGTACCAAAGATGAGGGTTTTTTTAAAAAAAGTTTGTAGTGGTTATTTGTGGTGCTTTAAATCTTCTAAAAAACAACCTCAACTCTAACTTATGAAAAGGAGAATAATGCATTGACCACACGGTAACACAATACACAACGCGCAGTAACGATAATGCAGTAGCTGTATCAACAACAGAAGCTCACACAGATTAAAGCCTGATTACACGCCAGGTCCTGTGCTCAATGCTTAACACGCACTATTTACCCTCACAACAACCCTGCCAATCACCTTGCATAATGAGGCTCAGAGAGGCTACAGACCTTACTCTGGGCCTCCTGATTGCTTAGTTGGAAAAGCCAGAATTCAAACACAGGTCTGTCTAATTTCAGGACTTAATTACCAAATGATACTCTCTGGAGTTTCAATCCTTCCTTTGTTCCTAATTGTACAGAAATTTGAGGATGTTTTGTTTGCCCAATGTGATTATTTTTGAAAGTTTTAAAATATATATATTTATGTATTTAAATAGATTTTTATTGATTTCAGATAGGAAGGGAGAGGGAGAGAGATAGAAACAGAAATGATGAGAGAGAATCATTGATCAGCTGCCTCCTGCACGCCCCCTACTGGGGATTGAGCCCATAACCCAGGCATGTGCCTTGACTGGAATCGAACCTGGGGCCTTTCATGCCGCAGGATGATGCTCTATCCACTGAGCCAAACCAGCTAGGGCTTAAAATATATTTTTATTGATTTCAGAGAGGAAGGAAGAGGGAGAGAGAGAGAGAGAGAAACATCAATGATGAGAGAGAATCATTGAACGACTGCCTCCTGCATGCCCCACACTGGAGATCGAGCCCACAACCCGGGCACATGCCCTTGACTGGGAATTGAACTGTGTTCTCCTGGTTCATGGGTCGGCACTCAACCATTGAGCCATGCAGGCTGGGCTGATTTTTAAAACTTTAGCCAGTATTAAAAGTCAAGGTGGTGGGAGGATAGTTAACGTCAGAAGGTACAATTCTAGATTTTCATGAAAAGTTGGAAGATCCTGACACCCTGGGCCTTCCTTTCCCCAGGAGGCAGGGGGTATAGCCAGCTGCCCCTAAGGGGCAGGACCATGTGTAGGTGGCCCAGTTCCCTGCGGATACTCTTGGGGTTCCCTGGGTTCCCTGCATGCGTCCCTTCTCCCACTTGTCTGTCCTTTGTCTTTAAGGAAACAGGTCCAATGGCACCAGCCTGCTGAATGCCTTCCCTGGTCCCCTGTGATCTGCAAGTACCCCTGCCCTTCTCCACGCACCTTCCCAGTGTCTTCTCTGACCCTGGGCCTCCCCGACTCCTGATACCCACTCCTCCAGCCATGCTGGCTCCTCTCTGCGTGCCAAGGCACCAGACCCGGCCATAGCTCTGCGTTCACCCTGTCTCGGGCTGTTCTGCTGCTATCAGCGTCCTTCTGCTCTTTCTCAATTGTTAAGTTCTCACTCATAATTTAAAAACCTTCTCCAAGGTCAGTGCCCCAGGGAAATAGAAACCCCGCTCTGGGGTTCTCCTTACTTACCCAGGAAGAGTTCGCGGGCTTCTTCTGCGCCTCAAAGCCCTTCATGTTCCCAGCGCCTCCCAGTTAAGTGCATTTTACCTCAAGTGAACTGTGGGTCTGGCTCTCCTGCTGGGCTCTGAGCTCCTAAAGGGGAAAGGCCCTTATTCCTCCGAGCATTCCCAGAACCTGCTATGGTGATTGGCAGGTAAGGGCTCGATCAACGATCAGCGTCAGCTCCTTCCCTATCGCTTTAATGGCAGTACCATCTCACCGTCTCTGAAATTCCTCTGCTTAACTCAGCAGCACTGGGACCTGGGATATAATAGGTGCTCAGTTAACCCGTGATGAACTATTGCTTGAGTGAATGCGTGGCGGGCATAGCAGGTCTTCACCTGTGTCTGGGCCCAGTCCCTACTTGCTCAAGCGTCCCAGCTGCCAGCGATACCCGTGGCCTGCAGGCTCTGCTCTTCTAATTATCAAGCCAAGGAGAAAGTGGGCTCACTAAGATATTAGAAAGGTTGGTCACTTAGGACCCAACACAGGTTACAGCCAGTGATCCCAGAAGCAATGAAGGTGAGCTCTGACCACTGTGGTTCAGTGGTTGGAGCATTAGCTCGCACACTGAAGGGTCTCGGGTTTGATTCCCAGTTAGGTTTGACCCCCAGCCCCAATCGGGGCACGTGCAGGAGGCAATCAATTAATATTTCTCTCTCACATTGGTGTTTCTCTCTCCCCCCTCCCTCCCACTCTCTCTAAAAATCAATGAGCCCTAGCCAGTTTGGCTCAGTTAAAAGAGCATTGGCCGGTGGACTGAAGGGGCCCAAGTTCGATTCCAGTCAAGGGCATGTACCTCGGTTGCAGACTGATCAGGGAGTATGTGAAGGCAACCCATTGATATGTCTCCTTCACATCAATGTTTCTCTCTCTGTCTCTCTCCCTTCTCCTCCCTCTAAAAATCAATGGAAAAATATACTCGGTGAGGATTAACAACAACAATAAAAAGAAGCAACAGAGGTGAACAAATCCCAGATTCCCACTGGACATCAAGCTCTCTGCCCACCAGCCTCCTCTCCCTCGAGCAGGGGTGACATTTGACCGGCGTCCCCTTCTTGCCTGAGTTCCCTGCTGGGCCAGCAGCCCAGACTGGAGCAGCAGCCCAGCCGGTGTGTTCCTGGCACCTGGCCAGGTCTCCATGCCCCTCTTTCTCCAGCTCCTGTTATCCCTTTGATTGACGCATCTCTAGGCGCTGCCAGGACATTGTGCTGCCTCCTCTTGTCTGGTCTTGAAGACTATGAGCGCTCAGACCCACCAGCCTGTGTGCTTCGCCCTGGAACTCACTCAGTGCTCGTGGGAGGAGGAGCCCTTCTCTGCTCCCGTCCCGCCAGGAACCCCGCGCCTCCCGGGTGCGCTCACTTTTCCCTGCTCTTCTCAGCTTCTGCTTCCAGCTGAAGTTTTCTCTTTGTTTTGTCTTCTAAGATCTCAGGCCTCCTAGTCCTGCAAGGAACGAAACTTGCCCTTTTCCAAACAAAAACAACAACAAAAAGTCCATAACATTTTCAACTCAAGATAATTAACAATAATCATATGATACCCACGTGGGTTTCCCATTCTTGGCTGACGCAATTTTTTTTCTTTTTTAAAAAATTTAACAGAGATACAGAGAACGGATTGATGGTTGCCAGAGGGGAGGGAGGTTGGGAAACTGGGTGAAAAGGTGAAGGGATTGAGAGTTACAAAATAGTCACAAGAATGTACAATACCGCATAGGGAATATAGTCAACAATATTGTAGCCCTAGCCGGTTTGGCTCAGTGGATAGAGTGTCGGCCTGCAGATGGAAGGGTCCCGGGTTCGATTCTGATCAAGGGCACGTGCCTCGGTTGCAGGCTCCTCCCTGGCCCGGGCCTGGTCAGGGCACATGCAGGAGGCAACCAATCAATGTGTTTCTCTCACATCGATATTTCTCTCTGTATTTCCCTCTCTCTTCCACTGTCTCTAAAAATCAATGGAAAAATATTCTCGGGTGAGGATTAAATAAAAAATATATATTTGTAAAGTATATGATTATCTAACCACTACGCTGTATACCTGAAATTAATACAAAATAATACTGAATGTAAACTGTAATTGAAAAATAAAAAAAAATTTTTTTAATTTTTCAACAGGGAACCCACTCCCATTTCTAAATCCCCATGTCATAGGAGGGGTCCCTGGCCTGCTCTCACAGACTCAAGCTAGCCCCTCCTTCGAAGGGGGCAGAGTGGCCCAGCTTCCTCCTGATGAACAAGACAGTTGGTTGTGGTCCAGCTGCTCTGTCCTCTCTCATCGGGAGCACAGAGACCAGTTCCTGTTATTGGAAAGCATCCTTAACGCTCCCTGGCCGAGGGCAGCTTACTGGGACTTCGAAGCACTTCTTCGCGCTCTTCCCTGTGTAACAGTGCAGGTGATCTTGAAGAGATCAGGCCAGCCTGGCCAGTGTGGATCCGTTGTTCAGTGTCATCCCATGCACCCAGAGGTCACCAGTTTGGTTCCCAGTCAGGACACATTCCCAGGTTGGGGCTCAACCCCTAGGGGGGGGGGGGGGGGGGGGGGGAGGCGCTCACTGCTGCCTCCAGGCCTGCAAATGTGCTACAAGAATGTTTTTTGGACGCAGGAACTCAGCTAGCCACACCTTTTATCCTCTAGCTGATGATCCCTAAAACGACAGAAATGACAAATCCAGTCTGATTTCTTGAGTGTTACAGGCCTGAACTCTCCCGAGCAGCTGTTTCTCGTTTCAAAGATCCCTCCCTTCTGCTTCCAGTCCTCTAGGTGGGGCCCTGTCTCTGCCTCTCCCTCTGCCCCTTTCCTTCTGGCAAATCACCGCTAGAAACGCCACATCCAGGGAGTACACCCACCCCACCTTCCTGTGCTCACGCGTGTCCTGACCCCGCGGAGGGGCTGTGAAATGCGAGGATTCTGCAGTCAGAGAGCCCTGGCTCCGAATCCGGGCCCAGCTCCTGCCTGTCCGTGGCCCCGGGTCACTCCATACCTGTTCTGAACTCACATCCTTGTTGAATGCAGCAGCCGCGCCAGCACCGACCTCCTGTGGTTGTTGGGAAAGGACGGAACCAGCAGAGGGATGTGAATGATTGGCCCGGCGCCAGAGGCGCTGGAAACGCTATAACTGTGGACGATTATTATTATTGGCTGCGTGGCAGAAAGAAACATTGTGGAAACAGCAGGCCGGCCTCCCGGGCTGCTGTGCTTTCAGCAGCTGCTCAGCCCCTGCTCGCTGCTGCGCCGTCCAGGCCACGTGCCAGCAAGGCGGCTCTCCGTGTCTGCAAATAGATTCCAGATGCTGCAAGAATCGCAGTGTTTTCCTGGGCCATCAGCCTCGGCGGAGAATCACCTCAGCGGTGACGGGCACTCAACAGTGCCAATTAGGTTTTATCTCTGCCATTATCATTGTGTGTGTTATACCACATGGGGGATTTTTTTGTTGGCCCCTGAGCCGATAGAGATGTTAAAATTGATGGCTCCAATGAGGAGGGGGCAGGAAAGCGGTCTCTTCCCACCGGGTCTCGGTTTTTAAAAGCTCCCCGGAGGGTGGCAGTTACACTGAACCCTCATTAGCCCGGGGCAAGCTGGGAGACAGCAGTCTCACGGTCCCGCTTTTGTCATTAGGCGAGCACCAGCTTGCTTCCCGTGTCTCTCCCCTCCTCGCCCCCTCCCTTTGAGCATTTTCTTACTTTCTGGGTACCACGAGGTGTTCCAGACTCATCTTGTCTTTTTCTCTGCTCCTGCCCTGGAATGAATCACTTCTCCTTAGGAGCCCTGGTTTCTTTTATGGGAGAATGATGCTTAGATTAAAGCAGAAACACACTACTGTTTTCCTTGTCGCCACATACAATACTCTGAACACGTCTATTTTCTGGCCATCAAATGTGTGGAGGTTTTTCTATACCTCAAGCAATTCTTTTAAAAAAATGTTTTTATTGATTTGAGAGAGAGAGAGAGAGAACATAAATCAGCCGCCTCCTGCAACCTGAGCATGTGCTCTGACTGGGAATCGAACTGGTGACCTCTGGGTGCATGGGATGACTTACAACCAACTGAGCCACACCAGCCAGGGCTACACCTCAAGCAATTCTGTGCTGGCTCATGGAGACTCTGATGGTAAGACAGTTGAGAATGGGCTAGTTTGATTTTATGGAATGAAAAGATGTTGAGATTAAGACAGGGTTTATCTTATTTTCTAAGCCAGGACCCTGAGAGGGAGAGGCAGGTGGCCACAAAGTCTGAGGGGGAGGGAGAGGGTACATTTCAAAGCTGGAGTGTCGGGGGGCTCTGGGGCCTGGGCTGCCTGGCAGCGCTCCCCTTCCAGGTGGGACACATGGTCCAGGTGTTCTGGAATGCTTAGCAAAGCCCAGAGGATAGAAGGACACGAACTATATTGCTGAGCTACAGCAACAGCTCCCAATTCTCACCTCTCAGACCAGAGTAAGCTGGGAGCAGGAGAGTTCAGGCAGAGACAAACATCACTTGGAGGATACTGTTCAAGGCACCCTCAAGACACACAGCTCGGGTGTTATTCTAGAGAGCCGAGGTTGTGGCTTTTATTTTATTTTTTTATTATCCTCACCCGAGGATATTTTTTTCATTGATTTTTAGAGAGAGTGGGAGGGAGAGGGAGAGACAGAAACAACGATGTGAAAGAGACACATCGATTGGTTGTGGCTTTTAAATGCAAGGATGGGCAGTGGAGGAGGCACTGTTATTATCTGCATACTGCTTGTCATCTCCGAATACGCTTAGATTGATCTGGGATATTTTAAGACCAGTGAGATGAGAGAGGGGTAGAGGAACACAGGAAGTTAGCCAATGAGATTTGGAATAGGTATCCTTTTGTTTTCTAAAGGATATTAATGAAGATGTCTGTATAGCAATTCATATCCTGTACATACAATGATAAGAAAAATGTGAAGTGTATAAAAAAGAGTTGGAATCACAAGTGAACAGGAGTTGAACTAGAAGGTGAAGTAGAGGAAATATTTGAACAAGAGTGGGATCCATCTTGCTCATGAACCCAAAGGTTCACACATTAGAAGTGGATCTGTCAGGTGCTGAGATGGAGGAAGAAGACAAGAGGCTCTACTAAAGGCCCAGCCGCTGGAAAGGGCCACCCCAGCCAGTGAACACCCAACAATTGTCAAGCCTCTCTTCAGCTTCTTTTATGAAATGCTTATGATGTGTCACGAAGCCCTCAAAACAATATTTACCCTTGCTCAATGAGTGCTTTGGCTAAATTATAAGTATGCTCTGAATACACTGCATAGCAAACTATATTTAAAGTTGCAAAATAATCTCTTACCATTCATGATTTTGGAAAAGGCTTTTAAACCACTCTTACCTTCCTTCTGGGTGGAGAGAAAGAGAAGCATCCATGTGAGAAACATAGATCGGCTGCCTCCCGCATGCACCGTCACCAGGAATTGAACCTGCAAGCTACATACATGCCCTGACCGGGAATTGAACCTGCCACCTTTGGGTGTAAGGCAGCGGTTCTCAACCTGTGGGTCGCGACCCCTTTGGGGGTCGAACGACCCTTTCACAGGGGTCGCCTAAGACCATCGGAAAACACATATATAATTACAGATTGTTTTTGTGATTAATCACTATGCTTTAATTATGTTCAATTTGTAACAATGAAATTAGGGGTCACCACAACATGAGGAACTGTATTAAAGGGTCGCGGCATTAGGAAGGTTGAGAACCACTGGTGTAAGGGATGATGCTCCAACCAACTGAACTGCACCGAACAGGGCTGTTACCCCAAATTTTCCAAATTAGGAAGTGGAGGCACAGAAATGCTAAGTAGCTTGCCCGGTCACCTAGAGCTGGGACATGGACTTGACCCAGGCATTCTGGCCCCAGAGGCTGTGCTCTTAACTGCTCCCCACACCACCCTTTCCTTTAATACGTGTAAGAAAGTGCACATCATTCCAGCTTGATTTTTGCTGAGCCCTTTGAAGGAGCCTGAAAGGAAAACAGGACTGCATGGCTGCATGAAACACACAGGAAATAGTTTATTAGCTTCCAGAGGGAGGAAAGGGTAGAGGAAAAACCTTTCAATAGAAATCCGTGGCCCTCCTCAGGGAGCCCACTCGGGCGCTGGCGGCCCCCCAGTCGTGGGAGCGCCTGTATTCCCCCGGCTGCAGCAGGTACTGCCGCCCCCGGTAGCTGGGCATCTCATAGAGGACCCAGCAGCCCTCCAGCACGCTGCAGGAGTGGACCTCCTGGAAGTGCAGGCGGTCCTGGAGAGAGGAGCAGTCCTCCGCGATCTCCACCATCTGGCCTCTGCAGTCCTCCCTCTCGTACAGTCTGATCCTGTGGGAGCTGCTCTGTGGATTCAGCAATCGGCCAACGAGGAAAAGTCAGAAAACCCAGCCGGTAGCAACCAACCCCACACAGCTCTGGGGGGTGGACATGTCTATCTTTTCTGTATCAAAGCTGAACACGTTAAAGAAAAAGACTTCCACTACCAGGGCTGCTGTGTACAGTTGGAGAGGTTGTACACTCTAAAACTCAAAAAGTCAGTATTCATGGAGACCATGAGATGAATGGTGCTCCCTAGAGTTTTTTGGGTCACAACCCATATCGACCATACATGCTGGCTCTATTTAGTACCATCCTTTTAAAAAAAAAATTTCACCTAAGGATATGTATAGAGGGAGGAAGCGGGGAGAGAGAGAGAAAAACATCAATGTATGGAATGACACTCCAACCAACTGAATCATTCAGCAAGAGCTTTAGTACCACTTTTAAATAAGACTTTTATATATTTGGTTTGCTCTCTCCTTCATAGACTTATGGTCTTCTGGGGCTCTGCATACTGGATGATATAAAATAATAAAAAATAAAAAGACAAATATATCACTGCCAAATGGCATTATTTTGACTCTTTTTTAAAAGAGTTCATTATATTTATTTTTTTAAATATGTTTTTATTGGTTTCAGAGAGAGGAAGGGGGAGGAGGGAGGGGAGAGGAACAGACACATAAATGATGAGAGAGAATCACTGATGGGCTGCCTCCTGCACGACCCCTCCTGGGGATCAAGCCCGCAACCAGGGCATGTGTCCGGACTGGGAATCGAACCGTGATCTCCGGGTTCATAGGTTGATCTCAACCATTGAGCAACACCAGCCAGGCATTATCTCATCGATGTTTCTAACTCCATCTCTCTCCCTTCCTCTCTGTAAAAAATCAACAAAATATATTAAAAAAAAAAAAAAAAAAGATTAGGTTTCTGTTCTCAGCTCCAATATATGTTCCGGCAAAACAGTTTTAGGTAATTAATACAAATGGAAGCTCAAGATCATGAAAGAGGCCTTTACAGATCAAGAGATTATAAAACCTTTGGAGAAATGGAAAGGTAAGCGGTTAGTGCTGGGCCAATCCTGTCTTTCCTTGAGCCCTTGTTCTTTTATCTGCTTGTTCCTACCCAGCAGGTACCCATTCAGCGTCTTCCTTCTTCCACCATGAAATCCTCTTTGCCACAGAAGGCTCTCATCAGCAATTCATTCTGCCGAATAAAAGACTGTGATAATGCATCTTCCGTTTAAAATTTTGACAAGTGGGCACCATCATAAAGATTAGATTTCTGTTCTCAGCTCCAATATATGTTCCGGCAAAGCAGTTTTAGGTAATTAATAAAAATGGAAGCTCAAGATTATGAAAGAGGCCTTTACAGATCAAGAGATTATAAAACCTTTGGAGAAATGGAAAGGTAAGCGGTTAGTGCTGGGCCAATCCTGTCTTTCCTTGAGCCCTTGTTCTTTTATCTGCTTGTTCCTACCCAGCAGGTACCCATTCAGCGTCTTCCTTCTTCCACCATGAAATCCTCTTTGCCACAGAAGGCTCTCATCAGCAATTCATTCTGCCGAATAAAAGACTGTGATAATGCATCTTCCGTGGTCCGTAAAGGACTCACAGGTACGTTTCCTAATTTGATCCTGGCACCTGTGGAGCAACATTATCAGCCTTTTCCTCTTTCATGAGAAACGAAGGCCAGAGCTTGCAGTCTGTGATCAGAAGAGCCAGGGCTGCAAAGGGTGTGCCCCGATTTCCAGGCTCCTAATGGCAGTCTGGGTCTGATCAAGGCCCTTGGAGGGGGTTTCAAACTTCACAAAAGTGGTACATTTCCCCCAAGACTCTGTCATAGTCAAATCAGAGGATCCCTAAGGGAGGAATTCAGGCTGCTGGGGCGAGGTTCGGGTAAGAGAGGGCTTTGCAGGAGCTGTTGGAATCACGTTGTTGGTGACCTGTTTTGCCCCATCAAAAGGCAGGACTGGAGGGGCCCTTGACGTTCATGACAATAGTTGATATTTGGGGGGAGGAGTGCCTTGTCATGTGTAAGATAAGTTGCTTTCATCCTCATGAGAACTGTAGGAATTAGTGACTCCCAGTGGCCCCATTTTACAGATGAGGAAAAGAGAGAAACAGTCCCAGGCACTATCCTAAGGCCGCCTGGTAGTAAGGAGTTGCTCAGTCACCATCTGTGGGCCTTGACACTCTGAACAATATCGAGCCGTACTTTTGCCCAATGGAGGTCAATTTAATTTTAACAAAGTGAAATAAAATTTTCAGTTAAAAGCCATCCATCACAGCCCAGCCAGCGTGGTTCAGTGGTTGAGCACTGACCTATGAACCAGGAGGTCTCGGTTTGATTACTGGTCAAGGCACATGCCGGGCTTGCAGGCTCCATCCCCAGTGGGGGCATGCAGGAGGCAGCCCATCAAGGATTCTCTCTCATCATTGATGTTCCTATCTCTCTCCCCCTCTCCCCTTCCTCTCTCTAAATAAAAAAAAAATAAATTAAGAAAAAAGCATTGCATCACATACTTTTTCAATAGAAGAAACCTTAATGATATTAATAAAGGGGAAGAGAACATTACAGCCAGAAAACGCAGACGACGGCCCTGCAGGGTGAGTGAGCGGGGGTGTGACTGGAGGGCGCAGAGGGACCCGGGGACCGACTCACCTGGGGGATGAGGCGGCAGGAGCGGACCACGTCGCTGAGGCCCAGCCACTGCTGGTGGTCGGGGTAGTCGCCGCGCCGCAGGAAGTACTGGGGGCCCTGGTAGTCGGGGCGCTCATAGAGCATCCAGCAGCCGCTGTCCACGCGGATGGAGTTGCAGCGGCTGAGGTATGGCTGGGCTGGTGGATGGCCGTGCGGGTCGGTGGAGGGGCGGCAGCGGGCAGCGGGTCTATATAGCAGGCGGCTGCTGCGTTGGCAGGAGCAGCACAAAAGGGGCCCCGGGCGAGGAGGGCAATTCGTGTTCGCTTTGTTCTCTTTGCTGTCATAGTCCAGGGGCCTTATTGTGGGTGTTGGTCCCATTCTCTCTGGAGTATTCGAGTCGCTATTATCGGTTGATGCTGTGGAGTGTATTTGGAAAAAAAAGTCTTTGGGGGCATTGTGTATTTAATAATGGAAGCGGAGCTTCAGCCTTTTCGTATATAGTCTACACTGTTGTTTGTATAGGTTGGGGGAAAACAAAAAAGTGTACGTGGGAGAGAAAAAAAAAAGGCAGGGCCTTCTTATGTGAAATAATCTGTAAAATGATCATATTGCTTATGTGCAACATCGAATACTAATTACCAGGAAGAAAATGACTTTCACTGAGTGTTGAATTTCAAATTAGTCCTTTAAGACAACTTCCTCCCTAAAGAGGGTAGGAAATTGGGATGTTGACTCGGGGAGTTCACAGGATTTCACGCTTTCAGCTGGTAAGCAAACAAACAGAACCACACGAACACAGCAAGCCCAGAGCTTCGGTGTTGGGTCTGGTTTTCATTTTGTTGCAGCCACACGGGGAAGTAGACGAGGATTAGATGTGTTATCTTGGCTAATTGTGAGTTAAAGGGGATTAAGCTGTAAAATGCTTAACCTCAGAAAGACGAACTAAAAGGGACATTTCTAAGTTTAAGGAAATAAAGAAAAAGTAATATGTTTAAAACAAAACAAAAAATAGATGGCCTACTAGATCCTTAAAAAATAAAACCAAATTCCCAAGAAATGGTTTCTGGAGGGATCTAGATGCACCTTTGTTCTCTGGGGGACTAGAGGGCAGGAGGCTTTTGACTCACAGGAAATTCGTTACAGGGGCCCCAGAGCCCCAGCTGGAATGGGGTGGGTGGTGGGATGAAGATCTAGAGCTGGGACGCTGGGAAGAGTTTAGGAAGTATTTCTCGGCCTGGCACTGGAGTGGAAGATGCCCGGTGCCTTTAGCCTCTTTCATGCTCAGAGAATTACCCCAAATCCTATGTTGTCTCTTGGAAATGCTTTGTCCTGACTTGGGTCATCAATCTTTGTTAAGTTGAGATTTATTCATTAAACACCAACTGTGTACAATATGATGAGTTCAGTACTTGTTATTCACTACATAAAGGCATGTGTTTCCAAAGTTACTTATGGTGAAAAATAAGCAGCCAGAATCTAAAGAATAAAAATCATCATTTTAATTAAAAATTTAAAAAATAGAATAATTAAAATTTTTTTACATCATCATTTTACTGAGAACTGTTTCTGTGGGAAGAGTGTTGACAGATGAAAACAGTAAAAGATGAAAGAGAACCAAATTCGAAGAGTCCCAGAGAGCTTATAGAGGAGTGTGTGTGTGTGGGGGAAGGTGAGGGGGGTGTCTGTGGGGACCACCACCTCCGCTGACCAGTTACAACTGAAATTTAGGATACATTTGGGGCACTGAAACAAGGGACTTGGAGCTTATTTTTTCAGAAACTAAGAAGAGAGAAGGTTTTATTTCAGCCTGGGGGGGAAAAAGTGGGGGTCTCATAGAACTGAAAAGTGTATGGCTTGGGCCAAGATGTGGCTTCATTTCAATGCTCTCCAGACAATTCTGGGAGGGACAAATGTTAGACCTAAGCTCCAGGTTGTACTTAGTGTGCTGAGTGAACATACGTTAAGACCTGAGAATCCTTACACCTGCAGCATAGGAGCAGTGCTCCGTGCTAGTTGTCAGGAATGACTGGTGGGGACTGTCTTTGGAGGGAGAACAGGAGATAAGGAACAGGATCTCTGTTGTCTGAGCTCCCATCCAGGAAGTAAGTAACCCTTTGTCACTCCCTAAACATTCAGGTGGTTTCAAACAAAAGTGAAGGAAAAAGAAACTAGTTCAGGTTAGGAGTTTGCTGCATGCAGGACAATGGTTCGTGTAATTGGAGTAAATAGTCTACAAAATGACGTATCTGAGAAATAGCACTTTCTTATTTTCTATAATTCAAAATAGTTTATGAATCTAAGTCTTATTTATCTCCACTGGGATGGAGAGAAAATTTTATATTAGTCATTGTTGGGTTTCTTTTCCTCTCTTTCCAAGCTTCAGGCTTCATGGTTGGGTTCTGTGGGCTCACATGAAACCAGGGAATTTCATGGGGGTAGACTTAGAGGATTCGTAGGGGACTGCTGTGATGTTCATTATTTGTGGCTCTTCCCAGTTTTCACAATGAGAACTGGTAACCCCGAGGGCTGTGGACCTGGAGATGTGTTTTATTTGGTTGGCCCGGTGTTTAGATATTTTGTTTTTTGTAATTTTTAAAAATATTTTTTATTTATTTCAAAGAGGAAGAGAGAGGGAGAGAGAGAGAAATATCAATGATGAGAGAGAATCACTGATCAATTGCCTCCTGCATGACCCACACTGAGGACTGAGCCCACAACCCGGGCATGTGACCTCCTGGTTCATAGGTTGATGCTCAACCACTGAGCCATGCTGGCTGGGCTGTTTTTGTAATGTTTTAGGTTAGTCCACACTTTCCCTTCACTCCCCATCACTCCTTGTTGTCTTATAGGAGGCTGTTTCACTTATTTACATCATCTCCCTGGCCCCTGAAGGTATTGAGGGCAATCGCAAACAAGAGTTTCAAACTCTACTCAGTTTCTATCAGTTTTTACCAAATGAAAACAAAAAAACTATACATCAAAGTTCTCAAGCATTCTCTCTTGGTCTGAACCATATTTTATTAGCAACTTGTGTGTTTTGGGGTTAAAAATCTCCTTTTGTAAATGTTTTCTTTTTCTTTTATAAAAGGATGTACAAATAGATGGTGCTTAGTTTTACATTTGTGTCATTTTGTTTTTAATTTTAAATGACCTTGGCATCATTAAAATTGGTGATCCTATGTTGGTCCCCATTGGTCTGGGAAATCTAAAATACTGAGAACCACCTGATTTAAAGAATATGAAAAATATAGCGAACATTTTTATGGGGGATCTGTTTGTTATAATGCTTCAAAATCCTATCCTAGGGTTATTTCAGAAATTATTCCTCCATTGAACTCCCCACATTAGTGTCAGCATAGCAGTTAAGAACCTGGAACAAACCTGAGCTCCAGTCTCATCCTTGCCTCTTCTAACTGTGGGACCCTGGCCATGTTATTTAATTTAACTTAATCTCAGCTTTTTCACAGGTGTTGTAAGTAATAGGTTTAATTTGTCTAGTGTATAAGCTACTTGGATCAAGCTAATTTTTTTCACTTTCGAGATAATGTTTCTTATACATAAGCCAAGTCGTTATGCTGTACATTGAAAACTTTTACAGTGCTGTATGCCAGTTGTATCTCAAAACTGGAAAATATATAGCGTTCTTCATTAAATACTAGATAGTTTTACAACTGTTGTACTCTTCTTTGTCACATGACATTTCCATTTTAACTGAAGTAGTATGACTCAAGCTTCTTCATCCTTATCTGCCACCGCTGTCATTAACTATCATCCATCATTATTATTCTCAGAACTCTTTACAGAAGTAAAGGCACAAACTGACCGTAAAAAATGTGGTTGGAGGCTGGTTTCTCACATTCCTCTTTTGGAATTTTAAGGAAGAAAACGGCCATTTCATGCTGGGTTGCAAGCTCATTGTAATTTTGCATCAGAGAAAATAAGTCATTTACAAAATGTTTGTATTGTTATTAGAATTTCTCTTCCTGAGAAGACTTATATGTGAGTCTCAAGCCCTCTTGGCACAGAAGCTTTTGTAGCTCTGGGTCATTGTTAAAATGTCTCCAAAGCATGAGGGGGACTTTGTAAATGCATTTTGCTAGTACCCTAAGACCAGTGGGCTAGACAGAAGAATAAAGGGGCAGAAAGGAGGAGATGTAGGGTGGTGGTGGAAGGAGGGGCAAAAAGAAAGGAAGACAGTGAGAGGAGGAAGTGGTAGAGAATTGGTGAGCAGCTTTTTTCTGGCCTCCAAGTTCCCCAGCCGAAAGGACAAAGGCAGAGTGGCTGCTCCTGTGTGACCCCTTGTCTCTTGTGGCAAGGACAGTTTTATTTCTATTCAGAGGAAACTATTTTCATTGGAGGTGTTTTTCCAAAGCAGGGAAAAAAAGTTCCACCAAAAAGTTAGATGTGTAAGGATAAATGTGTATGTCCTACCAAGAAAACACTTGTCTCCCCAAAATGTTAAGAATGAAAACATATATTATGTGAAATATGTAAATAAATGTCGCTCCATTCATTTCCCCTAGTAGGTTATTACAGGATGACTTAAAAGTACTAAGTAAAAGTACTTGATAAACAAAAGTGATTGCCTATGTATTAAGTAATACTTGGGCAGGACTTGATTCTATCACATGATTATATACTTATTATTTAGTGTTCATATTTAGTATTTTTTATAGAGCTCTGTGGTGGTAGGGACAATGCCTTTCATTTGTTTGTTTTGGTTGTTTTTTCATCCCCAGTGCCACATCTGGCAAGCCTCTGGCAGGTGCTCAATAAATGGTGAGGACTCTAACTCAAAGAAGTTAGAATTTCTGGTGGCTAGTAATTGGGCAGAGTCTTTTATTTATTTATATATTTATTTATTTAATATATTTTTATTGATTTCAGAGAAGAAGGGAGAGGGCGAGAGCCCCACACTGGGGATCGAGCCCACAATCTGGGCATGTGCCCTGACCAGGAATCAAACCATAACCTTCTAGTTCATAGGTCCATGCTTAATCACTGAGCAACACTGGCCGGGTTGGGCAAAGTCTTTTAAATAAAAACATATCTTGTGCTGTGAGCAGGCAGTCTCACTTCTAGGTCTCCATCCTCCAAAAATTATGACATGCGTGGATAAAGGTATATGTGCAATATTCTTTGCAGCCTTGTTTGTAAAACCAACATTGGAAAAGCCCATCACCAGCAGATAAATGGTGAGATAATCTAGGGACACTCTCAACAATGGAATACAATGCTTCTGCTTAACAGAATAAGGGACTGACCTAGATTTATGTCCATATCATATCACATGTTAAAAGCAAGTTGCAGAATAATATATACAGCATGATTCCATTTGTGTGGGGGGGGGGGGCAGCATGTGTTTTATGAGATAGCTACAAAATGAGGGAAAACTTTGAAAAGGGTGTTCACCGTGTAAACAAGTGTTAGCAATGAAGAAGGGATCAGAAGGACTCCCTCCACTTCTTTATATATAGAATCTGTAAAGTAGTAAGATTATGGGAGGTTTTTGCTTTGGAGGGAAATTTCAACTTAAAAATAAATTAATTCTCTACTGATGAAAAGAATGAAAAATATTTTTAATATACAGGGCTTTGCTTGTGAGCAAGCAGATTTAACTTCAATCAAAGGGCGCCCAAAATTACGGCTTTCTTCAATGTGCCTTTAGATTTGAGATTGTTCTATTATAGCAAAAGAATTTTTATGTGTTATGGCACACTATATCATCTATTTGAAATAGTAATGTGGCTCTAGCCAGTTTGGCTCAGTGGATAGAGTGTCAGCCTTTGGACCACAGGGTCCCCGGTTCAATTCCGGTCAAGGGCATGTACCTTGGTTGCAGGCTCCTCTCCGGCCCGGGCCCTAGTCAGGGCTATGCAGGAGGCAACCAGTTGATATGTTTCTCTCACATTGATGTCTCTCTGTCTGTCTTTCCCTCTCTCTCTTCCACCCTCCCTAAAAATCAACAGAAAAATATCCTCGGGTGAGGATAGATAATAAAAAGAAATAGTAACGTGTATCTCATCCATTTATTTGTATTAGCTGGTGTCATGTACAGCTATGCAGTTTCTGCCCTTCACGCAGTATTTGGCCCAGCTGCTGTCCTGGCCAAGAGGTGCACCCCAATCAGAAGCCGTTTTAGACTAGGAAGGAGGTTCTGCAACTGAGTCCAAAAGTTTGGCAGTGGCCAATGGCAGCCCTGGCATCAGTTACATAGTACTGTGCTTGAGAGTGAGCAAAAATCCTCATGTAGTATAATCAGGCTTTTTGCCACGGGGGCTTTTCTTCACCGCTCATCGCTGACCCTCTGTGGCCTCCAACCATGTCTTGGGTCAAAAAGACTGTTGTTCCTCAAAGCAGAGGCTGAAGGCTCCGTTCTCCCCAGTCACCCTTCCCAATTCTCTATGCTGACCTGCCTTCCATTCTCAGGCAAGCTACCTCCTCTCTCCACCCCCACTTCTGAACCTGTTCAAGACTAACTCTACCTTGAAGCTCTTCTAGAACCCCCTCCTACGTATTCACTCCTTAAAGGCTTCTAGAAATGCTTCCTTTGTCAGGGACCATTGACCGGTGAATTAACTAGCACACCACAGAAGAAAAACAGAAGCCAGCAATTGCCAACAATACAGACGAAATACTTTATTAGGTTCCAAATTGAGAAAATGGTAGCATGAACCGATTTCAGTATAAATCCACCACCCTCCTCAGAGAGCCAGCCTTACCATCCGTGGGCCCCCAGTCGTGGGAGCGCCTGTACTCCTGGGGCCTCAGCAGGTACTGCCGCCCCCGGTAGTTAGGCATCTCGTAGAGGACCCAGCAGCCCTCCAGCACATGGAGGGAGCGGACCTCACCCCGGTGGAAGCGGTTCTGGATGCAGGAGCAGTCCTCGCTCAGCTCCATCATGCGGCCTTTGTGGTCCTCTCTCTCATACAGCCGCAGCCGGTGGGAGCCCGTCTGCTCCACCCACAGAGAGAAGAAGCAACCAAACAACAGATGAACTTGGGGGGTTGGGGCGTGGGATTGTCCATGTCAAACCTGAGGCTCTAAGATTGCTGTGAATGCTGTGTATGGGTCTGTGTCCTACTCACATTAACAAATGTTTGCATGCTCGTTCTCTATTTCAGATCCAGGAGACGAAATTTTTAAGAGATCCAATGTTTGGGTTAGAATCAATCTAGAGCTCAAATATCTTGTTTTCTTAACTCCTAATTACCGAATTCCTTGATTCCTAGGTGTTAAACCCATATTAGGGGGATAATGTAAAGTGTTTGACTAGTATTCTTTTAATATGAGTGTTATCGCCCAAATTTATATACATACAAATTTACCACTAAAGTAGGATTTTAAAAATCACATACTTCAGTGAAAATTAGTTTAGTCACTTGAATCCTAATTCAACTGATTTTCCAAATTAAGAACAACTGCTTTTCCCAAAACTTGGACATTACTTTTGAATAGCCTACACTAACAATAGAGTTTTCCATTTCTACTAGTCTACAGTGGAAACTATTTCGTTCCTAATCAACTCCCTTACTATAGGTATAAGTTAGTTTGTTAGAAATACTGCCTTCTCTGTCCAACCAATTTCCCATTTTCAAGCTTTCTTTATATCCCACTATGTTATTACATTTGTTGCAGACAACTTTTGATTGACCTATTGGTAACAAAAATTAAAACAGACTCCCTAAGTGAATTCTTCCCCATATTCTGTGCTGTTTTTGTGTGAGTATCTATTTGAGTTTAGGCAAGTATCTAAAGCCCACTTAATCCTTGGGTGCTTTTATTTATTTTTTTAAAATAATTTTTTACTTATTTATTTGAGAGAAAGAGAGAGAGGAAGGGGGGAGAGAAAGAGAGAAACATCAGTTCGTGCTCTGACCAGGGACCATACCTGCAACCTTGGCTATTGGAATGATGCTCTTACCAACTGGGCTACCTGGCCAGGGCAATCCTTGGGTGCTTTTAAAGAAACCTCCTTCACCCTAACGCCCCTCAATAATACTTGAGGGCCCTCAGGCAACCTGATCGCCCTCAGGCCACACTCACCTGGGGGATGAGGCAGCAGGAGCCGACTGCGTCGCTGAGGCCCAGCCACTGCTGGTGGTCGGGGTAGTCGCCGCGCCGCAGGAAGTACTGGGGGCCCTGGTAGTCGGGGCGCTCATAGAGCATCCAGCAGCCGCTGTCCACGCGGATGGAGTTGCAGCGGCTGAGGTATGGCTGCAGGTTGGGGTGGTCGCTGCTGCACTCGAAGCGGCGGCCCTGGAAGCCGCAGTCCTCGTAGAAGGTGATCTGCAAGGAACAACAGCCCCGAGGGAAATCATTTGCCCCCAGTCGACCTTGTATAGGGGGTTTACCACCATCTTATTTCATTGTGTCCGGCTCACCTTCCCCATGGCTGGTTGGCTGGGATGCAGCGAGGTCAGTGGATGGGCGGCAGCGGGCAGCGGGCAGCGGGTCTATATAGCGGGCGGCTGCTGCGTTGGCAGGAGCAGCACAAAGGGGCCCCAGGCGAGGAGGGGAATTCATGGAGCCTCATTCTCTGGCATATTCTAACGCTGTCCTGTACGTGTCCTATTGGGCCCCTACAGTGGCTTTTATTCGGTTCCCAGTGTTTTTCTAAACTTATCAGCGCATCAGTCTGAACTTTTGACCTGAAACGCTTGTGTCTCCACACATAATTCAGTTGCGCCCCATGTATTTCCTGGGGAAAATCTATACCTTTCTAGAAGAGCCACAGAATTCCAGAGGGGTCGTGGGAAAGCAGAATGCCCAGCACCCACTAATTTCCCTTGGCAGAGACCCTCTAACTTAAATTCTCTTTTTGTCCACGACGTGCCAGTCGAGTACAGGACACGAATCTGGATTCTGGCCTTTGCCAGTTTTGACAGATGCTTTAAGGCATAGCGACTAACTTCCCCTTTGTACTCCATGTAACTAGAAATCAGCGGCTGGTAGTCAACTTGTGATAAGGATCAGGGGAAAGGCTTTTATGGTCATTGGGTCCATGACTGGGAAATTTATTGCTTTATAGATTGCTTCCCAGGGCTGGGGGAGGGAGCAAAGCTTGGTGGACTGAGAATGTTCACTTAGTAGCCACATAAGCTCTCAGAGAATGAGTTATTTTATAGTACTTACCTCATGGTACATAGTATGAAGGACAAGAAAGAAATAAAGAAAGAAGCAAAATAAAGAAAGAAAGAGGCTGGCTGGTGTGGCTCATTGTTTGATCGTCGGCCTATGAACCAGGCAGATTATTTATTCACTTGATTTTTAGATTCACTTGTTGATAGATGTGTATTTGTTGTTCATGATATTTCATTAAAAGAAAGCCTACACCCATTTTCTTGTAATGCTTTATTGAAAGGATTGCAAATGTTTCCATGTGACAACATAGTAAAGGCAAATGATAGATTAATTTTATTTTGGATTGAAAGTTTGGAAAACTGCCTCCTACTCCACCATTCTGCACTATTCAATGCTACACATTTGTAAAATGTGCTAAAAGCCAGTCTGCTCTGACATAGAAATACTATATATTCTTGGAATTCTCCAACTAACAGTCTTCCACTCACAATGAAGTAGCATAAAATACACACATTTTAAAAACCCAAATGTAGCCATATAATATGATTCTATGAAAAGAATGTTCAATATCCAAAAATAACACTGCAATGCAGTTTGCATCAAAGCTAACTGTAAAGAAAAATATGCTGGCAAGAGTTGCAGTTTTGAGATGATGTTTCTTTTCCTCTCCCAGAGACTTTATTGTGAGGTCCCAGGGTGCAAGTCCAAGTTTCTAAGTGACCTGCAGAATAAAAAGAGGATTTTGGTATCAAGCATGGACACAGACAGTAGCTTTCAATCTATAGGGAGTTAAGGTCAAATATCAGATACTAAGTTATTGACCATGATGGGTTAAGGTGAATGTAGGTACCAAAGAATTTTCATGGAACTGTTCTGAGACATTGGGAAATTGAGTTATATTTTTCAACTAAATACAATAAATCCCACACTGTATCCTCTACAGAAGGAAAAAAATGTTTTAAAAAACATTATTGGGTCAATTGACAAAATTATATATAGACAGTAGATTGGATCAAAGTATTAATGCTAGATTTTCTGAAGTTGATAACTATACTATGGTTATTCAAGAGAATGACTTTGTTCTTAGGAAGTACACACTAAATTATATGGGGTTAAAATGAGATGGTGATGTAACTGCAAATAGATCAGGAAAAAATATGTATCTATATCTATACACAAAGAGAAAGAGATAGGAACAGAGGAAGATAGAGAGGCAGAGAGAAAAATGATATAGCTAATAGAGCAAAACATGAACAATTGGTGAATGTGAGTCAAATGTACGCACAGGCTTTTTGTCGTACTCTAGCAACTTTTCTCTAAGCTCAAAATTGTTTCCAAATAAAATAAAATAAAATAGTAAAAGTAATACTTCATTTGATGGACCACACCCGAAGCAAATCATTTCTTTGCCCTTTAGCAGTTGTGTATTATTCTTACAGCATGTTACTTTGAATTTCTTGTATATTGGTTTGAATTTAAACTAAAATTGCTCCCTCTCCATTTCTGATAGGGGGGTGTTGAAGTCTCCAACTAGGACAGTGAAGCCATCTGCTTCTCCGGCAGTTCTATGAGTTTTTACCTCATGGAGTTTGATACTCTGTTGCTCAGTGACTACTTAAGGAATCTTATGTCTCTTGGAGAATAAAGCTTTATCATCATGCACTTCCCTTCTTTATCCCTGATAACATTCCTTGCTTTGAAGTAGCTCTGTCTGAAATTAATATAGCTACTTTTGCTTTTTTTTTAAAATTAGTGTTAGCTTGGCATATTTTTATCTATCCATTTACTTTTCATCTATGTGTGTCTTCATATTTCAAATAGGTTTCTTATACACACCATATAATTGGGCCTTGTTTTTTGATCCACTCTGACAATCTCTGTCTCTTTTCTTCTTATTCATAAATTTCATTATGAAATTTTTCATACAGAAAAGTTGAAAGAATTGAACCATGAGATACATATGCCCATAACCTGCTAATTCTGTAAACAGTTTTCCGTGTTTGCTTTAACATACATCAGGGCAATTCTCTATCCCTCTACCCATCCATCAGTCCACCTTATTCTTGGGGGCAGCAGTGTACCCTGTGCCTTCCCCTTTCTTTCATTTCCAAGAAGAGTTGCTGATTTTTCAGTCTGTTCAGCTTTTTACTTGTTGGAGTGGAGTGTCGATATCCAAGCCCCTTCTGTGTGGAAATGGAAACCAGATCCCTCAGACTGTCCTCTCGCCATCCTTCTTCCCTCCCATGATGCTGTGAGTTCCTCCGGAGTGGCAATAAGGGGGCACGTGCGTTATTGCCTGTGACAGTCCTGGCACTTTCTAAGCCCTTCCATGTCTATTCACAGTCCCTGTAACAACCCCATGAGGTACATACTGTTATCATCCACCTTTTATAGACGAAGCACAAGAGATTCACTTAATAATTCACCCAAGTTATTAAATGGAGGAACCAGATTCAAATCTAGTTATCTGACTCCGAATCCACACTCTTAATCACTAGAGTATGCTGTTTTCTGTCCATTCCAAATTCGTGTCCTAGAACTCTGCCCAATATTGACACTTTCCTAGGATATCATGTTGCTCATACCCATCTCTATTAATAAATGAGGTACTAATACCAATACGGTCTAAAAGAAATATTTAAAACTGTTTTCCAGAATACCTGGATTTTTAACAAATAATTTCTCCTTTTCCCTTACTTTATGAAAAAAGTCAGTGGCTGGAAATATATAGAAAATCCTGACTAAGACATTGTTTCATCTTGAGGTTATAAAATTGTTTATCAGTTAAAATACATGATATAATATCAGTAAGCTATAAAGAAAAAGACTAAAAAGCTCAAATATATAAAATGAAAAACTACTTTAAACAATAAACCGTGAAAGTATATTTCTCATACATTTATAAAATAATTATTTCTTTAATAAAGATATTTGTTTATTTAATTTATTTCTTGGCTATTTCTAAAAAATCAGTAGTAGGACATACAATGTATAGTAATATTTGAATATCACAAGAAATATTAACAGTGGTTATTTCTAAGGAGTAGGAAAGGGGTGTGGATTTCACTTATAACTTTTGTATTGTTTGAAATTTTTACTATAAGCACATACACACTTTTTATTTATTTATTTATTTATTTTTTAAAAAATATATTTTATTGATTTTTTACAGAGAGGAGGGGAGAGGGATAGAGAGCTAGAAACATCGATGAGAGAGAAACATCGATCAGCTGCCTCTTGCATGCCCCCTACTGGGGATGTGCCCGCAACCAAGGTACATGCCCCTGACCTGAATCGAACCTGGGACCCTCGAGTCCGCAGGCCGACGATCTATCCGCTGAGCCAAACCGGTTAGGGCGACACTTATTTAAACCCATAATATAACAGCTGATTAACTTGTGGATTGCATTTCTCAAAAGCTAAAAGATAATAGTGGTTAGTATTTATTTAGGGTTGCTCTGTACAAGCACTGTTCTAACCTCTTAACATGTGTAATCTCAGATAATCATCCCACAAGCTTAAGAGGGGATACCATCATTCTTCCCATTTTACAGAAGAGAAAACTAAGGAACCGAGAGGCTAAGTCACTGACCTGAAGTCACACAGATGGTAGGTAGTAAGCTTTAGATTCAAACCCAGAACATCTCATTCTAAAGGCTACACTTTTAACTACGATATAAGTAAAGTACTCCCCAACATCTGGTATCATTTGGGTCCAATTTGTGTTTTTAGACCTACTTTGCTCTTTGGCTGTGTGTCCAAAGGTAACTTTTTTGATGATTTCTGTTCCGTGGCATTTGCTTCCCTCCTAGAGCTGCTGGTGGCATTTTTATTCGTTGCTCCCCTTCTTAGCTTGACACCTAGAGACACATGTAGGCACAACAACAAAAACACCTTTTAAAAAATGAGTCCACCCACAGTTCCAGATCTTTCCCTTCATGAGTGTTTTGCTCCCATTACCAAGGCGTCTAAGAAATACTTCCCTGGTTTCGACCGTAGAGGGAAATTAAGCCGTAAGTACTCCTGGTTCTTTCGCGTTCAACCAGAGAGCTGTTCTTACCACGCCACCTCTGACCTGACGTTGTGAGTCCCCCTCCTGTGATAAACTTCTCTAACGGATGGAAGTAAGCAGGCTTACTCTGTTTGCGGGCATATTCTGCTGCTTTGGGTGCTGTTAACATGGCAAAAGGGTGCAAGGAGAGGCGGGAAGGTGGAGCTCGGGGAACCTGAAAGGAAAACAGTCCTCCTTTGAAACGCTGCACACACCGTGCTGCTCACACCTGCTGCCTATGGCACTTGGCCTGCCCAGCCCACAGTCCTTAGACGTTCCTACCGGTCCCCTGGCAGCCCAGGCTTCATTGTCAGGCACGTTCACACATTGTCTTCTACTGCCAGGCTGGGTCCCTCCTGCCTAGAATCACCCTGATACTCCTCAGAGTTCCCTTTACCTGGAGTGGCTACTTGCTTCCTCTCTGCCCAGGGGCTCTTTTCCTGAAGGCCCCTCCTCTTCCTTTGAGATGCAGCTCAAATATCACCTTTTCTGAGAAACGTGCCCAATGTCCCCACACCTTCACGCTCCTATACTGGCCTTCTGCCCCCTCCTCCACCCCAAGGCAGAATTACTGACTCTCATCTGTGCACTCAAAGCTCTTTTTGAACTCACATAGAACAAACCCAGTGTGTTGTGATTGTAATCCACTGTCTGCTGCACGGCGCTGGAAACTTATGCAAGGCTAGAACTATCCATTCATTCATTCATTCATTCATTCAACAAGTTTTCAGTGAGCACCTACCATGGTCCAGGCTCTGCTTTAAGGGCTGAGTGAGGAGAGACACTAAACTATTAGGCAACCTGGGTAATTATACATCATGATAAGTTTAATAAATATACTAAACAGATGATGTGCTAGGGAGTAACCGGACAGCCACCACTTCAGACAGAAGGGACAGAGACAGCAATGGAAGCCATTGAAATATTTTTAAGCAGTAGTATTACAAGGTCTGGCTCAGGTTTTTAAAAACATCAGTCTGGCCCAGCTGTGTGGCTTAGTGGTTGAGCGTTGACACATGAACCAGAGGTCACGGTTCGATTCCCTGTCAGCGCACATGCCCAGGTTGTGGGCTCAATCCCCAGTAGGGGTCGTGCAGGAGGCAGCTAATCAATGATTCTCTCTCATCATTGAGTTTCTATCTCTCTCTCCCCTTTCTCTCTCTGAAATCAATATATATATATATATTTTTTAATTAATTTATTTTTTTAAATATCACTCTGGCTGCTTTGTGGGGAATGGATTGAAGGGTGGAAGGAGAGCCTTAGAGAGTGCCTAGCACATAGTAGGCACTCAAATGTTATTGACTAGCTGAACTATGATTCTAGTCAAGGCAATAAGTGGTTGACAGCATGGACTTTGATGTCAAACTGGCTGATTCGAAATGGAGGCTGAACCATGTATAAGACATGTGACCTTGGGCACGTCTTTTAACTTTTCTGTGCCTGTTTCTTCATGTGATAATAATGATACTGGTACCTACCTTATAGAATTGTGGTAGGGATGAAAGAGTTAGCGTATGTAAAGTATTTAGAGTAGTGTTTGGTACACAGTACAATATAGAAGCTTTAAAATTAATAATAATAAATATTTATATTTATCAGCATCATCATTTCTCTCCCTGACTCAGTTCTCTTTTTTGTATAGAATTACCCATGGCAACAATTTGGCCACCAATTCCTTTAGGGAATCCTGACTCATCTCCCAGAAAAAGGTTGAGTAATTGCTGACAAATAATGAATCAGAGCCAGGAGGCCTGAAAAGATTAACACCCCCTGCAAGATCAACAACTTTCTGCTTTCTCACTGATAGAGATTCGGGTTTTAGGTTTACAGGAGTAAATCTAAGGAGTAAAAGTTGATTATACAAATCTTTTTACGCATGTCAAGAAAGATGCCATCTCATCAACAGGACACCCTTGCATGATGTATAACCGAGGCAAAAACAAAAAGACAAGGACAACAAAACAAATACTTAGTTTTAGATTTCCAGGTCAGTAGAAAATATTCTGCTCTATCTCTACCATCCAAAACTCTTAATGACTACACTCCTAGTGAGCAAGTTCCCACGTAATTGATATCATCTTTGAAGTAGGTAGAAATTTGAACTCCAAGATAACTATTCAGTTTATATATAGGTGGGGTATTTTTGGGGGGAGAGTGTCTTTTTTTTTTTTTTAAGAAAGGGACTACATTTATATATTACTAGAGGCCTGGTGCACAAATTCGTGCATGGGTGGGGTCCGCCAGCCTGGCCCCTGATTGGGATGGAGGGGGTCGATCGGGGCCAGGGCTGGCAGAGGGGAGGGGCTGCAGGCGGTTGGCTGGCTGGCCCCGCCCTCTGGTCAAACTCCCGGTTGAACTCCCAGTCGAGGGGACAATTTGCATATTAGCCTTTTATTAGATAGGATTTTGTCATTTTCAACAGGAATGACTGAGCAGAGACCTGGAAGAAGCCTGCTTCCTGACAATTGGGTGCAACTGCGGTACCAGCCCTGGTCTGCCCACCTCCAGACTCCTTTTATTTTTTACCTGAGAAGTAAACTCCTGTTTTTCACTATTATTATGGGCTTTTGGTTGTATCATACAGGAAACCAGTATTAAACAATAAATGAGGATGTGTTCTCTTTACCAACAGAACAGTTTAGAGCCACCTCAGCAGGGGAACTTTTATTTTTGACCTCAGTCTTTTATTCAAATGGCAAAAATATTGATTGAGCGTTCAGTTCATATCCAGCATTGTAAGGAATTAAACATAAACTATGGCCTCTAACCTCAGAAGCATAACATCTATTCAGAAAGGTGACCCTATAACACTGAAAGTAATTGAAAGGAGGCTTTATATAAGTATGGGGCAGTTGTGACTATAATAGCAAGAGCCCTTCAGGTAAATATATGCCAGGTACAAAAAAAGAGAGAGAGAGAAAGAATTGGCTCCCGTTTGTTTGTTTGTTTTTAGTGGTTAGACACTTGCATAACTTATGAAGTGATGAAGTGGTCCCCTTGACAAGTCTAGCCATACATCATTCTTTTTTTAAAATATATTTTTATTGATTTCAGAGAAGAAGAGAGAAGGAGAAATAGAAACATCAATGATGAGAGAGAATCATTGATTGGCTGCCTCCTGCACGCCCCCTACTGGGGATCCAGCCCACCACCTGGGCATGTGCCCTTGACTGGAATCGAACCTGGGACCCCTCAGTCCACAGGCTGATGCTCTATCCACTGAACAAAACTGGCTAGGGCAAGCCATACATCATTCTTGACGCACTTAGAACATACAAGACGGATGCTTTTCAAGCTCCAGTTGCCCTGTTTACTGGGGCAGATCGAACCTGATGATTTTAAAGGTCACTTCCAGCTCAGATATTCTCTGAGTCCCGATAATCTGATGACTCATGCAAGCAGTTAATGTAGCTTTTAAACATAGAATGAAATTCAAATCCTAAATCTAGAGTTAATCATATCTTTTTTACTTTAATGCTACTTATTAATAGCTTCATTGTGGCATAGTAACAGTATTATTATGACTGTTATTTCTCGATTCAAGTACTTCTTGAGTGCCAAATTATGTCCAAAGCACATTCAACAAAAATTTCTTCCAATAGAAAAGGGTAGGGGGAGGAAAAGAAGGCAGATGTGTGTAAAGGCCTCTCTTTTCTTTTTTCCCTTTCTCCATCAAATAGAGTTGAAGAATATTTGTGTTGCTTGCTTTATTTGTTGAAGGGAGACCTGTGCTTTTTTTTCCCTCCAGGTTAAATTTGAGTAGGACAGTTTATATTTATCTGAAGCTATTTGTGTAACCCTCACTTACTTGGCCCTTGGTTGACTTCTTCTATGGGTCCAAGGTCCTGAGCAGAAAAATGGCTCCCTATCAGGAGAAAAACCTGAAACTACTAAAATTGGTGAATAATACTGGGCCCATGATGCCTTTCTGTCACCAGGTGGCAGCAAATAGTCCTGGAGAAAGCCATCAGGCCGGTGCACAGTGCTCACATTGTATCATGTGGGCAGTTCTGGTGGCTGGAAATTCGACATAATCTGATTAGTATTCAACAGGGCTTTAAAAGCTCTTGCTTGGGAAGGATGTTAGCTGTTGCTTAGGAGATATTTTATCTGAAGGAATCAAAGGTCATTCAGATATATGCAGCAATTAGAGAGGAACTTTTGGCAATAACTTTTTTTTATAGCAACCCATCTCCTAGTTAAATTTTTTGAAATTATTAAGCCCCTAGGACCGTTTTAAAATCGCTCCTACAATTTACTATATTTGAGGTGCTATATGCCCATTGAGCGGTTCTGCTAATTCCTTATTTAAGATGCGGAGGGGGTCCTCAGTGCAGCTGACCTGCCCACAAGAGAAAGGCCTGAGCAGGGAGGAGCTTGGGGGGCCCACAGGGGTAGGTGATCCTCAGAATCTTATATTTGTAGCTCAAATCATATCATACCTTTTGTGACATCTCATGGTTTGAAATAGGCACAGTGTTGCCCAGCCAGTGTGGCTCAGTGGTTGAGGGTCTACCTATGAGCCTCCATGTAAGGAAAGCATTTTACAAACATTTATTACCCAAGTAAGATATGGCTACATCTGGTTTTGTACATTTTGATATAAAACTGTTATTTGATGCCTAAAAGTACAACATTATAAATGTGTCAAATAAATTTTCTCTAAAAATCCCTCGAATTGATAGACTCAGGTCACCCCTACCTTGGTAGCACCAGAATTGGCAGAAGAATCCGCCCCGTAAATTTTAAAGACTTCTTCGATTGGGATGCTGTTCTGTTAAACAACAACAACAACAAAATGTATTATCATATCATGGCTTTTCTTTTGGCACAAAACAAAGCTGTTATAGCTCCAGGATGTCCAGCTCTGTGCCTGTGTAGCATGGGCATTAAATAAACAACTTCTGAATAAATTTTAAACCAGAATATGCTGAATCCAATTAGTTATGCATTTCATTCTGGGGTCTTTTGCCCCTTAAATAAATGTTTTCACAATACAATATAGAAGTCAAAGTCTTTTTATTATAACTTAAAAAATGAAACATTTAATATCAGTACATCTTAAACACTTATAAGCATTGGTTAAAGACAAAGTAAATATGCATTAATATCAAAATGTGCATGAAAATATAGCATCTTCATATATACAAAGAGTGTTATTTTCCTTACCATTAAGATTCCAGCATAAGATGATAAGATCATTGCTTCTCTTTCTCTATGGTTTGGGTATATGCGTCTGCCACGAAAGGGCCTTTTCCTAAGGGGGAACATGAATAAATAAGAATCGAGGATTTATTCTTGTTGTTTTTGACACCTGCTAAGGTTGTGATAATAATCCATAAGTAATCTCCAATGGCCATGTGCTATGTGCTATGCACTTGTTCACAAAACTGATATGATGAACCCACCATCTTTGAATTTTGAATCTTCCAACAGTGGTGATGAATTTGCCCTCATCTATCCAAGTTTTCACAGCTATCAAACATGGGTTGACTGGTCACTATGGTGGACAAGTATGGATTTGCCAACCAGGATCCTTTCCCTTCTTGTGGCAATTTGCTTGGGGGAGCTGCCTTACTCCACTGTAAGCCTAAGTGCTTCAGGTTTAGCAATGGCTCTGCTAAACCTGTTTTACTATTTTGTCCGGATTCCAAAGATTGGAAAACACACTGTGGACTAAACTAGTCACGGTCTTCCATCCCCCACTCCACCCCCAGACAAGTCAGGGTTAACAGAGCTATTGAGACAGTTCTGTGATTTTTAGGAATCCATTTTTCCCTGGACTGAATTTTACAATAAAGTAGGGTGAAACTAAGAACAGTGTCTAGCCAGAGGAAATAGTCAAGAGGTAGGTCTTGATGACATGGTTTGAGTTTGAATTAAGTCTTGCCTTAGGAAGAGCTACTCATGGCTTTTCAAATACAGAAGCATTAAATCTCCTCCCCCTCCTTCTCTCTCTCTCTCTCTCTCTCTCTCTCTTGCTTAAGTCTGTTCAAACTGGATTTTCTGCTTATTATAACTGCACTCTAACGGATAGAGCCATCCAGGGCCAGGTGTGTGTTCTAAGGCCATGGAACGGAGAAAAATAACTGGCCTCTGGAATAAGCTGCTCAATTCTGGTCTCATTAGTTCCACATTCTTACCAATTGAGTGTGTCTGCCTGGCACACAGGGAGAAAATGCCGATAATCCTGGAAAGAAAATTATTCTACAATTCAAACAGCTCAACTCAAGTACATATCTGGTCAAATGCTTAAGAAGTTGCGTTTGATGGTCCTTAGGAAAAGATTGTAGCCTTTCCCCACAGAACTGGCCATCTGAACAATCATGGCCTGTGCACAACAAAGCACCGTCTTATTTCTAAGGGAGAACATTCTATGCAAGAAAGATGTTCATGTGATAGAAACCAATAGGCCCTAGCTGGTTTGGCTGAGTGGATAGAGCGTCAGCCGGTGGACTAAAAGATCCTGAGTTCAAGGCCCTAGCTGGTTTGGCTCAGTGGATAGAGCATCAGCCTCTGGACTAAAGGGTCCTGAGTTCGATTAAGGTCAAGGGCACATGCCCGGGTTATGGGCTCCATCCCATGTGGGGCATTCAAGAGGCAGCCGATCAATGATTCTCTTTCATCACTATTGTTTCTATCTCTCTCTCCCTCTCCCTTCCTCTCTGAAATCAATAAAAGTATATTTTTTTAAAAAAGGAAACCGATCAGCAGAGATGTAACAAATGTAGACACTATGTGACTTCCCCAAGTTGACAGCTGTGGGGTTTCTTCAGATTTCTGGTTGCAGAGGGATACTCCGCTGCAGTGTTTTCACATCGGAGTGCTCACGGTGGAAGATACCAGCTAGAACTTCCTCTTTCGTTTCTCATAGTCACGCATTAAAAAAAAAACACAACTATTTCAACTTACACTTTTTCCCACTCCAGCCAAGTTAAGTCTTCCGAGCGATCCAGCCATTGCAAAGCAACACTGATGGCCAGGTCATAGTGCGCCTGGAAGCAGGAAGCACAGAGAGCAAAGGAACCGGCTTAGACATTGGCCGAAGCCCTCCCTGGGCCCAGTGACAATGGCTCTGCTAAACCTGTTCTACTATTTTGTCCGCAATGGTGAGGATCATTAGCTCTGTCCAGTAACCTGATCCTCAGACAGAAATCATAGAGATCTTCAGGCATTGCCTTCACCTCCCACTAGAGCAGGGGTTGTTTTTCTTGTTTGTTTTTATTGTCGTTGTTTGTTTGTTTGTTTGTTCTTGGCTTCTGTGGATCAAAAACGAAAAGAGAGATTCTTGGGAAGAATATTACACTCGGAATCAGGGAATCTGGACTCACATCTAGGTATGGCCAATAATTGGTAATGTATCCTTAGGTGAACAATTGATGTTCTGTGGGCCTCAGTTTTAAGTTTTGTTGGTTTTTTTACTTTTTATTTTATTATTTTCATCACCATTTACCCCCCCCCCATACCTTCTTCCACCTCCACCCACTCCCCTCCCCTCACAATCACCATATTCTTGTCCCTGTTCTTTCTCTTTTTTCCCCTTTTTGTCTCAATCCCACCCCACCCCCAACCCTCACCCCTTAAAATTTTGAAATAGAGAAAGGTGCAGGTGGAGGAAGAGGGACCCAGAGAACAGTTCCTAATTCTGTAAGTAGAATGACAGAAATGTGTTCCCGGGGCACAGGGGAACCGATGTGTCCACTGGGGAATCCTGGGAGGCTTCAGAGAGGAGGCTTTGGTGGAACTGGGGCTTGGAGGAGGAGGGTTTATGGAGGTGGGGCAGGAGCTCCAGGTGGAGGGGTGAGCATGAGCAAAGGGCTGAGGTAGACCTGATTAAGTGACCTGCTAAGAGACTCATACAGAAAGCTGAGGACCAATTCCAATGAAGGTCAGTTTGACCTCCGCATTTTCAGATGGGTTTTAAGGTTCTATCTCACACCCATGTTTTTTAAAACAATGTGATTATTTCTATTTCTTCCAGGGGCTGAACCAGACTGAAAAGTGAATTCGAAGAAGAAGGAAGAGGAGCGGGAGGGGGAGGAGGAGGAGGAGGAGCGGGAGGGGGAGGAGGAGGAGGAAAGAAAGGAAAGAAATGGACCCTGGTCAGTTGTTGAAACTTAATCCAAAGACTGATTCGTGGACTGGTAACACTGGATCATTTATTAGAAATGCAAATTCCCAGCCCCACCCCCTACTTCCTGAATCACAACGGCCTTGTAATAAGACCTCATTAAAGTTTGAGAAGCAATTATCTAATTGACTTAATTTCTCCATCTAATTCGTGCACTGAGAAGCACTTAAGAAAACCAAGGCCTGACCGCTTACTCAGCCCCAGGGAAGTCAGATAGACAGAAGGGGAAGAGGGAGAGATCCTTTCTTCCCTGCTAGTGCAAGGACAGTAAATGGGAGGATAAAAAGCTGAGGGTTTACTAGTTTCTTTTGAATTAGATCTTTACACAGTTTCTTAACTTACGGGAAGTGAAATTTTATTACATAACATGAACCCAAGATTCAACACGAATAATAATAGAAAGGATTTTAGGATTATTCAATTCTTTGGCTTTCTCTATTAATGCACATGGAAAAAAACAAAACAAACAAGCAAACAACAACAACAAAAACACACCCAGTATTGTACTTGAGAACTACATGATAGCTAATTTTGTCCACAAAAATGTTAACATCATATGTAATATTTGCCCCTGCACCCATTTTGCTTTTTAATCTTTTCTAATGCCAATAACAGAAGTCACATGACTTTTATTTTCTCATACTTTTTGCTTTCAGTTTAATGGGTTGAAAAGACCATGTGGAGAATGCCAGGATGAGATGAGAAAGAGGCCGTTCTAGATGACCAGGGTCAGCCTTGTTTATTACATACATTATATACTTAAGTCCCCTTCACTAACATGTAACACAGATGTGGCTTCCACCCGCATGCCTTTCTTTACCATATCATCTAGAAAGGTGAGTTGCCTTCTTCCTTTTGGGTCAAATTCCTTTTCCCGAAGTCTGATGCCAATATAATCTCCCCTTAAAAGCAAGAGAGCAGGATTGAACCACTGGGAATGACACGGGAGTTCCATCTGCAGATGGGGGTTCCTGCCCAGCCCCTCCCTCCCGCCAAACACAAGAGCAGTCACTGACAGCTCTGGGAGCCGGGTTCACAATTCCTTCTTTTTATATGGAGAATTATTTGGCTACTGTATTACCCAAAAAATACCATTTTGATTTAAAAGGCAATTTTGCAATGCGGTAGGCTTAAAATGTCTCACCATAATGAAATTAAACCACATTTATCTAAAAACTAAATGCACATAGTGGGCACAGAATTTATAGGAAAGCAGGGAGTATGATAAATCCCCACATGCAGAAAAGGTTCACAAAAATGAAAGGATTGAAACCCGCTGTTTAAAATAAAGATTCCCTTGCTAACCATGTGAAATCCAGGCAAAATGTCAATGAGGTTGATAAGTTTCGGGCCAGATGTATTCTTTTGCTTTTCCTCATTGGAATACAAATACCCTTAGGAGGAGTTATACATAACAATGTATAAGTAAGTCCAGTTTAGTGTGTCCTCCTCAGATCCCTCCAGAAGACAGAATAAGGGCCCTGGGAGGAGACTAGAGGGGCTGCTGTTCTGGAAAGTCAGGAAGAAAGAGCACTGGATGCAGGACAAGGGGCCCTGGGGTCCCCCTCCACACATCTCTGGGCTCCCATGAGGCCACGCTTCTGGTCGTCAAGGTCTTTGGCACACACTTTGGGCAAGTAACCTTGCGAGAAATAAGTCTGTTTCTGCCTTCTCGAACTCTTCTGATTTATTACACTTAGATTGATAAAAATCCTCAATTTTTTTTCTTTGTCATTCTAAGGTACTTTATTTAGAGTGCCCTAAATGTATTCTTTGGCTATAACTTTACGTTTACATCCCTTTTGAAATTCCAGTTCTAGGTGGAGGAATTAACATTCCTGATTATGGTTTGTTGTTCATTAGTTTGGCCTCCAAACACGTACCTGTAAACATCTGTGAATTCACACATAGTTTACTCCAGCGTTTCTTAAGGATTTGTTCCAAGATCATTATCTTAGCAGCTGAGAGAGCACATTAGATGGGGATTGTGATGAAGTCTTTGATGAAAAGGGCATTATTATTGTGCCTATAATACATATGAAATAGGACATAGCTGCCCCCCTCCCCCCGTCCTTTTTATATCGTCTGCTATTTTCACCAACCTCTTAACAAAATACCAAGTCAAAAAAAGCTAGCACAGGAGAACGAAATAGGACATAGCTGCCCCCCCCCCCACCCCCTGTCCTTTAATATCATCTGTGTCTGTTATTTTCACCAACCTCTTAACAAAATACCAAGTCAAAGAAAAGCTAGCACAGGAGAAAAAACATTTTTCCATGGGGAGACTTAATATTTTCTTTTGTTTGTTTAAAAATAAAAGTTCCGATGGCAGGAAACAGGAGATGAATTACTGAGTTGATCGGACTGACCATAAGACAGGCAGAGGCTGCAATTTCAATGCTGGGCCCCTGGGTACATTTTCCAGAAATCTCCCCTCTATCTTTTCCAGCAGAGGCCTCCCAAAGGCACACCCTGCCCAGCACAGCTGACAGGGCTGTGGTCCCAGATCCTAGGCTCTGGAACAGGGATGCCTCGGATGAGCATGCTGCTGGCAGAAGCATCCTCCCTAGAGATTCAGCATCGGGCTTTGCACCCCGTGTGAGGCCTCTGGTGCCGGAGACACAGGCCAGATTGTCTGGCTTTTTTTCAGTAGTGCAGGAATAAAACCTTCCTGAGATGTTTACCCTCCTGCCAATATCAGACCATCCATGACAGGAAACCCACCAAATGCTGAGTATGGTAAATGAAAGTTATTCTCAATCTTACTTACAGGAGCCTTTTCACCTCCTTCTTTAGGAGCCTTCTTTCCATGATTAAAGGCTGACCCAGCTGCGCAGGTATCTGCAGCTTACACTGCACCTGATATCTGTTAGGAAGATGCAGTCTCTCTGAGCCTAGAAGCTACCGCAGCAAATCAGAGAGAATTGGAGTTAGGGACGCTATCACTCCAAATACCAGTCATGGAGTCCCAGGCTCTGGAAGGGATCCGAGAATGTGCAGAGCTCAGGCCTCTTATTCAGCAGGTTCCAGGGCAGAAAGCTGTCTGGAGGCCAGTGCACTGTACCTTGAGTTTATCTGGCACTTCTCATTCCTTGCGAGTGTTTCTAGCATTCATCATTTACTGACCCTTGCAATGAACTAGCAAGTAAAACAGGCCAGGCTTGTGTAATAGCGGATGAGACTATTTGGGGAGAACCACCCGAATGGGGATGGTTTGTGTTCTGAATATGTTTGAGCTCTGAGTACATTGGACCTAGCGACTCCCAGTGAATTCGCCCTGGTGCAATGGCTCGTGATAGTGTTTTCTACGGAATCCACTCACAACTTCTTTTTTTTTTTCCATGCACAACTTCTTATGGTCAGACGGTCCTTGAAAGACCATGTGGCTATGGCAAATGTGAGACCATGTCTTCAGTTCCTACCCCAACATTGAACCAGAAATTGGAGTTTAGGTGATGGGGTCAAAAGGGTTCTGAAGTCACAAAAAAAGTTTACAAAACAAAAATTATCAGTGTAAATTTACAATAGCTAAGATTTGGAAACAGCCTAAGTGCCCGTCAGCAGATGAGTGAATTAGAAAACTGTGGTACATCTACACAATGGAATACTATGCTGCTGTAAAAAGGAAGGAACTCCTACCATTTGCAGCAGCATGGATGGACCTGGAGAGCATTATGCTAAGTGAAATAAGCCAATCAGAGAAAGATAAATATCACATGATCTCACTCATTTGTGGAATATAATGAACAACATAAACTGATGAATAAAAAACAGATCCAGAGACAGAGAAGCATCAATCAGACCATCAAACCTCAGAGGGAAGGCAGGGGAGGGTGGGGGAAAGGGGGAGAGATCAACCAAAGGACTTGTAACCAATGGACACAGATACTAGCGGAGTGAGGGCATGAGTGGGAGGCAGGGGGAGAAGGGAGGCCATGGAGGGATAAGGACCTTAATCAATAAAGAAAAAATATATTTAAAAAATTATCAGTGTCAAATGGGGTGCCCAGGGAACAGTATAAATGGCATATCAACTATATCTTCAGTTTTATTTCTTTTTTTTAGTTTTAAAGCAAATTGTGATGATCAATTTAATATAGCAACTTGGCTGGGCCATTGTGCTCAGATATTCGGTCAAACATTATTCTGGGTGTTTCTATGAAGGTGCTTTATGGACATCAACATTTAAGTCAGTGGACTTGAGTGACGCAGATTGCTCTCCATTATGTGGGTGGGCCGCATTCAATCAGTTGAAGGCCTTCAAAAAACAAAGACTCACCTCTCCCAAGCAAGAAGGAGTTTTGCCAGCAGACAACCTTTGGATTTGAATTGCAACTCCCCCCTCGTCTTCAGCCTGCCAGCCTACCCCATCAGATTTTGGGCTGGCCAGGCTACCACAGTCATGTGAGCCAATTCCTTAAACTAAATCTCTAGTATATATATTTGCACATCCTGTTGGTTTTGTTTCTCTGGAGAACTCTGACTAATAATAAAAATGTTAATCTTCGTTGATTAGAGGTTATAGATATTTATTATGTTACATTCTGTACTTTTGAAATTATGCACATGGTTTTAAATCACTACTATAAAAATGGTGGGGAAAAAACCTTTAGAAACCTTTTTATAAAAAATTGTAGCATGGCCTAAGCGGTTGGCTCAGTGGTTGGAGTGTCAGCCCATGGATTGAAAAGTCCCAGGTTCGATTCCAATTAAGGTCACATACCTCGGTTGCAGGGTTGAGCCCCAGCCCCAGTCAGGGCAAGTATAGGAAGCAACCAATCGTTGTGTCTCTCTCACATCAATTTTTCTCTCTTTCTGTCTCCCCTCATTCCTCCTTTCCACTCTGTCTAAAAATCAATGAAAAAAATATCCTCGGTGAGGATTAACAAAACAACAACAAAGTTGTAGTATATAAATGTGGTAGGCAGTGAGACAGACATGAGCAGAGCAAGGACGATGGGCCAGGTACAGAAAGCCACCCGGGAGGAAAGCCATGGGTGCCTAGCAATGGTCAAAACTGGGGAAACAAGGACCTTAACCCCAAGGTAACCCTTCCTTCCCTAGAACCATGGTCGGCAAACCGTGGCTCGAGAGCCACATGCGGCTCTTTGGCCCTTGAGTGTGGCTCTTCCCCAAAATACCACGCGCAGGCGCGCACATACAGTGCGTTTGAAACTTCGTGGCCCATGCGCAGAAGTCGGTATTTTGTAGAAGAGCCGGTATTTTGTGGAAGAGCCACACTCAAGGGGCCAAAGAGCCGCATGTGGCTCGCGAGCCGAGGTTTGCCGAGCTGCAGTTTGCTGACCACTGCCCTAGAATATCACTGGTCATGCAGTTTAGACCCCCTGACCTTTCAAATCACTGGTCATACGGTTCAGACCCTCCCCTGACCTCTCCTCCCCTGGCATGTTGCTAGTCATGCGGGTTAGACCCCCTTAGAGAGGAACAAACAATGGGGCCACAGAACAGCCCTTCATCATTAAGCCTCCAGGACAATGAGATTCTGACCTGCATCAACTACATGTGGTCCTGAGTTGTGTTTCCGCTCCAGGCCCAGAAGAGGCGCCTTCTTTTGCCTCTGTAACTTGTTTCCTGAGCCCATTTCTTCTACAGCTCACTTATTCTACCTCTGTTACTTTCTAAAGAAACTTTCTCTTATAGTTTGAGTCTTGACTCTGAATTCTTTCTTAACCAGTACTCAAGTACCGAGGTTGCTGAACCGAGATCGAGATCAAACTGCCAATAACCTTCTGGTGTGGTTTGGCTGCTCACATAAACATTAAGCTTTATTGGATCCAGCTCTTCGACAATGAGCAGAAAGGAAACAGGATGCCACTGACTTAAAGGAGTTCTTCAATTTAATTCTTTCGGACCATTCTTGCTGCTGCTACACCTGCCTTGGATGAGATTGGAGAAGGTGAAAGGGGGGAAGAAAGGAGGATTCCATTGGAGAGGAATTAATGATAGAGACACGAATGTCATCTCTGCAGGAGAGTAAATCCAGAGAGGACACTGCAAGCCAGAGAGGTGGCCTCAGGGCCTAGAGAAAGAAAAGCTCTGGACCTGGGCCGGCCACACGCTGGGATGTAGTGTCTCCTGCACCACCGACTGGTGCGGCCATGGCCAAGCTTCTCGGCTCTTCTACACCCCAGGCTCAGGTGTTGTCTGAAAAAATGATGAGCCTGGCTAACATCACCAAGAGCACCTTTTGGCCTACATTGTACAATTCCACAAAGGCTAGCATTCTACTAATTCAATAAGTTGTAAAAACATTTGTCCTACCTCAGTTCCTTGAGTGTATGTGTGTGGTATAGGAGATGGGGATGGGGGGGTGGGGTGGGATGACTCAGCTTCTACGACTTTTTAAAAAATATATATTTTTATTGATTTCAGAGAGGAAGGGAGAGGGAGAGAGAGAGATAGAAACATCAATGAATCATTGGTTGGCTGCCTCCTGCATACCCCCTACTGGGGATCGAGCCTGCAACCCAGACATTTGCCCTTGACCAGAATCGAACCTGGGACTCTTCAGTCCTCAGGCCGAGGCTCTATTCACTGAGCCAAACGAGCTAGGGCTATGCCTTTTTAAAAAGCAAAAGCCTTAGCACTTGGTTTAACCTATTTTGTTTTGTCATTCTGAGCCAGTCCTTTGCATTTCAGACTTACAAATTATAGACTTGCATCTTAGTCGCTCTGACAGCTTCCCCTTACCAGCGGTTCTCAACCTGTGGGTTGCGACCCCTTTGGGGGTCGAACGACCCTTTCACAGGGGTCGCCTAAGATGATCGGAAAACACATATATAATTACAGGTTGTTTTTGTGATTAATCACTATGCTTTAATTATGTTCAATTTGTAACAATGAAATTGGAGGTCACCACAACATGAGGAACTGTATTAAAGGGGCGCGGCATTAGGAAGGTTGAGAACCACTGCCTTAGACCTACCTTCCACCCCACTACCATTCAATGTGGCATACTATGCAAAGGTATAAATCTTTAAAATGTGAGCATCTCCCACTACGGAGACCTGGGAGGCTACCAGCTAACTGTGTCACCTTGGGTACGGGGACTCTCCTCCCTGTGTCTGTGCTTCCTCCTCCGCAAGAGACGCGGTGGATGGTGGGAGAGGGCCCTTCAGCTGCAGAGTCCAGTGCCTGGCGTGCATGGAGCAGCTATGCCTGGCTGAAAGAGGGCCATTTGTAGAGACTCTATTCAGTTCAGATTTGAATTCACCCTTCTTCTCTGTCCATAGAGCTTGAACAAAAATAACGCTCTGGCTGGAAACACACACAGAAGAACTACTGGAAAGATGTCAGCAGTCTCAGGCCTTAGCTGCTTCATTAAAACCCCCTGAAGGCACAGCCCCCATATTCTGTAGGAATATCATGCCCGAAGAACATCTGCACACTCCCTTCGGCCCCCCTCTGCACCCCCACAGCGATGGCGCGGGCCTCTCAGAGTGCATTCTATGAGATGCAGGGCTCCTAACAAAGTCCCCTTTCAGAGTCTCCCACCGAAGGAGACCGATTCCTGGGCTTTTGTTCTCTCCCTGCTTCTGGGGCATCTGCTCAGGCCGGTGCTCACACATGCAGGAAAGCAGATGTGTTTTTGTGGTTGCTGGGAAACGGTGACAGAATGAAAATAATTTGTTTTTTAAATACACCCCCAATGCCCCAACAGGAAGGGGGGAAAGTCATCTATTTGGGACAAGATTGTGATTCTGACCTGGAGTTCACTTTTTTTTTTTTTTTAAACCTGAGTAGGATTCAGTTTCCCATCTAAATGATTAATCAGAAAGCAGAGAGGATATGAGAAATCCACCTCCCTTGGGGGTTTTTATAGCACTTGGCTGCAGACCCAGGGGTCAACTGGCCAAGCAAGGATTTCTGGGGAAGCCAGTGAACCTCTGACCCCTTACACACTTAGGGTGGTTCTACTTGATGTCTGTGGACACAGTGGAAATCCCGAAGAACCATCACCTTGGTGTAAGCATCCCCCGTTCAGGCACTGCCTCCTTATCATACTAGTAAACGCTTCCTCTTTTGCTTACAGCTTGCTGGTGCTGTCCAGTTGCTCTTAGAAAAATGGCCAGACTCCTAACCATAGCCTGCAAGTGAGCCTCCTCCATGCCCCTGGACAGAGGCAGCTTGTTATTCTGGCCCATCTAGGCCTGGGTGTCTGTTATCAATACCACTTTGGCTTCATTTCCACTCCTCTCCATCCACCAGATCTCTTGGGGGCCTGATGTCTCAGCTGTTCTCTGAGTGACAGCAAAACTCCAGATTTGAATTTTTATAGGTGAGTTGTTCCCTCCACATTGAATTTATATTGCACCCAGGAGGTTCCACCAGATTTTGTTGAGCCTGAAGTTTATACAAACTGAATATCATAAAATTTAAGAAAAAGGATGCAACATTGTGAATGCAGGATTAAGTGTTTACTTAGAACCATTAATCACCACAAGTGATTGGAGTGATGTATCCATAAGCCATGGAAACTGTTCACGTCCAGGATCACTGCTGGCCTGCTCTCTCTTTTCACCCTCTAGTCCCTTGGCTAAGTCCTGTTTGCCAAGGACTTAATCAAATAATATCTGCATAGTTGGATGGATCTAAAGGGCATTTTGTGTGGTGAAAAAAAGCCAATCTCAAAAGGTTACATACTATGTGTGATTCTGTTTATATAACATTCCAGAAATAATAAAATATAGAGATGGAGAACAGGTCAGTGGTTGTCAGGGGACAGGTATGGAGGTAGGGAAGGTGGGTGTCGCTATAAAAGGATAGCACAAGGGAGTCCCTTTATGGGACAGTTTTGTATGATGATTGTGGTGGTGATTACATGTGTCTTAACATGGAGTCAAATTGCATAGAATACACACACACACACACACACACACACACACACACACACACAAATGAGTGCATGTAAAACCCTGTAAAACAAAGTTTATAGCCTAGTTAATAGTATTGTGCAAATGTCAATTTCTGGTTATGATATTGGTCCACAGTTATAGTGATCTCACCACTGGGAGAAGCTGAGTGAAGGGTTCTGTTACTATATTAGCAACTTCCTGTTAGTCTATAATGAACTCAAAGTAAAATTTGTTTTGTTTTGTTTTTTAAAAGGTGATACAGCTTTGACCAGTTCCTGGGATGCTTGCTTTTGGAGTCCAGCTATGATGCCATGAAGTCCAGGCCACACGGAGAGGTCATGTGTGGGGCTCTGGGTCACAGTGGGGCCCCAGCCAGCCGGTATGTGAGTGAGGAAACATTAAAGATGACTCCAGCCATAGCCATCATCTGACTGTGAGAATCACTACGTGAGAACTGCCTAGGTGAGCCCAATGTCGAGAACCATACGTAATTATTGCTGTCTGAAGCCCTTAAGCCATTAAGCAACAACAGATGACCAGAGCACCATCAGCATGATCTGGGTACCTCTGTGCCCCACTTCATGTATGACATGAAAGAAATAATGGAACTGGCACCTCAAGGTGCAAGCATGAAGTAAGCAATCAAGTAAAAACATCTAAGTCAGTGTTTATATGAGGCTAATAAGCATTAGCTGCAATTATTATTATTGTGTATCTAAACTATTAAAGGACAAGATATGGAATAGCCCATTCAGCTCTGGGTAATTCCAAAATGTCACTAAGTGACTCATCTCTTCTTATCCCCAGAGACTGGGAGTGAGCACTAGAACTTGGCAATACAGTGACTTCTATATTGAGCACATCCTTGGGTGACCCCTGTCCTCTGGTTTGCCCGTGGGGTAAATGTACATTCTAAATATAAATGATGGTTCTACTAAGTTATCCCCTCCCTCTCAACCCCAGAGGGAGTAACGTTTTTCTCCTGTGTGGGTAAAATCCTTCAGAGCTAAAGGTATTTGTGGGTACTAATCTGCTCCTTGCAGTCAAAGAACATTCTTTTATGGAAAGCATCTGTTGTTCAAACAACACTTGAGCTATTTTGGAAGTCTATTGTGTAATACATAGCTTTAGAAAAGACATTACTTCTTTTTTTTTTTCTTCTAGTTTTAGCACAAAGTGCACTAAATCAAATTAAGGCCCCCTTTTTACTATACCAGTTATTTACATACTTTAAATTATCCTTTATCACCCTACCCTTTTTAAAAATATATTTTTATTGATTTCAGAGAGGAACGGAGAAGGAGAGAGAGATAGAAACATCAATGATGAGAGAGAATCATTGATCAGCTGGCTCCTGCACGCCCCACACTGGGGATCGAGCCCATAACCTAGGCATGTGCCCTGACCAGGAATCGAACCGTGACCTCCTGGTTCATAGATCGATGCTCAACCACTGAGCCATGCCGCTGGGCTGTCACCCTACTCTTAACCTCTGGACCACATAGTTACTGTCAGCGTCCCTATGGGTTGGGCCAGCAGAACACCTTTGGGAGGAAGAATCTGCGGAAGGGAAGCAGAATTGCTGAGGAGGAGCCTGGGGTCCTGAGACCACCCCCAGGGAGTCTGAATTTCCCTCAAGGACCAGTGCCTCATCAGAGGCCCAGGGGAGGTGCTGAGTGTGGCTGCCTGGCTGCCTGGCAGGGAGGGATGTGCTGCTGCAATAGAAGCCCCCAGGCAGCGCTGGAAAAACACGTAGAACTTCAGACTTTGGAAGATGCCCAATCATTAACCCTTAGGTTCCAGTTCTTGCCCTGATCTGTATGTTTCCTTTGGAGGTTACCTTGGAATCTGGATTCGCAATGGCTAACCCGGCACAGTCAACCTTGTCTGTAATAATCCCTAGACAAAAAGTAATGAGAGAAAATTGATGTGTGGGATGGGGGTGGGGATTCTGAGGGAAAAAGCAGAGGTCCAAACACACACACACACACACACACACACACACACACACACACGATGAAACAGTTTCTGCATCATCAATGGGAACTCTGAGTTATCATAAAACAACATTAAAACATAACCTGGCTCACGACATCTTCCTGCTGCAGCTGTGACAATATTATGATGGCATAGTTCCTGATGGCCTTTATCATTAAGGTCTTCACATCCAAAGTGGCTTTGAATACAAATATGCATTTTATCCAATAGATTCTGGGGAAAATATCACGGAGTTGCCTGAAAACTAGGACAAATATCGCAGCAGCTAGAGAATCAAGAATTCCTGCCTTGCAAATGACCCCAGTTTACAAAGGGACACAGCTGGCCTTGTCCCTCTCCTGGCCCCACTACTGCAGTGTCTAAAGAATGACAGCGACAACAAGCCCACTTTAAGTATTTGAGAGAGTCTATGGGTTCAGAATTGGGAGAAAGAATGTTGAAAAAAACCCCACATTCTTGCATATAGATTCAACTAAATGTTTCTGGGCTGTTCTCTCCCCCAGCTCCCCCCCCCCCCCCCCCCCCCCCTCCCACAGCCAG
>NW_005366455.1:1393618-1400971 GCF_000412655.1 Myotis brandtii | reverse complement strand
GCCTAGCAATATGAATATATCATCCCACTGCTTCATGGACTCCATGGTTTCTGATGAGAAATCAGCAGTTAATTTTATTGAGGATCTCTTATACATGAAAAGTAGCTTCTCTCTTGCTGCTTTCAAGATTTTCTTCTCATCACTGGCTTTTTAAAAAAATATATTTTTAAATTGATTTTACAGAGAAGAAGGGAGAGGGATAGAGTTAGAAACATCAATGATAAACATCGATTAGCTGTCTCCTGCACGCCCCCTACTGGGGATGTGCCACAACCAAGGTACATGCCCTTGAATGGAATCAAACCTGGGACCCTTCAGTCCGCAGGCCGATGCTGTATCCACTGAGCAAACCAGTTAGGGCTCATCACTGGCTTTTGACAGATTTTTCTTAGTAGTGTATGATAACATCTATTGCAAGATCAGATTACCTCATGGTTAAAGCAGTGGCTTAATAGTTTTATTCTATGGCTTTGAACCCAGTGAGTTTATATCAAAGAAAACACATGATATCAGCTACATAAAAGATAAACCCATTGACTTGATTTCTACTATGCCATTTATAGGCAAAACTAGAGGCCCATTGCGGGGGAGGGTTTCATCAGCCAGGTCTCCACCCTCTCTCAGTCTGGGAGCCCTCAGGGGATGTCCAACTGATGTTCGATGTCTGAGGAGCGAGCCTAAGCTGTCAGTTAGATATCCTTAGTGCTGCCATGGAGGTAGGAGAGGCTCCCACCACCGCTACTGCGCTTGCCAGTCATGAGCCTGGCTTCTGGCTGAGCGGTGCTCCCCCTGTGGGAGCACATTGACCACCAGGGGGCAGCTCCTGCGTGAGTGGGATTGGGCTGAAACCAGCTCTCCAACATCCCTGAGAGATTCCGGATTGGGAGAGGGTGCAGGCTAGGCTGAGGGACCCCAAAGGTGCACGATTGGGGCTGGGGAGGGACGCAGGAGGTTGGCCAGCTGGGGAGGGACGAGGGAGGGCTCCAGGGGAGTCCAGCCCATCTCACTCAGTCCCAATTGGTCGAACCCCAGCAGCAAGCTAACCTACCAGTCGGAGTGTCTGCCCCCTGGTGGTCAGTGCACGTCAGAGCGAGCGGTTGAGCGGCCTTAGCATATCATTAGCATATTACGCTTTGAATGGTTGAACGAACAACTGGATGACTGGACACTTAGCATATTAGGCTTTTATTATATAGGATAGTGGCCTGCTATACCTTGAAGGTTTCTGACACTTTATATAATTAAAATAACCACATGCACACTATTTCAAATGTAAAGGTTTATATCTTCTTGGCTCTGAGAAGGTATCACAAGCAGGTCTTTGTTTCTTATGGGAAGCTTTGAAAACATTCCAAATGCAATTGAGAATCCAAATGGGTTAATGCTTCATGTACAATGCAAATGATACAATTTGCACACACAATCACTAGTGAATCCATTGCTGGAGAAAAACAAAGTTGTGAGCTCAAACTACTTCCCAAAATGGAGAATTGGACTAGGAAAAAATATGTGAATAGGAAAATTCCATCCTCTGATGTATCTGAAATTTCCTCCTGTGCTCTGCTGGGAGTTTGTGAAGCAATCACACAAGACCTGATACTTTTCCAGCAACTATCTGAGGAAATGGAACTCATATCACTGAATCAGGTGAGCTAATCACAACTGTGCAAAAGGGCAGGGATTAAAGCACCCATTGCACAGATAAAGATGTTGCTTATCTTGCCATAGCTGTAGGACATTTGAAGAATGTATTCATAGCCCGGCTGGTGTTGCTCAGTGGTTGAGCGTTGACCTATGAACCAGGAGGTCACGGTTCAATTCCTGGTCAGGGTACGTCTGATTGGTGGCTCAATCCCCAGCAGGGGCGGGGTGCAGGAGGCAGCCGATCAGTGATTCTCTCTCATCATTTGAGGTTTCTATCTCTCTCCCCCTTTCCCTTCCTCTCTGAAATCAATAAAAATACTTTTTCCAAAAAAAGATTTTTTAAAAGAATGTACTCATGGAAAATGAGACCCAAGCTAACTCCAAAGAAATTCTGAGAAGGCATTTCCATCATAATAGTAAAGAATCTTATAGAACACTGTAACAAACCCAATGACTCAGAACCCAAGCTGTCTGGCTCTTAGCACTGGTACAATTCCAGTTCCTGGTGCAGCTGACTTGTAAGAGAAGTATCCTCATTGAGAGGTTGTGGGTCTTATGGAACACTGATATCCCCAAAAAGTGTCAGGATTAGAGGACATGCTCAAATCTATTTATTGGGTAAAGTATGTTCAAAGTTATAAGAAAAAAATCCCCTCATATAAAGAATTTGATCCAGCTGGAAAAAACAGATTAAAAACTGTGGCTAAGATCCAAGTTGTAGGTTTTCATGGAATAGTACAAGGTGTGGTAATTAATTTGCAGGAAAAAACAAGTCACCAACTATTTCAAGCAATAAAAATAGAAACATGTTTGAAAAAAAACTTCATCGAGTAATTCTAGTAGATGGAGTAACTATAACTAGGAAATATGGAAATTTTTAAATGGGTAACTCTAAAATATTGGAATAAAAATTCAAAGTTTTCAGTTTCTATCATGTACTTCAAACATTTTACTTGGGAAATTTTCAGTATCAAAACCTTGTAGGGAAATGCTCCTGAAGTAGAAAAAAAGTAGGAGAAAAATTCTGTGGCTTGAAAATAGGAAAATGTGATTCAGTTAGAAAATATCTTGAAGCTTAGTCTCTGAACATATAAAAAATGCATAAGGCAAAACAATGCAAGGCCAACTAGGAATAGAATAAGTCCCAGGCAAAGATCAAATGAAAGCTTTAAACAACCCAAATTCTCCTAACAATAAAGTGCCATGGATTCATCAAGTGAGAGAAGGAAAGTCCCAAAAGCTAACTAAAGACCCTCAGGCATTTCTACTCATAATTCTTTGTGTACAATCCAGGTGAAACCACAGGGACATTTCAGAGAGACACCTTCTTGCTTGTATTTGAAAAAGTTAAAGACCATGTGACTGGAATTGAGTCCCTCTATCAGAGGTAATCCAAAAGGCTTTCAGGAGGGTAGGCCAACGCTGGAGAGAAATTCCTTGGATTTCACCCAGAAGAATGTGATTGGCCCAAAGGATTCAAAACAGATTTCCTAATATATTTTTAACCTTTTTATTGTAATGTAAAATGGATACAGTAAACTATACAAAACCAAAAGTAGATCTATTCATCTCTCCAAAGGATCAGCAACTGGTGATCCGAACACTCTAGTACCTTCATTTGCTTCTAACTCAGATCTGTCCTTTAAGGCCAACACTACCTTGTTACGTAAGTCCCCAGTCTCTTATGGCATCCTCCAGCCCTTTCTGCTGAGCCACTTGGGGGTCTAATCTGGAAAGGAAGGCAAGGAGGAATTTGTTCTATTGGTAGAAAAGGAAGACAGTGTGTAAAGCTCCTCAGAGGAAACCTCACTTAAAAATTGTCTTGCTACTAGGCAGCCTAATATACAAGACAGTAGCTTTCTTTACCCAATTAACTGCTCGCAAAATACTCATGTTACGATGCTGACAGGACCCAGCTTGATGGCTTCCCACTGGTGAAATTTGAGGCAATCTGAGCACCAAAATGCATGATAGTATAACTCATTGAATAAAGCAAGAAACCTTAAATCCATACTAACGTAAATGAGTAAATAAATGCAGAGATGGGAAAGTTGTTCTGTACAACTAGGAAGAGAATAATACCCACTCAGAAATTAAATGAAAGCTTTAAGTCCAATACAGCTAAAAATAGACTATGATAGAATTATAAAATCACCAATAAATGTTAAGACTATGGGTGAATTTTGGTGATGTACAGCATATTTTTACAGCATCCCCCCACATGTTACTTAAGTTTACAGAGGGGAAAAATAGTAAATGCAGAATGGAGAAGCAAGGCAGCTACTATCGCAACCAAATGAGCAAAGCTGACTTCACCAGTATTGAGACAAACCATCATTATAGGACCTTTCCTCTTCCCACTATTATACACTGAGGACACTGTATCACGTCATAGCATTCCTGCCAAACATGCGAAACTTGAAATATAATTGCAAGGAAACACCAGACAAACCCAAGTTGAGGGAGTTCTACAAAATAACTAGCCTGTATTCTTCAAAAATACCAAGGTCTAGAAAGACAAAGAAAGGTTTGGGAACTGTTTCAGACACAAGGAGACTTCAGAGATATAGACAACTACTAGTAAATGCAACACATGACTCTAGATTGGGTCTTGGAAGAGAAGCTGTAGAGATGATTGGAGCAGCTGTAATGTGAATAGGAACTATATTGTGGTGTATGAATTCAATTTCCTCATTCTGATAACCATATTATGGTCATATAAGAGAATGTCATTGTTCTTCTTGGGAAATACATACTTGATTATCTAGGGATAAAGGGTACACGATCTTCAAATTACTCTGAGGTTCGGGGGGGGGTGGGGGGGGGGGGGAAGGTGTGTGTGTATGAAGAGAGGAAAACAGAAAAGAATATAGCAATGGTGTAAGTTTAAAAAATTGATAAAGGATTTCTCCATACTATTCTTACATTTTTTTCTGTAAATTTAAAATATCGAATTTAATGTTACAGACAATGCTGCAATGTTTGCAAAATTTACCTCTTTCAGAGTCTAAGACACCATCCAAAGTCAGTTGTTCAAGTTTCTGGTCCCAGAGGAATTAACAATTTGGATGCTACATTCTCCCTAATATTAAAAATAGGAACTATGAAATAAAACCTCTAAGAGGGAGGTGATAAAAGTACAAGTTTTAAATCAGTATTTATCTAAAAACTAACTTCCTTAATATTTTTCTATTAGTTCCTAATCTTATCTCCTTCTTAACAGGAAGAGACAAGGCCCTTAATTTGGGGGAAATTCTTATTATAGAAATATTCAAATGGAGGATGGGAAATCACCTGTCAGGAGCATCTCAGGATTGTATGTATTAGGCAAAGGACAGCAAAGCTGTGATTCTAACTGCTAAGATTAAATTTTAAATATTGTGTTAAAAATTCCACTTAAGGAAGAGTGCTGGCAATTCAGAGAATTTCCAAGTCCAGAACTCTCCTCTTCTCTGTCCCCAGATCCTGCTGTCTTCAGGGATGTGCTGAGCATCAGTCATTTTCTGGGTCAACAACTCTGATCCCGATGCTGTTACAAAATAAACCATCCGTCTCTGGGTGCATTGGTCAGCATCTGTTCACTTGCTGATCATCTTAGAACACTGGTTGTTGGGAAAATGCTAAATCCGATATTGGAGCAGGGCTTTGCTGCCACAGATACTCATCTGATCACCCAATCCAATGCAGTCGTTTTGTTCCATGTGATGCTTTCTTCTTCCAATACAACCTGAAAATGTGCTCAGCTATCAGAATCCCTGGGTTCTAGGCCAGAACAGCCACTGATGTGTTGTGGAAGCTGGACCAGAGCCTCTCACTGCCTCAACTTCCTTCCCCAGAATACACCGATACTGCTGGGTGCGGACCAGCCTTTCTCCAGGCCTGCAGCTGGACACGGGAAACCCGACTTGTTCCCTTCTCGCCATCCCATCTCCTGGGACCCACCAGTCCCCACTGATTCAATTTTCTTTTCCTCAGGATCTACCCCATTCTCTGGGCCACTGTGAGTTCAGTTCGGATCTTCATCATTTCCCACCTGAAATACTACAATAGCCTCTCGTTAACTGGTCTTCCTTCCTCAACCACTCCCCTCTCTCTCCCTCCACCACTGTTCCTTCTTCATAAAAGCTGCCCAGAGGGCTATTTTTCAAGATGAAAATCGGATCATGCCCCTCCCTTCTTAAGCCTTCCCTGGCTCCCTATTAACTTATACAATAATGATGCCATAACTCCTTAGCATGTACGTAGGTTTGACTCCCTAATATTCCAATTACCCCTTTTGTCCTATCTTTGATCTTCTTTCCTTTTCACTGTAGGGACCACATTTCACTGTCTGTTTACTTATCCCTTTCCCCCCATAGTAAAATGGATAAGGGCAGAGCTTTTTCAAAATCAAATTGCTATGGCTAGGACCTGGCATGGTGCCTGGCAACTAAAGTACACTCGAGAAATAGAAACCCGATTGGTCATTAGCACTTAATTTTAATCAAGATTAACAGTTCAGAGGAAGAACAGACTAGAATAGTGTTTACAATCAACTTCTGAAAAATCACATTTATAGAAAGGAAATAAAACAGGCCAGAAATCCCAAAAAGGTGCAGCTCGTATTATTGCACTTGAATGAAAGGCGCTGTTCGGGGCAGCATAACGCGTAGGCCCCACAGGCCAGGAGGAGGAGACAAGCACAGAGGACAAGCCCCCAGGGAGTATTATTCTGGATTCCGAACTCTCCAGCGGCCTCAGAAACATTTAACACTTCGAAACATTCCGTTGGAGCTCTTTACACAAGTGACTGCTGTGTCTTCAACACGCTGTAGTTGCCCCCACGCTCTTCGTTACAATTCTTGCGCAAGTTTAAGGTGCGGTTGGACCTCACATGGTGGGACACCTGTTACACCAACAGCACCCGGAGCCCAGGCCATGGTGAGTGGGGTAGGGAGTGAATTTCAACTTTACACACTCTTAGGGACCAAAACTGTGGCTATCATTTACTTTTCAAGCACTCTTCATTTTGGTCGTTTATTTTGGAACATGAGAAAAAGTGACAGGGTATGTATGAACAGCACTAAAGTAATTCCTAAGCTATTAGTAGAAAATAAAATTTAAAGTTACAAAGTCCCAGCCACATTCTTGAAGTGGCATTAACAGTATGTATAAGAAAAAGGCTGTAAACTTATAGAAAAGATAAACTCTGACTTCTAAACAAATTACAAAATTGATTTTGCCCTTCCCTTGAGTGTTATACAGAAAAATGTAAACCAGTGGACTAGTTACCAAAAAACACTTGTCCTCCTAAGCCGAGGAACGACCTTAAAGTTTGGCCTGAGCTAGTTTTATCTTCAAGTTTTCTCCGAGTTTGTCCATGAACTCAAACGTATTCAAGTAGTCAGAACGCTGCACGCTGATAGAAGGAGAAAAAGACAATTTAGTTTGTCTCTGATCTGTAGCAGGCAGAGGAAACGTCCTAGGAATGCTAAAGCAGCATTCTGTTTACTTCTAGATTCTAGAAGAAAACAGATTAACGCTAATAAGCTACAAGTTTGGGGCTGATGACGGCAACCCAGGCTACAGGCAGCTTGAGTCTGGGCCACACACACGTTCTCAGGAGATTCCTGCCATGTTGCTCTGAGGGGAAACTATCACAGAGCTTTAGTTCAGACTAATGCCTGGGAGAATGAAACCATTCGGGGCATGCCATGCTTTTACCCACAT